>NC_134276.1:206967102-207289025 GCF_949628215.1 Phalacrocorax aristotelis | reverse complement strand
GCTTTGTGTATTTCATACAGACACAATTAAAAAAAGAAAATATGTAAATCAATATTAAAACCCCCACAATTTCCACAGAATGAAATATCCTAATTTATATAAAGAAAGTATCATTCTATGAGGAATACTAGTTTAGATACATCAATAAGAACTCACCTTCTAAAACTGTAGTTTTTTATTTAAGGGTATTGAGACTTTTGCACAGCTTAATATTCCTGAAGTATAACACTTTTCCTTTCTGTTGTTTTTTACACTTAGTAGAGCACAAAAGTTATTCTCAACCACAGAGGAATTGTGATAAGTTGTGAAGTAAAGAACAGGCATGGGCCAGAAAAATATATAAAGACCTATAAAATTATTTCTTCTGATAATTATCACAGAGTAAGTGTAATGGCAGATGATTTTCAGGAAAAAATTGGCTGAAATTTTATAGTACAATATTGGATACAGGTAGGGAAGAGTCAACAGGAAAGAATCTACTTCCTAAATTGAAGGAGTCCCTAAATTTAAGTGTGTTATACATTATATGTAATGTTAATAATGGTTGGTAAAATGATTAGTAAAATGCTTCATCCTTCTTTTCATTTACGATAGCCTGGAATCATTCAGCCTGATACAAAATGTGTCTTTATTCACAACATATTTTGAGGCTTTTTCCTACCCTTGGAAATGTTGGTGAGATGGAGACAGTAGGTGTCTTAAGTCTTCTGACTACTGTGGAAAATAATAAATAAAAAGCAGAGATCATTGTTTGCGGGGTCGGGGTGGGGTTTGGAGGGGGGAAACAGCATTCTGTATGCAAGAAAATATCTTAAAATTGAACACTAACAGGTAGCAGATGATTGGGTATATGTGTGTGCGGTGGGGAGAATGAATGTCCAAAATTGAATCTTTGATCTCTCAATTTTTGGTGCTCTCAAGTAGCAGTTACCTGTTACTTACTAGCTGTGACTGGTACAGACTGTGAAAATTCAAGGTAGCATCTGGACTAAGGAGAAGTGGCAGGTGTGAGTTCTGCCCTTAGTAACAAGACATGCAACAAAACCATGACTGCGGATTGTGCAGTGCTTCTGCATACAGATCATTAAGACTGGGAAAAACAGTGGCTGGTGGGCCTCGGAAGAAATGGGTGTTCCGAAAAAAAAGGGTTCCTGAAAAGAAGTAGCATTGAAAAGAAGGGTGCCAGGGCCTGAGGGCCCTAATGTCCCTGCTTGCCCCTAGGGTTCCCTGCCCCCTGCCCATGGCCCAGGTCCCCATTCTAGCCCCCAGGGCCATCTGTCCCTGCCCCAGGGAGGCTGTAGGACAGCACCTTCAGTCCTGCCACAGCCCTGTCCTGCCCAGCCATGGGCCACACCGAGCTGGGCCCACCTGCAGGCCGACATCCTGGCCTGGGCAGGACCCACATCCCCACAGCCCTGCCCAGCCATCCCATGCTGGATCCGACCCTGGCTTCTGATCCCAACACTCGCCCATGGGCCAGCATGCCAGCCTGGCCTATGGCCCTGCCCTGCCGGCTCAGTGATCGCCCTCTGCTCCCTGCTCGCCTTCCCTCAGGGACCAGCCCAGCTCCCACTGCTTCCTGACAGAGGGGATAGAAAGAAGGCAGCACAGAAGGAGCTGGCACGATGACCTGCCCCACCTTCCCTGGCCAGCAGTGATGTCCCTGCTCCATCTTGCCTCTGGCAGAAAACGGTGTCAGAAGTGGGATTTGATCCCATGGCTCCCAGGGTGTCTCACAGGCGAGACCATGAATGCCTGCCCACAGGCGACCCAGACAGAGGGCTTTGAGACCAAAGGAGAGCACAGCCCCTGCCCTGCCCAGTTCGCTCGCTCCCAGCCCAGACCTGCATTCATAACGTCCCACATTCCCTTCTAGTCCAGGACCGGTGGGCAGGACGTGGTGTACCTCTAACAGTAATTAATGAGCAAATAACTGAAAACAACAAATGTAAATCAAGTCCTGATTATTGCCTTTGGTTTTTTTTTCACATGAGTAGTACCCAAAAATTAGGAACTGGCACAGCCTTGTAGGTAAAATGACTTGTTGTTCCAAATGTTTAGGATGGGATAATCTGCTGACAGGTTTCATTAAACTACTCCCTTTCTTTAAGCCTTAGAACAGAGCTGTGTTTCAGTCTTGCAAGAACCACACTGAACAATTTGTCTGTGTTCCCAATTCTACATGCTGCTGCTGAAAGGCCACACTTTGCTGTTGGGTGAGCTCATCCATCTGGGAGCAAAGGGCCAGCTCCCTGCATCAAATGTACTCATGCAACCATCTCCTGAGGTTGTCTGGGTGTGACCTAGAGCAACTCTTGGCCCCAGAAATTAAGCAAAGAACTTTCTCCTCTGGATTGACACAAATAATTGTCCTTTGCTCATACTAAAAATATTCACACTTCAGCCCAGTGTGTGTTAAGAAACTCTACAGTCCACTGTACATTGAAAAAACCCTCCCTGTGAAGCCAAACATCTAAACCCATAACGTGAAAGTATATTTAAGCACATTTAAATATTTAAAAGTCAGGTAAACTTTTTGATGCTTTAAAACGTTCACTAGAAACGTGAAGTTTTTATTACAGGAACATAACACATTCAGCTACCTGCACCTAAAGCTTTTCCTCAAAAAGAATAATTTACTTTAAAGCTAGTCATGTAAAGTACTGTGCTTCATAATACTAAGTATGATGGAATTAATCACCAGAGACCACTAGAAGTCTTCAAAGCTTGGAGCAGTTAGAAATCTCATTCTATTATGTTCTCCCAAATCTTTTAAAACACCAGACCTTGTGTGGTCCTCCAGATGATCTTTTGATAGTTCAAGGAACATTTACAAAGTAAAAGTCCATAATGATTTAAAGATGTGGCCTGTCCTTTCTTCCCAGACCGCAGCCATGCCTCCTGTAACCAATGAAGATCTTATATAAAATAGTTGCACCATAAGAATGCATGTTTGTGTATATATAGCTAATTTTTGTCAGCACAAATAATAACACTAGTTCTGCAGATTGTCACTACAATGAAGAAATAAATGGTAATCTGCATAGAAGTGTTACTACATGCTGTTTATGGTAGAAGAAAAATGACAAAGAAATCCAATTTAGAAAATGCAAAGCTCTTCCTTACCTGCTAAATTGCATAAGTTAATTGATAAATTAATTATAATGCTAAAAAGTATTTTCCTGTTTTATTCAACAGGAAAATTTGATCCAAGCATTCCTGTATTACTATATTCTATTTTTACCTTCTTTTTTTGTTGAAGTATTGAATTCCTTTTTATGTGTATAGACTGAACTCAGCAAAATTATTCAGCTGAAACTATTTTATTATTGAATGGAAACATTTCTAATAAAGCCAGTATTTCTCCTTTGAAGCAGGGATTAAAAAAATATTCTTAATACATTTTCAAAATTAAATGTTTCCATCATTTGAAATGTGTTTTCATTTTAAAATTCTCTGTGATCACAGTTTTAGACTGATTGCAAATCAGAATATAATGTTAAAGTAAAATGTATTTTACTGTTCTAGTCACCACACTTTTAGTGTCTCAGAAATGCTAACAAACTGAAAAAGATCAGTATCTTCCAAGGTTAAAATTAGCTTTCTTAGGGATACAGCAATAAAATGTAAGCTAAATTGAGTTTAGAGCAATATCATCCTGAAGATGTCCTTCCATGGCATTTTTCAAATTACCACTTAATTTTCGTGAAACAAATAATTTGAAATCACGTTTGGGGTGATACTCATTGTCTGACTTAACCTGAGATGTCTACAGCACTTTATATAGCTGTTGTACAGAAATCAGCACTTTCAGGGGACAGTTAATTTACTTAATTTTAACTATTGTCAACAGTTGCAATTAAATATCACCCTAGAAGTGCTATGGGACACCACTCTCAGATGCCCACCAATGGTCAGATGATTTCTTGTGATATCTGTGAAATAGGTTTCCAAAACCACAGGAAGTGTAGGACTGAGGATCCCGCTCTGTGGTGCAAAATGGACTCCCATAAGGAGTGGACTGAACGAGACAAAGCAAGGACATACTTAGGTAGGTTTTACACTCAAAAGAGAACAACCTCCAAATTTCAAAGCTTTTATTAAAAATGATGGGAAGCAATCTCTCTCTCTCCCACTTCTCTGCACTCATATGTCTCCTGTATCCATATATGTTCCTGTTCTTCTTACTGTTTGGGACATTTGAATTTATCTCCATGCTTATTGTTATTAACAATCTCAGTCAAAATGCTGGATTCAACATTTCTTCCATCTCTCCTCCTATATGCCAGCCCATGACATTCTGTATGATTCCGTGTCCCACCATGAGGTTCAGGCCATCTCTATCTCTAGTTTTAAGAAGAAACAGGTGATGTTTTCTTAGCTGAACTGTATTAGAATTAAAAATAACCATGCTACATTAAATGAAGTCTTCTGATTTCTGATGTAATTTAATACACAGGAAAAATCTTTTGGATTAATATTTGTATGACTAGGTCCAGAACTGCTGACTGTGATCAGCTGTGTATCAGGTCAGGGGCTTTCATTTCTGGCTCTCTCCCATTTCTACTCTCTACTCTCAATCTGTTTCTAATGACTTGTTCTTTTTGTTGTTGAGTTTTAAATCACTACAAGTGTTTAAAAGGACATCTCTTTGTAGGAATGGAGTTAATAAAACTCAAACCAATTTAAAAGTAGAAAAATAAAAATAAAAACTGCAGGGCTCATAAATCATAATGTTTGCCACATAAAGAATGAACAGGATTTTTTTCTGCTTGAAACTCCCTTCCAGTGACATTAGCATAATCTCTAATACATGTTCCTCTGATTTTATAACAACACAATCAGACTGAAATAAGAGTACAAGAAAGAAATGAGGTGCTGGAGTGTCCAAAAAAGGGCAGTGAAGCCGGTGAAGGGTCTACAGCACAAGTTGTATGAGGAGCAGCTGGGGGAACTGGGGTTGTTTAGTCTGAAGAAAAGGAGGCTGAGGGGAGACCTTATCGCTCTCTACAACTACCTGAAAGGAGGTTGTAGTGAGGTTGTGGTTTGTCTCTTCTCCCCAGTTACTAGTGATCAGACAAGAGGAAATGACCTCAAATTGCATCAGAGGAGGTTTAGACTGGACAGTAGGAAAAATTTCTTCCCTGAAAGAAGAGGCACTGGAACAGGCTGCTCAGGAAAGTCTTCCCTGGACGCTGTTCCATCATCCCTGGAGGTATTTATAAGATGTGTAGACATGGGACTTAGGAACACTGTTTAGTGGTGGACTTGGCACTATTAGGTTAAAGGTTGGACTCGATAATCTTAAAGGTCTTTTCCAATCTAAAGGATTCTATGAAATTGTTGTGGGTTTTTTTCCGTCTTTTTTTTTTCTTTTCACCAAAGATTTTATAATAGCTTCATATAACTTAATAGTCTAGCAGGTCGTGTCTTTATCAGAGACCCAGTGTGAAGTCTTTTCTGTGTTTGAAGATGTTTGTGCCTTGGGTGGATATCTGATTTTTCTGACATGACAAATTCTGAATGGAAGAAACTCTCCCATTCTCCTCTCTTCCCTCCCCAGCTATAAGCAGCTGATATAAATGTGTCTTACAGGTAGGTGGATGGTTGTATCAAACGGATAATTAGACTTGATTTTTCTGGCTGGAAACCATGTCAAAGTATTAATTTCCATTACTTTGTTACTGTTCAAATTGCATAGAATAGAAAATAATCTGGAGGGAGATTATGTGGAAGATTCAAATAAAATTTTATTTGCTATATTACTTTTCAAGAAAGTGAGCATAACTATTTCTTTAATTTTTCTGTAAATAGCAGGCATAGATTTGCTTTCCAACATCTCACTGAAGTAAAGGAATAGTTTTCTCTTTAATATGAAATTTAGGTACACAGGAAATGCACATCTAACTCAACAGTTCTAAAAGGAAATATTTCATTTTAGAAATGTTTTTTTTCGGTAAGAAATATTTTTAAAAGGCATTTAACAGCCTGTCTATTCAAGATAGTACATTTCATTAAAAAAATCATTCAGTTAAATTGACAAGTAAAAATGTGAAGTCTTAAATAATGCTGGAAGCAACAGGAAGTGAAATATTTCAGATTGAATGAAGCAGTTACTTTATCATACCAAAAAAAGGAAAAGAAAAGGCAAGCCCACTTTTTGATTTGGTTAAATAAAATATAGTAGGAAGGAGCATTACATGGTGCAAAAGCTACCATTGACCACACCACCTTTCTGAAAGCCAAATTAAGGCTTTTAATAATTCATTAGCATGAGCTTTACAGACTACAAAAAAAAATAAAATATAAGGATTTGTGCCAAATTCTGGATGTCAAGGCAGTTATGTTAATACATTAAAATATCATGTTCAGTAGGCATTAAGATAATACACAGTGTCCTAGAATGATGTAAGAGTCTCTGAAAGCTTTATAGGCAAAATAGTTTAAAGGGATGTAGTCATAATTAATTGCCTTTGAAACCATATATTAATAGCAGAAAGAACAGACAAAACTCTGAATGAACATTGCTATCTGTAAAATGCCTCTGATATATGTACCTTAGTTTTAATTAAAAACTGTCAACTTTCCAGGAACCTCCCATCAAAATTATTTAATTCCCTGGACGTCATTCACCTCAGACCCTCCAGTCTTTCGGTGTTGCTCAAGTTCGCTGCTAAAGGCCCTCCAAGTCTGTGATATATGTCAGCCTTCAAGTATGAAAGAGATATTCAGAAAACACCTTTGCTGGCTATTTGTGTTTTATGGAAGGCAAAGCACTGTCTCTTAGCTAACATGAAGGAAAATATTTTATGGGGAAAAAAGTGAAGCAAGTCCCTCAGCATTGTGGGTTTTTTCACACTTCCAACTTCCTTTCTTTTGGGTTGCTTCTTTGTACTGGTTTTAACACTGAAGCCTTCCTACTTATTCCTCTTAAAACTATGCTGTGCCCCTCCATGTTATTTCACCATGAACAATTCCAAACAAAAAAGTATACAGATCACCATAGCGAAGTACTCACCAGCCCTTACGCATTTGCTGTCAGTATTCCACATACCAGGATCCTGCTGACAACAGACTTTTCCCAGGAGAACAGAATTCAACTTCTCCCTTTAGTGTGGACTTGCAGAATAACGAATGCTGAAAGGGACACTGTGGGGTGAGTACTGTGTGTATTGGGGGGGGTTAGTGTGAAAGACAGCTAGCCCATAACCTGAATAAAAGGTGAGAAAAATGGCCCTGGTGCAGCAAAAGGGGAGGTGGAAAACAGGTTGGAGAGGCCTGGTGAAGCCTGAAGGAGTCCTCTGTCAGGAGAATTAACTGTTTTGAGAAGACAGGGATAAGCAGTCAAGATGAGTCAGGCAAGAACGGCTACCAAACTGGGAGGAAGACAACATTTTAAAGCCGTTACATTATGCAAGTTTGTTTTCTTTTATTACCCTTCAGATATCAGTGCCCTAATAACTTTTCCTTTCTACTGAGTTACAGTGTGCACTTGGAGGTCTCATAGACTGCTTTTTATACTGAAGGAAAAATCACAGGTATAAAGTCTGGGTTTATTTCAAGTATTAGCCATTTTTATTTGCAGTCACACCTGCCATAGAAAAAGGGATGAAAAGGAGCATGCCAGGCACACTCTTCTTCAGGTTACTTTCTCTTCCAGATACTAAATACCAGCTTCTCAGGAGAAGATCTGTCTCAGGGACTGAATTTAAACAAAACACAAACTGAAACATCTTCTATTGCTTACGCATCTCCCTTTATATGATTCTTTGCTTAACTCAAATATGACATTTTCATATAGTTCTAAATTAAAGAGAATTTAAAAATTAAAAAAAGACCAAAATACTAACACAACATTAACTCAAGCACATGAACTGCTTCAGAGCTCTCAAGTACTAATTTAGGACTGAATTACTAGTTAGAAGAATGTACAGTTATTGAGATACAATAAAATCTATTAGTTCCTTCTACTTCTTTCCCACATACTAGATTTATCTATTTTTGCCTTAAATTTATACATCAATAGTGACTATACCTGCCATGTTCATTTTCTCCTCTGCCCATTAATAAGTTAGGGAATAAAGCAAGGAAAAACAGCAGCAGAAAGAACTTACACACTATGAATTAGATTGCAGAAACTGCTCACTTGTTATAGTAATGAACACTTCAGAAGGAATAAAGTTCTTGATAATGCAAGAATTTGTGGTATTGGTCAGTGTTCAAAGGGCAGTACTACAACATTATATCAAGTACAGCTGATTGTCTCCTTTGAACTTCTATGTTTTTCTGTGCTGCCATCTGCTCTCAGGGGGGACAGCAGACAGATTTCATCCTTTTTAGCTTGTAAGGAATATAGCACATTAGCGTCTTCCTGATTTTTTTATTTTATTGAAGCTAATGTCATCTCCAACAAATTACACGCATATGGAAAACAGTGAACAGACTTTAGAGGATACTTATAAACAGTTTTTTAGTTTACATTCTCAGTTCAAAATTCACTTTGAGGATTTCCATTTCTTTTTTTTCTTTTCTCCTAATTGTCACAGGATCGTAATCCCTTCCATGAATCTCTATATACCAGAAAATGATAAATAGATCACAGTTATCTCAAGGATAAGAATGATTTTCAATAAGTGTTGAACAGTTGGACAGCTCTGCTGGAAATAAACTTGGTCTAAATCTATCCCAGATGTATTCAATCTGACACCAATTGTACAGAACCTTAGAAAACACTTCTCATGAAGGTCTGCAGGGTTCAATAGTGCTACCTCTTGGGAGTTCACTGTGTTACTGTAACTTTGTTTGACATGGACTCTACACGGAGCTCATAAATCAGTGCAGAAGAGCATGGTGAAAGGAGGTCTGGGATTACTTGGTTAACAGAGATAACCCTATTCCTGTCATTTCACCACCAAAGTCTATAGATTTTTTTCCTTATAAGAACTGGATTTACCTGGAAATGTGTAAGATGCTGGCATGTGTGGTAACAATGACAGAACAAATCACAGCTTCTGTAAGAGAATCTCATTATTATCTTGCCGGTTTAGGAAATATCACATTCAAAAACTATTTTGAAGGATTTCATGGAAAAATACCTTAAACTACAGGTTAATTTGCAGAGTTTCTATCGAAGCTAAGGAATGTAGTTTTAAGAATGGGCTACTGAAAGACAGCCTATAGTGAGGTAAATTATTACACTTTTTAATATTTCAGTTGCCAGTACTGTTAAGCTTGAAGCTACAAACATTAAT
Organism: Phalacrocorax aristotelis; assembly: GCF_949628215.1. Lineage (NCBI taxonomy): Eukaryota > Metazoa > Chordata > Aves > Suliformes > Phalacrocoracidae > Phalacrocorax > Phalacrocorax aristotelis. The sequence continues at coordinate 207,279,774 of NC_134276.1, read as the reverse complement.
TCATCTTTCAAGTGCATTTTATGGCATTGCAGTTAAGCTTTGTACCTACAAGGGAGAACAATCTGCTCCTGAGTAACTCAATGTGATAGTGTCCAGCTTTCAGCTGGGGTAAGGTTCATTTTCCTCCTAGTAGCTGGTATAGTGCTGTGGTTTGGATTTAGTATAAGAATAATGCTGATAACACACTGATGTTTTAGTTGTTGCTAAGTAATGCTTACTCTAGTCAAGGACTTTTCAGCTTCCCATGCTCTGCCAGTGAGGAGATGCACAAGAAGCTGTAAGGGAGTATAGCCAGGACAGATGTCCCAAACTGTCCAAAGGGAGAGTCCATACCATATGATGTCATGCTTAGTCTATAAACTGGGGGTAGCTGGCTGGGGACAGCGCAGTGACCGCTGCTCAGGGACTGGCTGGGCATCAGTCAGTGGGTGGTGAGCCATTGTATCGTGCATCACTTGCTCTGTATATTATTATTATCATCATCATCATCATCATCATCATTGCTACTACTATTTTACTTAATTTTATTTCCATTATTAAACTGTTCTTATCTCAACCCATGAGTTTTCTCACTTTTACCCTTTGGATTCTCTCCTGCATCCCACTGTAGGGGAGTGAGGAAGCGGCTGTGTGGGGCTGAGTTGCCAGCTGGGGTTAAACTGCAGCAGATAGCTAAGAAGGTGATCATAATTTTCTCCAGTGACACCTCACTCCTCCACAAATACCTCAACTTCACGTACGCTACCAATATCTGTTGTCAGATGATTTGTCTCCTATTTTATGAGCTGATTAAGCTAACTCATAAAATTGATGTTGCTATACCAGCTTTAATTCCTGATAAAATCCCACTTCCTTTAGTTAATATCACTGTATCTTTTTTATTTAAGGGCAGATGATGGAATTTCAACTACTCCCCTACACTTAGACAGTCTATTTCAAGCTGACAGAATTTCAGTAGGTGCATTTATGGAATCATGAAGTTCATTCTCCACAAGGATTTTAATGCTTATTAAACTGGATGTTATGACACTCAGTGCAAATGTGACATGGTTCTCTGGATTACTGATTTTTTTTAAAAAATCAAGAATGAGGGAAGAGGACATTTTGTTCATCTATCTGTGTCTTGAGTAAGAGCTAGTACTTGTTTCTGTTAAATGCAGCCAATGGGGAATGGAAAACTGCTATGTTTTACATGGCTTTAAGGAACAATAATGCACAGATGAAGGACTGGCATATCTTTAGGTCCGTCTAGGTACATGTTTAAATACACTTTTATGGAGTTTTTTGAAAGTTTGTTTGGTTTTTTTTATCTTAAGCTTTTGATATCTTTATGCCTCTTATCCAGTAATGCTAGAGTAGAATGGTGACAGGTGGCAAGTTGAATTGATTGCATAACGTTGGAGGGCTAGTAGCAGGAGCTGATTTCTATTTAGCACAGTTATGACATTCTGTGTTTTAAAACTCACTAAGTAGGTTCTTGCTTCTGGGTGAAACCTATCAGGTAAAATGACATTGGCCTATGTGCCAACAATGTTGTGTCAGAAAAAAGGATGCAGATATTTTTTATAGACATACTTCATTCTGATGCCCTTTTCTTTCAACTACTGTTACTGGTATCTGAATTCAGTAGCACTGAGTATTTTCTATTTTGTTACTGCATCAGTAATGTGCTATTGATTCACCTTGCTAAAGGATATAAAAATAAGATAAACCAAGAGAAATATTTTCTTAATTTGCAACTTAACTAACATTTGATTTTTTTTCTGATCCTGCAGGTGATTTCTAGTTTAATTGACACTGCCCATTCCAGTGTCTTTTGAGTTAAAGTTTCACACATGCAAAAAGATACATCTCAAATGCACTGAATTTCATTTAAACTAACGATGGAGATCAAACATTTATTTTTCAAAGTGGTATGTTTGAAAAATATGTTAGCTTGTTACATCTAATGGGGGTGCTTCACATCCTTTTGCTTCTTTTACTGTAACATAATCTTTCTATGTATCTTGCAATCTGCAGAATTGCAAATGGAACAAATCAGAACAGGAATTGCCTGTTTAACATTAATTCAATAATAAAAAGAAAAAGAATAGTGTGTGTGAATTATAATTAGCCATATGTGTTTACAATAAAAATCCTAAATAAGGATCTTTTGGCTTTACCAGTTCTTTGCAGCATGCAAAACTGCACATATAATATATAATGCTGTGCAGATTTGAGACTGTTGTGCATGTCTGGTCCTAAATGTAATCATTTAAATATATTTAGAATAAATATTTCTTCTCCTATAGGATGACAAGCAACAAGGAGGTGATCCTTCCTCTCTGCTCAGTACTGGTGAGACACACCTGGAGTACCGTGTCCAGTTCTGGGCTCCCCAGCACAAGAGAGAGATGAACGTACTGGAGAGTCCAACAACGGCCACAAAGGTGGTGGGCTGGAGCATCTCTCCTATGAGGAAAGGCTGAGATGGCCATTACTGTTTAGCCTAGAGAAGAGAAGGCTCAGGGGGAGGGAGGGAGGGTGCAAAGAGAACAGAGCCAGGCTCTTTTCCCTGGTGCTCAGGCACAGGACCAGAGTCAATGGGCAAAAGCTGAAACACAGGAGGTGTCACCTGAACATCAGTGAACACCTTTTAATACTGTGAGGGTGACCAAGCACTGGCGCAGGTTGCCCAGGGAGGTTGTACAGCCTCTATTTTTGGAGGTATTCAGAAGTTGCTTGGACAAAGTCCTGGGAAACCTGGGCTAGGTGGCTTTGCTTGAGCAAGGGGACTGAACCATATGACCCCCAGAGGTCCCTGACAACCTCAACCATTTTGTGATTTTGTGACTCTGTATAACCCTCATTAGATCCACTTTTTATCATTATTTCAAAATTAATGTTATGAAGATAAATGTGGTATGTGTTTATTGTATACGTATTTAGATTTATATTCACATTCATATTCATATTTAATGCCCATATATACCTCTGCTACTTTAGCTACTTTGTGTTACCCACTTCATTGTTCTTTTTGACCTTAAGCATATAGCAAGGTTTGTAAGGACAACTTCGTTTTTTATTGGACCAGCTGACCTTTCTAACACCTGCAGATGACCTGCAGATTATACTGATGCCCACTCATCTTCTTCATGGGATATATAGGTGAAGGAAAAACACTTAAAAAGCAGTAATCTTTAACATATTATTCCTTGAAAGGAATAATTTGTCTTCAGCCAATAAAACTATTATTTCATTGAACAATTCAATTTTGTGGCCATGAAATTTTCTTTCCAGGTGTCCAATGTATCTGACCATGATACACAGAAAAGGGAAATCACCAGCCCAATGAGTCAGTGAGCTGGATCCCTACCAACAATGCTTTTCTATTGAAAAGAATGGAGAAATGCCAGATTCCCAGACCTGTGTGGTTGGGGACATCATCCAGGAGAAATATAGCAGTGCAACTACATTGTTGCTGCTATACTGGTATGACTCCCCCGTGAACTCTGTTTCAACATAAATGTTGTGTTACTACACAATTTCTCTCCTCCAGTGTATTTATTTGGATGCAGTGTAATTATTAAAAAAAAAAAAAAAGACATCACTGTTTGCAGTGGGCTTTCATATGGGGAGATCTCCCTTCGTGGTTTTAGGAGTGCAATTACACCACTGTGGTTGTAGAGCAGAAATACCACTTAATTACTGAAAGTGCCTAAAGACCTGCCATATATACTTCTTTCTTTCAGATCTTGGCCATTTAATGGCTATAACAAATATGTTTCTAATGGTATTGTTAATGGGAAGGATACTAACCATATGCGTGTTAAAGAGAAATAGAAGTGAGAGTGAGCCCTTAACAGAAACAGAAGGGTTGGTCATAGAAGAGGGGTATTCAGCTCTAGATTAAGACACCTAAAATTAGGAACACATGTTTAAATTAAGTGTCTAAACTCCGATTAGAAGCTAATGTCTGATAAATGCAGTTAGGAAATAACTCAAATGATCCAGTGGCATGACTCAGTATCCAAACCAAAGGCTTTTAGTGCTGGTTGAGGTGCTGTAGGATAGCCAAGATATCTCTATAGCTTTGGCAGGTATACTGCTTAGCCTACAGAAGACACTTGCCCTACTTGCTAGAGGAAAATATGGCCTCTAGAGCATCCAAATGGCACCACGTACATATGCAATCATACCCCACTGCAGATGTCAGTGGTCTATAATGGGAAACTGTGGAATTGGAGCATTCAGGTGCTGCTGACAGATGCAGTGCAGAGCTTCTAGGACAATCAATTGCTTTCCAGAGTGGTAGCAAAACAGAATTACCTACTGCAGCTTGAATGACACCAGATGTTTATGTCTGGAAAAGGAAATCTAGTGTGTAACTAATCTGAAAACAAGAACATATATGCATACCTAAATTTTGGGTTGAATTACCTCAAATTAAATTCCTGGAGCATCTACTTTGGTGTCACCTTAATAGATCTCTAAGCTCCATTGTCTTGATCATGTTTTCAATTAAATTTCTTAAATATAGACCTCCACTAACATTTGAGATGCCCAGGGCCTCCAGCCATTGATCCAGAAGGGCATGGTTCTTCCATAGCTCCTGTGTCATATCTGCCAGCTACTTGCATATATTTTTTTATTATCTTGGGCACCTCAGATGGTTCTAGAGGTTTACATTTAGATAACTCATTCAAACCACAGGTTCTTCACTGTATCAGTCATTTAGATAATTGGATAATATGTAGAACCTAAGGATCGTAGTCTTGTACCAAATCCAAGGTTCCAGTGTCAAACAGAGGGAGCTATATTTTACTTAATCACTTGGACACTCAACAGTGCACTAGTGATGCCTGTTACAGAAGTTCAAGAAACATTTTTGTTCAGACAACTACAAACCTTCTAGAAGTACAGGGAATATTTCAGAGTTGCTTTTCTGTATATAATATCCTGAGAAGAGTAGGAGAGATCTACCATGTCTTTCTTCATAATCATCTAATCACAAAAGGCTACTGTGGATAACATCACTAGGCTTCTGTCAGTCTTGAAAGCGGAAAAATACAAAGCACAAATAATGATTTAGCTGTATGCTGGTGCATGTGGTGCTTTAGTTAACAAAGAAAGAAAAACATATTTTGTAATAGAAACATTTTTATGTGAGTTGAACATCTCTCTGGGACCGTATATATGATAATCTCCCTGTAAATTTTTGCAAGCCTTAAAACCCAACTTTTTTCACACCAGCATGCTAATTCTTTGTTCCTAACGTATTATGGTGAAATGACTCAGGAAAGATCTCAGTTGTGGTAGAAAGCTGTCATATAAGCAAAAAAATAAACCTACATATTATTCTTTGAAGTAAAACTGCATTTGAGGACTTAAAAGGCATTTAGACTATCTTTTCTTCCAGTATCTCAGTGTACTGACTGAAAAAGATTCCTATTACACATGTCATGTCATGTTTTCCTGTTTCTTTGTGAAACTGAAAGTAAAACAAAAACCTCAGAATTTAGAAATCTAGAAAACCAAAAATCCAGTTGTAACTACAGTTAAGTGATTTTCAGGATTGGCTCCTTGTTTACTAAATCAGCTGATAAAAAACCTGGATAAACTGCAGTTGACTATGGACTATTATCTGAATAGTCTTTCTGACATAAAACTCATTGTATCTATTTGCACTACAATACCATTTGCAACTGGCATCACAAATACAACAACAAAAAAATTGGACTTCTTTTGGGGCCTGTGGTTTTGCTGCTCTGACACAAGAGAAAGAAAAAAAATTGTACCAGCAGTTACAGAGTAACTTTTGAAAGAAAAATAAATATACAAGATATTTTCTGCCCTCTCTGACACCTTTATACCCCACATTGTTTGCAAAAGCCTACTTCCTAGGGATTTTATAGACAAAGGCGCACAGATATATGTGCTCCATATTCCCTTGTGTACCACTGCTTAAACACTCAGCTAAAAAATAATATGCTAAATTATAGTTATGAAATAATTGACAAGTGAAAAGCCTTTATTAAACTTCAGGAAGAATTTGTGACTCTGTCATCAGCACCTTAGCAAAACGTAAGTGTAGAGAGTTAACAAGTAAGAATCATCAAGACTTCCGATCAATTCTATGTGTTTTTCTCCAGAAGATCCATAAAATATCTACTTCTATTAATCCAAAAGAGATGCTTCCTTCATTAAAGATACGTCCAGAGAACAGGTATTTGGAACAGTTAAAGTTGCAATGTTACTATCTGTGAGGTGAATACTGACAGAATTATTGAGGTAATTTTGCCTATATCTAGTATATGACTTTGCTGCCTTCTAGAAGCTAGCATGGTGGTTGAGGGAACACTGCAGTCCACAGTCCGTATTTCAAAATCCATTTAAGTTTTTCACTTCTTTGTTTCTCTCCACATGTTATGGTCTTTCTAAAGAAAAAAAACAAACTCAACATATGGTACTTCATCCTCAAAGGGTATGTGTTCCCATGCTATGTGCAATGGAATAAATTCACAGCAGTTATTATTTCTAAGAGTCTCATGACTAATCCATCATGCACACACCAATGGAAGTTTAAATTCAAATGCTTTAATGGTTTCAGGAAGCCCAAATATCGTTTGGGTTTTATGGGAACACTCACTGCTCACTGCTGACAAGAAATGAGACACAAAATTCCATTTATTAGAATAAATGTTTCCCAGATTCAGGGATAACAAGATCATAAAGCTAACACTTAACCATGCCTCCTTCTTTCTTTGTACTGCTTTTCTCACTTTATTTTGTGTTAGAAAGATACAGATTTTATGGATATCACCAAATATCTTTGTACATGTTTTTCAGAAATCTTGGACGGAGATACTAATAGTAACAATATAAATGCTCAAAGAATTCAGCAAAACTTTCTTAAAATGCTCAGGAAAGTTATATAAGACAGTGTGAGTAATGTGAAGTCCTTATCTTGTAATTTAAATGTACTGCAAATATTTCAACTATTGTGCAAACATGGACAGGTAAAATTTCTGCTAAAAATTAACATTTGTCTTAGAAGGAATGTCATGACCTTCCCTCAAACCAGGTACCTAAGCTTTGGGAGGAGGAAGTAAATACATAGTAGAGATACCCGCAATGAAATTTAACAAAGTATTGTCTGTGAGGCATCAGACATTTTCTCTTTTTAATTGCATTGCCATAGGAGCTGGTTCAAAGCAAATTGAACGTAGAGGAAGACTTTCCACTTGTTTTCATGGACTTCTGATTTGGCCCAACATAATTAGAAATGTTTAAATAAGTGCAGATACTCTAATGTTAAACCGATAACGCTCAGATTGAAACTGAGCTCGTTGTTCTTTAGTGTTCTCTTTTTAAGATCAATGTACAACTGGAGGTAATTTCCATAACCCATTTGAGCAGAAATGTCTTTTTATTCTTTTCTTCCTGATAGCTTTTTCCCCCTCTTTTTGTTGTTGCTGTTTTTGTTTGGGGTGAGTTTTGTTCCCCTCTTGGCAAAGTGGTAGTATCTTTGAACTTATATTAAAAGAAGATGTGACTTTAAATGGATATGAAATTTGTTTGACTGGAAGCCATACCATAGTCTCAGAAAACAGTGCTGGTTCTTACAATTAATTGCAGATTTCTTTATTTACCCTGGGAAAACAAGGTCACATATGTGTATGTTGGGGATACAGATTCTGAATGTGTATGCTTAGACATAACTTTAAGAAAAACAACAGCAAAAAAGCAAATTAAGGCATTTAAAAAGAAGCAGGAATATTTATGTGTTATGTCAGTAGACCTTTCAAACAGAAGATGAAGGCAATGTTCCAGATTTCATTGAAAAGTAGAGAAAAATAAAATTATTAGATTCCTTATTTCAAGAATGTTTATGGCCTCATTGTTCTCTATAATGGATTAAAACTAAAGATGAAAAACCTGGATACGGTACAGAATTTCTGGCTTTAAAGGGAGGATATACTGATCCAGTCTTGATCTGTAAGCACTGAAAATATTCTCTATTATATGTCCTAGTTTTAACTAAAGAGTTTAAATAGTTCATCATTTGAACACTGGTTTAATTGTTCTCTTAATTATCTTCTTAATTTTTTTATCACATTTGTAAGTCAGAGGTCTCAATTCTTTATTTTTAAGAGATTTTTCTGAAAGGGTAAAACAAACAAACCTATATCACTGACAGCTGAATGCCTGATGCCAGCTATAGAAAAAGCTCTGTAAACATTTTTTCAAGTCTCTTTTCTTTCCTGAAGTTCCTCAGAGTGAATGGACTCTGAAAGCCACTCATTCAGTGAGGTGGTAGCCTGGAAAAAGGACCCAGGGTCTAGATCTAGCTGTGAAAAGTAATTACCTAAGATCAAGGAACCTGCTGTTTGCATGTGTGATTAGCGATTAAAAAGTTATTACACTCATATTGGTTGTCACTAGATAACACAATGCTCTCAGTATGCTAGGGTGTTATATTAGCAACCCATAGGGCTTCCATTATCGATAGCCTGAAAAAAGAGACCAGAGGTAGGGCAGGAAGCACATCTCCTTTGTGGGAGAGCAGCCAGAAGAGATAGCCTCAATTTACAGCAGCAACATAAAAAGCCTGTTAGGCTTTTATAGATATCTGTTTTATAAGCTTATACATATGATCATCATACCTGAAATACACTCTTTTTCTGTAGAGATATTACCTTATTTTGTTCGTTCCTCTGATTATTCTTTGAATTCCGTCCTATCTTCTTCAGCCAAATCAAATGTTAAGGAAAACCCCTTTGTCTCACAGAAAGCAATTGCACCCAACTTTGTTTGACGTGGGGAGTTCTAGGTAAGGTTCCAATTTTTCAAGTACTCATGTATTCAGTTAGGTATAAGAAGCCTATTACTGAGCTCATTGTGACTACTTGTGCTTACAAAGGAAAATTTATGGGGGAGCAGTTACAGAATTAGGAATAGTTTTATTTGAGTCTGTACTGTGTATTAAGAGAGGCTGCTGATAATTTTAGTAAACAAATCTTACAGTAGACTAATGGAAGCAATTTGAAAAGAACTTGTAAGATCAAAAGTGCACAATAACATATCATAGCTGTATGCAGGATAAAGAACTGACAGAGGCAAGAAACAAAAAAAGGGATGAAACCAGAAACTGAACAAAAGCAATTACTGTAAATTAAGTACTCTCTGGTGAGAAAAGGATTTTGCAACCTACTCGGTACAGGCATAGGCTAGACAAACTCTGGGAAAAATGTCAGGGAAAACCTGAAGAGGTGTCAATAAACGGAAATACAATTAAAATATGTATTAGAAAATAAGATAAATATTTTGTTTTCTGCACTTTACTTAGAGAAAGCCCATGTTTAAAGGTAATGACTATTTATGATGGCTCATTTTTTATTTTTCTTATACCAGCATTCTCATTCCATTTCAGAGTGAGGTGTTCAGGATTTTTTAAATTATACAAAATCAAATAACTCATGTGCATCTGATTTTTTCATAAAGTGTAGTTGTGATCTTCCACACATTTTTGTATGTATGTGAGATACTGATTTCATCTGGTTTCTCAACCTGCTTTAGAGACTTCCTGAAACAAGGCAGAATGAATAGCATGAATCAGACAATTATAATATATGGTATTCATTTTCCTTTATGAGCAACTCTTTCTATTGCAATATGTGTTGGAAAATGGACACCACACCATTAGAAGGCATCACATTTCTAAGGTGAGTAATAGATTGCTAAAGTAAAATTAGCAGCACACTTTAAGAAAAGAACTTTTGAAATCTGTGTTCATGCCATTTGGCCAGAATAAAAAAATAATATTCAAAAAATAGAATTGCAGCGATTTAGCTGGCTGTATTATTTTCTAAGATACCAGTTGGATAAATGTGTATGAGAATTTCCAAACTAAGTGAAACTTCAATGTTAAAAAGGAAACCAAAGAGACTTTACATTGAAAGATTATTTTCCAGAAGTACAACTCAGAGACCAAAGCTATTCATCCATCTTGTATTACATCTGGCACCCAGTTCTTTTGTTTGATAGCTTTTTCTGCCAGACTTATCCACCTCCTCAGCATATTGCTAAATATTAAATTAAGGCCTAACTGAATCTCTGCCTATCAGTTAATTTCCCATGGCACAAGCTACTATGGACTCATCTCCAGGGCATGAGTCCACATGCAGGAATTACAAGGCATTCCACAGCATGAGTAACCAAGTGACCTGTAACAACACATATGTTGTTCCCACATGTTTCCAAAATACTTTGTCCAGCTGTCTCAGTGCATACATTATGCTGGAAGACAGCTGGCCAGCCTTCTAAGAAACAAGCCAAAGCACATAGCTGCTCTGTTCTGACACCTTGTGTACATTGTGCTACCCTCAAAAACACACCTTGGCACTCAGCTTGTCATTAAGTGAACTCCTGGATGGATAGGCTTTTGCTCCTATGCAGAGGGAAAAATAGAAGGACTTCTTGTGTTAAAGTACTGTTAGCTGCATGGCAGAATGGACAGAAAAACACTTGCTGTTCAGAAGGGGATGATGAATTCTATTCCCACCGTGAATGTCAGCAAAAATTGATTAACTAAGAGTTGATCTGGTGATAAAATTTAGTGATTTGGTCCAAAACTTGGCAACCAGGATCCTTAAATTCTGTTCTTACCTCTACCACTCATTTAAGCTTGAATGGGCCCAGTCACATAATTTAGATGACTTTCATTTGAAACATCAAATAAACTGTGAAAACTGGTATTACCTTTGTGGGAAGTTCTAAGAACTCTTTTTCTGGGCTTCAACTACATAAGGATCATTCCAGAATATTAATTCTGTTAATGTGTATAGCATGTCTTAGTTACAGAGGAATAGAAGGCATCAGTCACCCCTCCTTCAGACCAAAATTACTAGAGGCTTTCCTGAATTCATGATCAGTTTGTGAGTAGGTCAGTCTGCAATTGCTTTTTTTCAGGGTTGATCCAGGACCCCTCATCTTTGAATCCTTCTCCTTCTCTACAGCACCAAGTACCTTCAGCACCCATGCCTCTCATACACGTGACTATTCCACTTATCCTTTCCCATTAGTTTAAACATAGAATTTTAAAATATTTTTTCTGTTCATTGATATCGATATTGAATACATTTTTGTTGGTTTCACTTTATATCTTGCATTTTTGCACTGTGAAATAGCCTGCGTGAAGTAATCTATAAACCATGCACTAAGGACTGTACCTACATTCCTCCATGAATTGTCTGGAGAGAGTATAAAGTATAGTGCCAGCGATTCAAATTTCAAGGGTGCTAACATACAGTATTCAGTGTGAGTGCTCTGTAATTTACTCCAGATAGGCAGGAAGATATTGTTACACTTTTATACATGGCTTACCTGCTCATATACACATCTCACAAAATGATATTTGGATAAAATAAGCGATTACATAAATAAATAACATCACAATCATACATCAAGCAAGAACCACCTATAGCAGACTCAAAATACCGCTGACTATTCCTATGTTTATGTTTATATATGGGGTAGTTTACTATAGTACTCTTACAAATTGGAAAGTGTTTGAACACAGAATACAAAATGCTCTTTAAAAAAAAAAATTGAAGCAACAGAGGAAAAATGATTCATTAAGGTGAAGCATTTCAGGATTTTGCTGAGGGTGCAACACTAAGTAGCTCAGCCTATCTAAACAGTATTTAATATTCAGCCACATGCTGTGATTTCAAGTGTATTATTAACTTTCCACCCTTTCATTGTACTACTGACTTGCTTCATGAAAAGATGCACATCTGCATATCCTAATTACAGTCAAGTACAAAGCTTACTGAAATCTGTGAGAGTCTGCCGATTGATTTCTACTGATGTTGGATCAGGCCCATCTGTGGCTGGATTAATTTTCAAGACGGATTTTAGAAATGTACTAAATATATAAAATCAAGCTTTTCTTTGATACAAAGGGCTATAGTTGCATCTTGAGGATGGTAACAGTCTAGAGTGTATTTCCCATAGGAGCTGAAGTATATTAACCCCTGTAGGCTGCAGGTGCTGCCCATTCTGAAAAAAACGCTGATAAATTTCCCGCCTGTTTCCATAATACCAAAATCCAGATGCTCGTTACATTTTAAAACTCACTTTTAGCAGTCTTCCTTTCTCTTTGAAGTTTTTTTCTAAGCCTTTGTGATGTTTAATTTCCAAATTTCGTTAACAGAACATGAAAACTAAACCAGATCAGAGCAGAGGAACAGAATAGCTGTGCTGATCTAATGAACATATGTCTCTGAAAGAAATCTAAGTGCTATATTCACTATCTAGTGAATATAAATATATATATATTTAATTTTGTATTTTTGTAAGCATATCTTGATTATGATTTCTGACTATGGAACTATAAGCAAGAAACACCCTGGAATATGGTTTTTCATTCAGGCTATATTGTTGGTATCAGTGAAACTGATAACATGTATTGGGGTTTAATGTTGTAAATGATTCCAAAACATTTCCTCAGTCAAGTCACAGATACTGTGCTGTTTCAGTAACACACACAAGCATTGCTTATTTTAACTGAACTTAGAAAGATATAGACGTCCTTGGTTTTGTTGTCTTATACAGTTTCACTTCCACTTTAAATTTCTGAAGACGACAGAAACTGTTTAATGACACATATGGATAACCAAAATTCTGATGTAAACCTCAAATTCAAAATCAGGGAGGCAAATGAAGGGACAAATGGGAGGGCTGAAACATGTTTACTTTACATATGTTGTTGTATTGTGGGAGAGCATTTTTTTTTTATCAAAATGGTCATATCATACAATCGAGTTAAATTTTGCATTGTAATAACATAGGAATTTAAACCAACTAACTGTGCAGAGCCTGGGTGGTGGCCAACATGAACAGAGCAACAGTTTCTAGCATTGATATGAAAAAATTAATAGCAAAGAACAGTACAGAAGGCAGATGACTTTGTTTTAGAGATTTCTACAGATGGAGAACAGGAAAGGCTGTTTGTTAGTCTCTCATGCATTGAAGGTTACTGCATTAGCCCGAGAGTGTTGGGCACGTTTTTACTGAGAACTGAAGGAACAAAACCTGTTAACAAAGCTAAAATAGCGGGTCAGGGCAAGCCCTGGCATTAGGAGCAGTGAGAGGAGTGATAAGGAGTGGTTAACAGGAGCAGAGCAGCTTAAATTGGGTCTCCTATCTGCAAAGATTTGACAGCCCCAAAGTGTGAGTGAGGTATTATCATAGGAAGGGGGAAGGAACCAGCTGTCTTAGCAGTTGCCTCATCAAAGAAGACTGCGAAATGGCATTAGTTATGCATGAGAACTAGGCATTGTATGCTGCTCTGTCTGTGGCTTTGTTAGGGTTTCTTTGGTTTTTTCCTTCCTTTTATGCTATTAAAAATTGTTTATTAAGCAAATGGATTTAAATGGAGAAAACTAGCTCATTAGGAACACAATGTATATTACAATTTTTTCTAGGATCTGGAAATTCCAGACAATGCTTTTTTAGTACCAGCTTTATATTTGAATCCATCCCACATTGCTACCAGTCAGGAAAGCTTTTTTCTAGTTAAGTAAACTGGAGATAACTGTTATGGAATTCACATAATCAACTACATTTCCAAAATGTATTATTATATCTTTCAAGACAACAAGCTATGACTGAAGAGTGACATTTTTTATTTCTTGCTCGGGTCAATGAAATATAGGAGTTACCAGTCTGGATAAAAACCAGAATAAATCCAGTCCAAAAGCTTAGTTTTCACTTGGACCAATTGCTGTAAGGGGAAAGAGCTTATCTGGTTTAATTTTACACTATGTTTTATATATGCATGTGGTTATAGATTGACATAACTGTTTCTCTCAATTAGTTATTTCCTTCACTTTTCTCACTTTTTGTCTTAGCTTTTAAGGATTAAAAAAATTAAGACTATTAAATGACACTCCTGAGAGCAGTTTACCATATACTTGACCAGTCTTGCACTATTCTCTGAACTAGTTCTTGTTAAGCTATATCCTCCCCCAACCTCTGGTTCTTGTGGGTGACCCTGAATGACATATGTTGATGCAGAACCATCAATTTAGGTAGACCTCTCTGCAGTGTTGACCTTCCTCTTTGTAAAGCAACTTTACACTTTTGCTTTTTAACCATAGCTCAGGCTAAGCAGAGGTCCACAAAAATAAAAGCATATCCTTTTGACTTTTGAATGACAGTGTGATATGGTGTGACATAGAGATATTAAACACCATAGATACTAGACAAAGCACCACAGGTATTAGATAATGCCCTGAAGGTCTTATATCTTTTGTGTTGCCAATATTTGAATACACTGAAAAAAGTAAAACCCAGATCACAGGAAGTATTACTGCTGTCTTATAATGGGGAATGTCCTTTAATATTAATCTTCATGGCAATACTGCACCAGCAGTATGAAGAGAGACAATCTATGCCTGTATGTACTACTTTTCAGATGAAACACAAATCTAGCAAACAGACTAAAAGAAATGCTTCTAAAGAAAGAATATATGCAGTAAATGAAACTTTATTTTCTCCTTGAAGATTGTTCACAGGCTTATTATAACTTTCTCAAATGTAAACAAGAATGCCTTTCTTTCTCATTTTAATACATGTTGAATGACACTGTAAGACTTTTATGCAAATATTTTTATTAAGGAAAACAAAACCATTTTAAGTCATTTAAAAAAATAATTAATATTTCCCAGGGAAAAAAAACAAACCAAACCTAAGAGAGTGCACTTAATAAAACTTTAATTTTTAATTGCTGGGAAATAAATATATTTTGTGAATGGATCCTGAATATCTTCAGTGTAAATGTAGTGCTTAATTATGATGGAAGATTATTTCTGATAAAAAGTATCTCAACTCTAACAGTTGTTTCAGAGATACTATTTTTGAAAGATCTGAGTATTAGAGTAATTCACAATAACTTCACAGAAATGTTGAAATGTGAATATTAGCTATAGCATGGGGAGATTTAAACCACAGAAATAAGACACAAGTAAGACCTATCAAATTCTTCAGTGCACATCTCTGCCAGAGGGTATTATTTCTAATGACAATTTTCCTTTCCGAAACACCTGGGGCACTACTTCTTGCCTAGAAAACATTTTACACAGCCCAAAGCACTGCCACAACTTTCACCTGTATTTTACATTTTTCAGATCATAATTTTGATCTTCTAGTCTGAGCCACCAACTGGTCTTCTCTTCATTTAGCTCATATTTTTTTCCTCTATCTTTATAGTTGTAGCCAACCAGAATGTGTTGGGGAAAAAAAAAAAAAGAAAAAAAAAAGGATGTCCTAGCATTCCTTCTGGCAAGTCTACTCTGTTGTTTGGAACATTGAAATTAGGGAGTTAAATTGTTGCAATGCTGCTAAGCATGTCTATTTTATAATCTCACTAGTTCTACCAATTAGACATGTACTATGCATGTTCTCGCATCAACAAAAATTCATTTCTGCAGTACAGTGTTAATACAGTGTTCCTCGTGTCTACCAGTTACACTTAGGCATTTAAGAAATAAAGCCAAATATGGAATACAAAAGCTAAAACTACAGTTATACTTAGAATTAGTATTCAAACATTAGAAAGTACTGTCTTGATGAGTGATTAAAGAATAGCTTCCTGCAGTGAAACTTAACAAAGACTTGCTTGAGTTCAAAATGGAAAAGTGTAATATTTCATTGGCTTGGACGACAGTATATAATATTCATAGTTTTCAGACTCAATATGGTTCTCTAATTCAATACAGATGCTTGTAACAAGTCACTCAGTGTCTGAGTGACACAATTAACATTTTGCTGGTTAGCTAAAAATCTTAATAATTGCTTCACTTATTCATCATGGGCTGATGAATACAGAAATAGTTCCTGATTTAAACTTGACCTTTCCTTTCAGTCATTAGTCATTTGTATTGCATAGCCAAGTGTATCACAAATATGCCTTTCATTTTGGATATAAGTGTGCAAAGTTAAGCTGTAGAAGTCTCATTAAAAATGTTTATTTCTTTAAATATGCATTAACTAATGAAGTGTCACATGCGTTATTTTTGTAGCATATGCTACAATGACTGAGAAAACACTTAAGTCTACCACTTCTCAGAAAATCAGAAACAAAAAGATTCAGACCCCCTAGATTCCATCTGTGTTGGGACTTACACAGAATGGATGTGTTGAAAACATATAAGGTACACTTTGCACTTCTAGTGGTACCAAAGGGCTAATATTCTCATTCTGACACTCGCTTCTGTTTCTCCCTGATGGAGGCACAACAACTGTGTGGGACAAGCCTTAGATGTAGTTTCAGTTATTAATTCTTTGACAGACTGGGTTCCTGGAGTGGGAAACAAGACCTAGACACCGCTCCTCCCAGTGGGGTCACCCCTTTCACTGAACCATAGAACTGGTCTTTTCTCTGCTTGCATTTTCTCTATCCACAACTATATTGATCTCCCAGCAATGGCCCAATATCAGCATCTCCTTTGAAAAGGAGACATTGGCATTTTCACACTTGGAACAGAACAACTGCCTAGGGATGTGAGTGGGAGCTGTACCTTTCAAAATGGCAACAGTACAGAAGAAATCTTCCCATGAAAATGCAAATATTGGTACTTCTGTCTTCAGCTGATCTGGAAAGACATAACCCTGTTCATGCTTAATAGTACCTCGGAGTAATTCTGAATTATGAAGGACAGGTCAGACTATAAAGGTCTGCCTCGGGTACTCAAAGTTATAAAGAGGACAATCCAGACCTGTTACCATGTTGTTGTATTTTTTTTAATTGCCTACTTATAACTACGTCAGTATTCTACTGAAATCTCCTTACTGACAACTTTAAACTCAGAAAACAGTTTAAAAAAAGTTATAAATATCTTCAATCACTCTACACAGCCAGCAGACAGAACAGAGAACCACAGTGAACAGATATAATGCCTGGATCAGTCCAACTGAGATGAGGTAATTATTCTGGACATCTAAAATAGGCTACCTGAATCTGAGTTTCATTCTCAGTTGAACAGTTGTCTTCAATGCATTTTACTATTGTCCTTATGAAATTAATGTGTAAGTTTGTGGACCACAAAAAAGTAGGATTTTAATCTCATATCAAAGTCTTTCCTTATAAATTTAGTCCAAATATGTGTGCTTTTAATGTATTGTGGGAATACAGGAGAAAATTTCTAGTTTTTGCCAGCAATACCATATTTTACATTTCAGGAGAGAAGTGAAGAAAGATCTCCTTTAATGAGCCTGTATACAAAAATAGCAAGGAATATTACCCCGTCTAAATTACCCAAAAAGATTCAAATTGCCCAATTTAGAACTTGTCCAGAAGCCAAGTTTAACATCTCATGTACTCTTGCGAGCAGTGCAATGAGACTTTTTAATGATCAAAGGTGCCCGACTTCATTTTAATGACTTATTCATAGTATGTCATGCCCCAAAACCATTGTAGGTCACAGACGCAGTATCAGTTCACAAAGAAGGTCTCAACTACTAAATTGCTCATGGTACTTCCTCATCATTTAGATCTTCTTTCCAGAAATGCACCAATCTAAGAAATATTTAGCTTGAAATTGTGTAATTATGATAAATGATCTGTTTAGAAACCTCATGTCTCATCATCTGGGAACTCACAATACCTACTCCATTCTATACAGTGGTGCAGTCAGACACAGATTACATAGGGTACAAATACATACACACATACGTATGCATATGTATCAGCAGAAGATAGATATTCCATAGAAGCTCCCCTCCACCCTTCAGTTGTTCACTGATACCTCTTTCTTGTCAGGTGCTTCTGGCTTAATAGAAAATTCTGACTTGCATTTCTGTAATGATGCAGGATAAGGAAGCCAAATTTGCATTTAGAAGGAACTCTATCAAGCATGTTTTTGTTTGTATGTGGATGGTTACCTGACATTTTTCTTTTAAAGGAAGCTAGGTAACTCATGTGATTGGATAGATATACAAGTTTTGACAATATAGTTAGTAGTTTCCAGTGTGAGGTGT
This sequence comes from Phalacrocorax aristotelis, assembly GCF_949628215.1. Taxonomy (NCBI): domain Eukaryota; kingdom Metazoa; phylum Chordata; class Aves; order Suliformes; family Phalacrocoracidae; genus Phalacrocorax; species Phalacrocorax aristotelis. The sequence goes on along the minus strand of NC_134276.1, from coordinate 207,261,750 downwards.
CAGCAAAAGTACTTCTATTATAATTGGATGTGAATATATATTTAGTAACTTTTAGTTGGTAAAGTGTTAATGGCTTGTGAAATGCCAATTCTTTTCAATCAGTTCTCTCACTGTGTCATCTATTGCCTGTCATTAGTATGACTTAATATCAAAGCAATATAATTTGTAGTACAGATGGCATCTGAGATTACAAAAGACTTAAAACAATATTTTGTTTTCCTTTAGAGAACTCTGTTTCATACATTGAAATTGAGAAGAATCTATATTGATTTTAATGTAAAATAGAATTATTTTTATTTTTAATCTGGAGTGTCCAGTGGAGACTTGTTACTTTCTTGATCCCTGGCAATTCAACAACTGCAGTTGGCCTGGAGGCAATTGAAGTAGTATTTGTGTGGAGAGTTAACAAGCCACAGGGGACCTGGAACATGAGCAAAGGCATAACCATCACAACAAGCCCATGTTTTCTTACAGCTTGCTTGCTGTTGTAAGGTCATAGGCTGTAAAGCTGTGGTTAGTGAGAGAAATTAGTCATAAAAACAGCATAACCCAGTGGGGATTTACAATACATGAATCAAGTTCAATTTTTATTTGTTTAAAAGAAGCTGGCTTGAAAAAACCCCTCTTAATGGCATCCTAGTGGCATAAGCCCATGTTTGGGATGGTTTCTATAAAATGCATCATGTTAACTAATTTCACTTAGAGGACACAAGAGTCCAAACGTAAGAATAATACGGAGGAATTCATTGCTTCGGATGCTCCATTTGAGTCAGGAAAACAACCACACCTAGTATGAGAAACTATGTTGGCTTCCTCCAAAAGCCGCTAACCTTTCTGGATGCCAATTTTTTCATGGGGTGGCATCCGCTCCAAAAGGCAATGCAGAATTCACCTACAAAACTTATCAGCAGTCAAAAGCTCAAACTGGATTTAAAACTAGTAACAATTTGGGGTGTCTGTGTAACTGTGCTGCTAATGGAGTGTCACTGAGGTACCTACCCCAAGGTGATTCACTGCCATTAACATCTACATTAAACAAGACTTAGGCAAGAAGCCTCAACTGCTTATATTTTAAGAGGAGAAATGAGAACTTGGAAAAAAAATGTTGTTACCAAGCAGCAGCCTGACACTAGTTCTGTGTCTCAGGATGATTCCTGGGGTGGAAACATTAACATAGCAATTGCAGCAATAGAGCAACTGCCTCTGCCATCATTGCAACAGCTAGGAAACCATAGCTGGGCTGAAAATACCAGTTCAAAGTAAGATAAGCAGCTGGTGCATTTTAAATCAATATACTACAAAATAGCAGAAAAAATGTCTGAAGAGATCATTTGGTAGGTTTCCAAAGCAGTAGATTTGGTTCACCTTTGCTCTCTGTAGTAGTTTTGCATGTTCAGGTAGCTTTTTTGTTGCACAACTCAAGCTGAGCCACAGCCACAGTTTTATAGAACAAAGATACACACCGGCCCAAAAGATAACACCTGTGAGTAACTTGTGAAAGAACTGTTTAGTCTAATGCAAAGACGGATTGAAGAAGACATCACAAATAGCTTCAAATAAGTGAAGATTAGTGAGCAAAAGAAAAGAAACCAGCTGTTCTCAACACTTACTGAGGACAAGGCAAAAAGCAAATATAAGCAAGGAGACTGTGACCGAACATTAATAAACTGTTTTCTAATAGAAAAATAGTTAAATATTGGAATAATTTATCTAGAAATGTTGTTGAACATCTGTTACCGAAGTATTTAAGACTGGACTAGAACAATGCCCTTTAGAATAGCTTTGCTAAAAATCAGACTAGATGAGCTATCAAGATATCTCCTAGCTGTTTTCTGTTTATCTAAGGTTAAATTCAGCCAAGATCAGGATAAGTTACAACCGTGCACAGGGATTGTGAACTCACTAATTCTGTGTTGAAGATGCAAGATTATATCCCAATCAGTTATTTTATCTCTCTGGATCACAGGTAAGAGCCATAGCACTGTAATGGGCAAATGCATGTTCAGAAAACCTTCAGCTGCCTAGGAGAAAGTAGGTGTCATAGTGAGAATCTTTGCTGTCAGAAAAGCTCCAAGTAACAGTACCAAGGATCAGATTACACACAAGAGAAATATATTGCGTGGCACGAAAGTTGTTCTTTGTCATTCTTAGTGGGACTATTCAACACAGAGAAATATAAATCAGAAGTTCTAACTAGGTCAGGTGCACAAACACAACCGTTTCATACCCTGGAAATAAGAGTGCTACCTTCTTGTGCCGACATAAACTATTGAAAACTACATTACTTATAAAAAGATGAGAAATGCTAATATGCTGTTATTTTTGTACAAATAATGCTAACCTGAGATGATTGTGATAATTTCAAATATTTATTTAACAATGTTATTAGCATACATCCATAATATTAGAAATATACTGATAAACAAAATACAAAGATTTTTTTATTCTGAAGGCATTTAAAATATTGTTTTCTTTGTAAATTTTGATCTCTAGAAAAATACTTAAAGGAATGGAAAAAGCATAGAAGTCAGAGACCAAGTTTTTTCTTAAGGGCATGAAATAAAATTAACAAGAGGATACATCATTTCAGTATGTGCAAAAAAAAAGTAAAGAAAATATAATGCAACTGAATAGCTCACACTTTTCTGTTACAAGCTTAATATAACACTAAGTCAAACTGTTATAGAAAATGACTTTAAAAATCTATTCTGATTACTTTAAAATCAGAAGTCCAGCGGAACATTCAATGTCATGTACAAACTCCCAGCACTATAGCTTCCCATATTATGGCAAAAATTATTCATCATCTACCTTTGCAGTAATGCTGGGGGTTCCCCCATTGCCACACACCTGTAGAATATTTTTTCTCTTGCAAACACGGTTAATAAAACCAATTTCCTTTTTTAATTGTAGGAAGTAATATAACTGTAAGGTAATTACCATGTGCTTAGAAATATTGATTTATTCTAATAGAGTCATAGAAGCTGTAGTGGTTAAATAGTATTCATTTTGGTCTCTTAAAAATGAAGGGCTCATGGGTATATCTATGTTCATGATGCAAATTGAATAACTAAAGCAAATGATCTGAAATGCTTCAGATAAAGTGCATTAGGCTTGCAGAGACTTATTCATCAGTATTCATAATTCAGGGGAATAGATTGTTAGAGAGCTAATGAAAAGCTTCTTATCTTTATGCTCTATGGATTTACTGAAAGCTTAAGAGAGATTGAAGATGTGTAACTTCCAGCTATTTATTGAAGGAGATTTACTATTCCTATTATATAGCACATTATAACATGGAGCTACACTACATTGATATCATTAAGCAGTTCAACAGAAGAGAAATCATGAGAAATAAAGCTCTTTTGAAATGTAGTGGACCAAACAGATTTCAAATTCAGAAGAACTGAAGGAAGAAGTAGGCAGTAGTAACCTTAGATAAGTGACAATGACACTACCACAGTGTTTAACATCATTAAAAATCATTCTGAGGAATAAAGGAGACATTTCAGTAAAGCTTCAGTAAATTTTTATGACTGCAGTTCAGCTCCCAGGGCTGTTCTTAAGGGTGTCACTATTTCCACTATAAACCTCAATTTTAAAGGAGGTATAACAAAATAAACAAAAGAGTGGGGGTTTGCAAAAAGCTTTGTGATATGAGAACTCATCTTGGGAAACCATATTACAAATTGGGGGAAAAAAAAATACATTTGCGCAATAAATCAAAATGAACATGTTATCTTAATATTTTTTTTTTAAGTATATGACTAATTTTGGGTACATTCTGGTTTCCAGTAAAGAAACATCTTAAAAGAAACTTGAGAGTGGGATAAGCCTGAGCATCCATTTTTTTTGATATCAGCCCTTACAAGAATGCTGATGCTAAGAACTTAAAATGAGATAAATTCTAAACAGTTCAGCCAACAATTTTTATTAAAGATGGCCTATTTGCCGATATGAAGAATATGTGTTATGTATGCATTTCTTATTAGTGGATGTCCCCACACAAGAGACATAGGAATGAAATGACTAAGAGTTAAGTGCAGGCTGTGACTGCATTAGCTTAGTTTGTATCAGCAGCCTGACACAAGCAGTGCAATAAGGTTGAGAAGGAGGATGTAAGATCACTAGGTTCATTGGATAATAGGTGTATTATCCAAAATGTTGTTTATTTATTATCTTTTACAGCAAAGTTAAATCTTGTACTCCAGCTGGATAAAAATAACCAGGAAGGAATAGGCTGAGGATTAGAAGGATTAGAAGGCCTCAGTCTTTCCCCACTGATGCTGCGTTACACTGCCACACTGGAAATTACCTATACTCTGAGAGGCCCTGAGAACTTGCCCACAGCAGCTGATGTGGAGTTAGGGGCTTATCCAACATGAGAAAAGCGCATCCTCATTTTATGAGGGAGACATCACCTCACCACATAACCCAGCACAGAGTGAATTTTGCATTATTACATATTCCGAACACTGCATATGGCTCACTCACTTCTACTGAAATTGAGACTGCTTCTGTCCCCAGCAATATTAATACCCTTCTGTCTTACTTTTATAGTTCTAGTTTTATTTGTGACAAATTCTGGGATTGTAGCACCAGTTTCCTTCCTCTGCTATCTTCTTTGGTCCTCACTGCTCTTCGATCTGTTAGCAAACTTCAAGCTCATTGTTAAATGCACTATTGATTCACCTACATACGCCCCAGTATCCTGGTAGTCCTTTCTGAGAGATTGCACCTTCCCATTTGAGGAAATGACTCATCTGCCTTCAATATCCTGTTTTATTAGACCATATAGAGATTATTTTATCACTTTTATTTGGTGTTTATATGAAACTACTGCAGATGGTGCAAGATAATTTGGACTGCAGTTCATCTTTTGCATTACTTATCATGTTATACTTGCAAGACCTTCTCCAAAACAATCTTTTAAATTACCTTCTAGCTGGGCAATGCCATGTGGCTTGAAAATTGGCTGAAGTAGCAGGTGTCCAGCAGACTCCTGCGGGATGTAAACCTCAGCATACTGATCATCCATAATAATCTGCTATGCGGCTTGCTAACTAAATACCCAGAAAATACTAAGCTAATTTAAAATGGAATGTTTAATGACAGTAGAGAGGAAGTAGATATATCTATAAAGGCTAGAAATTTGAGGGCAAAAAATGCAATCTAGGCAGGAGCAAAATTACTGGAGAAAAAAAGTGAAAATTTAGCTCTTAATTCTCTGGGTAGTAAAATCAGTAAGCATTCACAGCAGTGAGATTGTTCAGTTACAGTTCGGTGAATGCTAAGTATCTTACCACATGGCAACTTTAACAGGTAAGGGTTTACTGGAAAATACGCTGATGATGGCATTGGAGAGTCAATAAACAACTTGAAATTGCTATAATGATGCACTGAGTGGGATCTGGAGATAGGCGCAAGTGGCATAATGGTCAGAACTGAATAGTCAGACTGACTAGCTGTGACAAAAATACAATGTAATGGAACAGTTCATTCAATATTTCTTTCAAAGTAAGTGTAACCTTTTTCTTCACAGAGGGACACATACTGATATGAACTTGAACTGCGAATTGATTGAAACAAAAGTAAGAAACTAGTAATGAAGAGGATAAAGGAGATACCAAAGCTCACTTTGATATAAAATACTACTTTTCATGGAGTATTATATATAAATATCACCTAACACTCCTCAGAAATTTAGGCCAGGACTTGCATAATAATGTGACGGTCAAGGAAAGCATTAGTTTATCTTTGTAGCTGAGGTGGAGTGATGATAGAAGTACATTCCAGATCACTCTGAGTTGCGAATAGAATTACACAGGCACAGGGAGTGATTTTTTCCTTATCGATATTATACTCAGAATGTTATATGAAACATGCAAAATACTGTTGATGTTGCAGTACAAAACATGAAATAGTAGGTATCCTGTTGTTGCGTTAATGGTAGGAGTCTGAGGAGTGGCTAGGGGGAGACCCTACCATTGAGTCACAAGGTTCAGACAGGACCCCCTTGCTTTCTAAACTCTTCTACGAGAGGAGTCTAGGTGTGGCTAAGCCCAGTCTTAGTCTCAGGCTTGATCAGTGGTTTATTTTCTAAGAGTTGTAGAAGTAACCACTTATCAGAGTATTTGTTGTTAGTAACCAGTTTGGCAGATGCCCAGGCCGGTCACGTTCAGTGAGAACGATCACAGCTAGATTAACGAATAGTGCAATTTATTAAAGCAACAGATACACAGGTTCTTTGGATTACCGGTGATAAGACTGCTGGTTACAAGACACACATAAATACCAAAGATATGAGTACACTGCTAGGCTACAAGTATGCTAAACAAATATGAAGAGACTCTAATATGAAGCAAAGCAACTCTGATACGTTAGGGATTTAAAGTAACTCTATAGAGGTTTCCAATCTTACCCAAAGGTGTCCCTGTGGGGGGGATAGAGGCTCAGAAGTCAGAGTGGTACACGATGGTATCTTCCCTAACACCTTCTCTCTCTTCACACATTTTATACTGTTTTTTATCTTTCAGGTGGAGCTTGAGTGGCTCTAGTCATCCATACCTTTATTATGATTGGTGTAAAATTTCCTCGCTTTACTTTTAAAGGTGTTGACTAGAAGAAATTCAAAGCACACACCCAGTGAGGGGTGGTCGCACCTTAGAGGCGGGTAACTTTTGGGATGGAGGTGTGTTTTGGTATTATAATGATATTATAAAGAGCAAAGTTCACCAAAAGGACAGCATCTGGTCTAATGATGGATGGTTGGCCCAGGGTAGCAAATATGCAGCGCACCAGCTTCATGATTCCTCAAGTTCCCATGTATCACAGAGCCTGGCCACGATGCCTCCACACCACTCCACCCTCCGGACAACTCCTCTTAGAGTCAGTACACCAAGTTCTCCTGGCATTGCCAACATCTAAGGTTACTAGGGAACTTCCATGGAATGGATTCCTCACATACCAGCTGCACTGCACCCTGAAAGCTTCTTCAATGCTGTACCGTTTCTAAAAACATAAGTTTAATTTCTAAGTCACTTCCAGGAATTATTCAACACCTGTCATAAATGCAGGATTATATTTTCATTAGAGGTTTAAGAGGAGTGGGTGCAATAAGAGTATTCAAGAGAAAAAAATACAAGAACGTAAATCTATTGAGCTTAGACAAGTCATAATGAACTGTGTATGAAATAGGGTTATTTTTGTACTTAAATAGTAAAAAAAGAATGAGAAATTACATTAACTTACGAATACTGTATGTGTACTTTCAAGTTGAGGACAAATATACCCATGAAAAGAGACCTGCAAATATTCTCACTAAATATTATTCACGACTCCCTTAATTTTAGAATATGGACTCTCAGAGAAGCACAGAAAATACAAACTAACTGGCCGAACTGAAGGTCTTTGAATTTATTTAGCTGTTCAGATATGCCTGTGAATTTTTTTTCCCCTGTTTTTCTTTCTTCTCCTGTTGGGTTCCACCCCCAGCCCCCCACCACCTTCTCATTTAATGTTTCTGTTCAGCTATATTTAAAAACATAAGATGTAAAACTGAGGTCATATGACAAAGTTCTGTCTGCTTTCCCTGTTCACAGTCCCCCATGAATGGCCATCAGCATTTGGAGATGCCACAACCTGACCTGTTTTTGAGGTGTACAGTGGGGCACCGCAAGGGCCGGCAGCTCCCTGGGCCGTGGAGGGGCAGAGGCGGCTGGGCAGCGCATGGCTGCCGGGGCCTGTCCCCCCAGCTCGGAGCAGGGCACCGGGGGCAGCCAGGGCAGCCCCAGCCCTTGGCATCTGACACCTCCCTGGGGAGAGGGACAGGGTGTTGGCCCATGAGCTGGGGGTCTGCATCAGGCCCAGCGAGGGGGACCAATATCAGACCCATCCTGGGATGCCCGGGCAGGGCTGTGGGGACAGGAATGGGGCAAGGCTGGACTAGACCAGGTGGGAGCACCATGGTGGCATAGCCAGGGCTATAGCTCAGGTGAGGCCCAAGAGCTTCAGCTGGAAACAGCTTCTCCTGAGTGGGGGTTGGCCCCCCACTGAGGGTTTTTAATTTCTTCATTACAGCTTTTTTCAAGGTCAGCAGCCATGTATGTTCCTCCTCAGTTGGCTGGATGCCCCATTAGCCACAGGGACCTCCTGTGTAAAGCTCTGGCTTTACACATACTTGTCTGTCTTCACACCATAACCTCACAAGGGTCCACAGCTTTGTTGGACACATTGCTAACCAAACACTCGCTCTCGATCTTGCAGATGTTCTCTACACATGGCACAGCCAAAGAAAGACATTTAGGTCTGGATTTCCACATCTTTTGATCCTGTTCTCTCTCACGTGATGGTCTGAGGTTCACTGAGTGTCGTGGTTCAGCCGCAGTCAGCAACCAAGCACCACGCAGCCACTCACTCACTCCCCCCTGGTGGGATGGGGGAGAGAATCGGAAGAGTAAAAGTGAGGCAACTCATGGTTTGAGATAAAGACAGTTTAATAGGTAAAGCAAAAGCTGCGCACAGAAGCAAAGCAAAACAAGCCAAAACACAGCCCCATACTAGCTACTGCGAAGAAATTTAACTCTATCCCAGCTGAAACCAGGACACTGAGTCACACACAGAAAGAGCAACTCAGACTTTTAAAGCTAGCTGTTAGAGCCCTTCACTAGAGGGAGAAAGTAGTTTCCATCTTCATCTCAGTGCACATTTATATTTTTGTACAGGGAAGAGTCTTTGGATTAAATATTTACCCAGCCATTAGACTAAGAGCTCAAAACCATGCTTTCCACCACTAGGAGAAGAGTCCTAGTCCTGCAGGATTGTAATTACTCTCTCTCTGATGCACACCTTTTTTTTTCAGTTCTTCCATTTCACAAATAAATGAGTAATAGATATTGTATCAGCAAGATTTTCCACATATTCCATGGTCACACACCTAAATTATACTCATGGAATGGAGAGATTGGCAAGAAAAACTGCCATAGATGATGCCTTTTTTCTCCATCTTCTCCCAGTAAACTGGAAAAGTCCCATCTCCTCTTTGTATTACCTTGGTCCTGGGAACTCTATATTTGCTTTTGCCTTCAACATGAAAGATGAACAGCATCAATGGTAACTTTCCAGTGTGCTCTGATTGCAAAGATATAACACTTTTTTGTGATTCAGAGCACCCATAAGTGTTCTCTGTGTTGCATGGGCTTATATCAGACCCTAAGGAAACCTCTGTGGAATTCAGGCTTGTGCTCCATCTGTGAATAAAGCAGAAGCTGAACAGAAATGCAATACCTACTCATTCAGGTTAGTGTGTGGCCCAGAGGAAGGAGCTAGCTAATGTTTTCAGTGGTTTCTGAGACTTCAGTTCCTATATTCTGATTCTATTTTAATTTAGGCAAAATGTGAAAATATTTTGCCCTGATTCTCCTTTGAAGAAATGAAACATAAACTTCAATAATATTACTATTCCTTTCTTTTAATTTTCTAATTAAAATGTTGATTTAGAACATATGAAATTATAAATTCTGATATATACCTATCAGGTTTTTATATAAGCATGATCAATGACTTTTTGCATCAGTACAAAATAAGACAAAGCAGATAATATATGGCAAGATATCTTTTTAATTTTTCCTTTTAATAATTTTGGGGAAATTAATCTAATTCTGCAACAGAAACTTAGAATCATTTTCTAGTTCAGATATCTTAGATTATTATTCTTCCTTTGACTGGAAATTACTTCACATTTGTCAGTATTACATTTCCTTTGCCACCTGTCATTATCCCATTTATGAAGCAGGTTCCTGCATCTTTTGAAGCTTACTTGTTAAAGGCTCAGTACTCATATGTTTCAGGCCCCCTCCTCCCTACACATTTGGACATGAAAGCTAAATAATTAATCAAGATTAAAAGCTGTAAAGAACTAAAAAACCCATGGTGTGCTCAACAGGACAGCACTTAATTATTTTCCACACCTAATATTAGTACCTTCTGAATAGATCTTTCTGTGTGCTCTTTTTTAAACAACTTAGTTAAGGCAGAACTTTGTGACTTGCGGTTTCTATGTGAATCAGTGACAGTATCTGAAAGTTCAAATTAATTATCTAGTTCAGCACAACTGCTACTACTTGCTTTCTGTAAACTGATGAATGGCTACAAATGGTTCTGGGGTGGGTCACAACAGGATTTATATAGGCACACAGGTGGGGAGAGGCAAGTGTTGCCTCCTACGTACTGGTTTGCAGCAACAGAAATCTATTCTGTGCTCAGAATAAGCCTAAAGGACAAGAAAAATGGGACAAAAGGACCAAACTGGACTTCTGAGTCAAGTACTTCTGAGCTTATCCTGGCAATATACAAATTTATGAGAATGTAACTTTGTTGAATGCATCTCCTATTGCTTTTTTATTTCCAATATCTATTCTGAGTAAAGATAAGCATATTGATAAAATACACCTTTTTATGAGTAAACAAAAAAGTCAGGATTTCATTTCTGTAAAAAAACCAGTTTGACACAAACAAAAAATTCTTTCTTAGATTTCCAAATAATGTACCAAATCCAGGTTGTGTTTTATCCAGGACTAAAAATGTAAATTTACAATATTTCTTACTTTTAAGGTTATCATCAGTCTTCCTTGAAGTGGAATAAAGTTATAATATACACTAATGATTATATTAATGTTATTAAAAGAAATTCATTCAGTATGAACACACTCTGCATCCAAATCCTGCTACTGTACATCAAAGGATAGCTTGAAGTTTTAATAGTTTTAATGCTATAGAGTATCTAAGTGCCTTGTTGCACAAAGTTAGCACGCTTTGTCCACATGTTGCATTCCTCTGATATTTTGGCTGAGTTTCTGTGACTAAAATGCCTTCCAGATGCCATCATCTCTATTACAGAGCTAATCCAAGTTTAGAATACTGAAACTAGGGAAAAAAAAGAAAGCCCTAGAATCAATTCTTCAGGGACTGTGTTTGTCATTTGGGACCAACATTTAAGACCATCTCACATTTATATTTATTGAGATATAAACTCCAAGAAGCAAAAGACCTGCTTTAGCAGGATTTCATGATGCTTTGATATGTGTTTATACTCTTTTGTGATTGAGTAGTCCTCCTGACTGAAAAACAGAGATCCTATAGTGTGGATTTATTCAAAAAGCAGTGAATAAACCTAAAAAGTCACATTTCCTTATAATGGAAATGAAGTAAAGAACAGGAGATTTTAATTTTTTTTTTTCCCCAGATGATAAAACAAATGCAATACTGTTCACATACAAATTGTTTTCAGTCTTACGAGCTGCATTTACAGATAAGCTTTACCAACATTTTAGGCAGATAATGCAGTCATATATCAAAGTGGTGTTGTCAGATGACTATAACACTGATGATGACTCTTTGAAAGAGATTAATAACCCAGATTTATTTTTTCTCAAATGAAGCCAAAGCAATACAGTAAATATATTATAGTTCCAGACTTTTCAAATAAACAATAGAAATATTTAATCCATGCAAGTTATACCATGAAAATATACTACAATATCTGTATACATTGATTGAGGTTATGCTTCTGTATGAATTAGTAATATTTCTGTGAACAGGAGTTACTCTGAAAACATTCTCCTGTGCATAGAGAGTAATGCAGAATCAAAATGTATTTGAAAATGTCCTGTATTGTACTGATGAGGCAAATTGTAGCAAGATGCTGCATAAAAAAAAGGAAAGCTGTTTCATACATTTAATTGCAAAGCTAAATTTTAAGCTATACAAATGTTTAAGAAATTAACTCTTTCATTTCTTTACTGTAATATGACGTAGTTATCCTTCCTATGTGATCATGATGGTTACATGAAAGGTTACATCCCTTTTTATTGAACAGATAGGAAATTACTGCTTTCTGTCCTAATAGTAAAAGACTGCAGACCACACAGATTCAAATCTACCAGGCTGACTTGGGTCACACATGGTATAAACAAGCAGAATCTGTATGGAAATCTTAATGTTTGAGCTGTTGTAAGTAAAACAATGTATCGGGTGGCGCCACTTAGTATTTTAAATCGGGCCAGGTAAACAAAGGGAGATATATGAATTCTGTATTCTTATTTTGTCAAAGGGAGCTTAGAGCTGCAAAAGCTGCAGAAAAACCAAACTGATGATATATATCCATTAGTTTAATGTAAAGTACTTGAAATGTTTAGTATAGAAAGGGACCAGAAGCCTACCGTTTTGCCACAGTTTGATTCACCCAAGCATGACATCTATCTAGACATCTCTCCTCGTCTCATACTTATCTATGATATAACACTGGTTAAATCATCTCTCCATAATGCGCTCTGTTTCAGAGTTTAAAAGATGCCTAATTTAATGATGAATCAACTGAAAAACAAGCGTGATTTTGCAAAAGTGAATTTAAGTTACTTTGGAGAAATTATGGCTGAGCCTGAATTGTAGATCAAGGTTTAAACTGAATCATTGCTGACTAGAAACCTTCAGAAGGGCAGAGGTGTGATGATGCATGCATTCCAAAAATCTTCCATTTCCCACTCACATTTCTAAACTCATGGAGATACTTTAGAGCAAATCTGATCCATAGTCTGCCAACATAAAAAAAACCCACCAAACTTTAATAACATGATATGGTAAATTACCTAGAACATTCACTTGGTTTTGGAATTATATCTTTGGCTAATACTAGGAAAAGAAAAAAAAGGGAGAAAAAGGAGCTTTTCTCAAGATTTTTTTGAGAGAAATTTGTACACCTATATATGCACATATATTTAATTCTCATTAAATCTACTAGTATCCACAGGTGAAATGTAAACAGTTTTGCCATTTTCTTCACATCTTGTTTTTAATAAAAGACAAAGACTACAGTGAAATTTATCTAACCTATACCACCTTATTTTTATGTAGCTATCCATGCCTGTCTGCTCACATGCTGTGCATATATGCCACAACATCAGTACTCCTGTTTGGCAAATGCAAGGGGAGACCACTTACAGTCAAAGCTGAGCCTGTTTTTATTGCACATGGTAGAAGTAGTATCCATGTAGACATATGAGCATGACATGACTGAAGGACTGTCATGGCCAATTTGAAGAACAACCTCTCTTTATCAGCATAACACACTGTCATTGAAGATCAGTGCTTCAAAGCATTTAATACAGCTCTTGTCTCCGCTTTCACTAGTTCCCTGCTCTCAGCAAACAGCTTTTTAATTGAGCTCCATATTTTTATTTTTAAAGGGCTATCATGTTTGTTCTGAAGGACAACATTTTCACAGAAATTCACTTAATTTAAGACGAGAGGAAATATTTTAATGAAGACAGTACTTATTGTAATGTCTAAATTAGTGTTTAAAAGATGTCCTGCAGCTCATGTACATCCACCCAGCTGAAGCATAACAGTTCCTGCTTTTAGAATTTAATTTTTACCAGCTGAACCTATTTCATACAATATTTTTTAAAGCCTTGCACAGAGGCTCTATCCCATGTTGCCTGTCACTTGAAAGGATAAGGTTAATCTTTTATTTTCTCAGCTAATGAACTACAACTAGCAATGAACTACATCTGTGATTCTTATATTTATATAAATGATTATAAAATTTTAATAAACACTGGTTATTTATATATATAAAATATATTAAACATTGGTGTTGGCAGATGAAGAAGCTGTACACTGAACGTTGAACCCTGCTCACCATAAGAAAAAAAAATATTTTCCTGAAAATAAGGTAGGAAAAAAAAAAAGTTATAGTTGTCTAGGCATGAGAACAGTCTTTTACCTGATTTCACTCTATCTTCTGGAAAGACGTGGTTACCCCTACCCAGGTCTAAATTAACGTGGAAGAGGTTAAACGAAAGTTAAAAGGTACATCCTGACTTCCTCTGCTAGGCAAGGGATAGAATGGAAACACATGTCTGAATAAAGCCCCAAGATGGATTTGCATATATAAGTCTTTAGTCAGACCCAGGTCTCTTCTGGCACAGTACAGGAGGAAGGAGGGCTTGCTTCAGCAATTGCTCCCCAGCCTGAATGACATGTACCTTTCTGGTAGCTTGTTTGCTGGGAACCACAAAGATAAAACCTCTTAGAGTGAATGTGAAGTCCAGGTACAAAGAAACATGCATTACCTTTTCCATCTTCCTCTCTCTAAACCCAGTAATGGTGGTGTTGATGTCTGGGACTACTCAAAATGTATGTCTTCGTCTTAGCCTCGTATTTGTTGCTGGTGATTTTCAAATAACTAGCAAAATTATTTTGTTTCTCTGGCTGTGGTCAATCTAAAATTTCAGTCAATTTGTCAGAGTTAAAGGGACCCCTCAGTACAGACTTATGGACTAATTTAAGAGCTAATTGATTAGGACAGGGTTTGTAATAGTTTTCTTTGACTTGCATTAGCCTTAACCTTCACAATATATGACAAGGCACTGGGTAGTATCTTGGGTAGTATACACCAATATAATAAGTAATGTATTCAACCAGAAAGAGGCCTTAAAAATCCAGACCTCACTGCATCAAAACAAAACAAACCAACAACAATAACAACAAAACCAACTATTTCATAATGTATCAGGAAATAAACAGTTATTAAGCAGATGGAGATATTATACTAGACTCCATAATAGGAGCACAACATTTTTCAGCAGGAAAACTTGCTGGCTCTTTACTTCCTAAATGTGGTGATTTCCAAATTATAAAAGGGGGGCAAAAATCCCAAAAGCAAGGTGCATCACTTTCATTCTTCTGCTCTCTACAGAAATTGATTTTGAGAAGTTGAGTTGACCTACCAAAATGGTCAGGGGACTAGAGCACCTCCCTTAGGAGGAAAGGCTGAGAGACTTGGGTTTGTTCAGACTGGAGAAGAGAAGACTGAGAGGGGATCTTATTACTGCTTATAAATATCTAAAGGGTGGGTGTCAAGAGGATGGGCCAGACTCTTTTCAGTGGTGCCTAATGACAGGACAAGCAGCAATGGACACAAGGTGGAACACAGGAACTTCCACCTCAATATGAGAAAAATCTTCTTCCCTGTGCGGGTGCCAGAGCAGTGGCACAGGCTGCCCAGGGAGGCTGTGGAGTCTCCTTCCCTGGAGACATTCAAACCCCGCCTGGACGCGTTCCTGTGCCCCCTGCTCTGGGTGTGCCTGGCTAAGCAGGGGGGTTGGACGGGATGATCTTCAGAGGTACCTTCCAACCCCCACCATTCTGTGATTCTGTGATTTTATTTAGTTTTAAGTTTTAATAGAAAACTGCTGTTTCATCTGGAGTTGGGCATAATTAAACAGCCCTGTGTCCTTAATTCACCCTTCAAAATCTGAATTCCTTGAACTCGAGTTCTTATATAGGCCTCTTGTCATCTTGTCATAATATCAAGTTTATATTTCCTGGCATAAAACTAAACAATTCCTGTAAGTGATAATTGAAAAATACTTTATTTTCCACATTAAATGAGTCATCCGTTAACACTTGAAATCACTATCTTGAATCCTTTTACCATTTTGAATTTGCCAGCACTTTTTGACTTTATTATCTAGCGGAGGTATGTACGACTCCTCTTTCCATTTCTTAAACGTCTAACTGAAAACTTTGAATAGGCTTGCTTACTTACATTTCTATTGTTAGTGGTCAGCTCTGCAACTGGAAGCCTGGATTTTGTAGGTGCTGAGCTCCAACAGTCTTCACAGATGTCAGCAGATGCTGAAGTTAATCTGTTTTTGAAAATGATCTGGAAACCAGCCTACCAAATTATTGTGTCTATCTGTAGGTATTCATGTTTAAAGTGTGACTGAGGCCAATTAAAACTGGACACTAAAAATATATAAATAAGACGGACATGGAAAATGGATATAGCAATCACAATGTTATAGATAGGGGGCATGAAAATTAGGAAAGCAACGTTAGGTCTGAGATATAAATTGTAACCTAACAAGGCACTTCAGGGCATGGTTTAAGAGGCATGGTGGTGTTGGGTTGACAGTTGGACTTGATCATCCTAGAGGTTTTTTCCAACCTTAATGATTCTATGATTCTGTAACTGTCACCGTAAAAGTCACGCATGTTCAAAGCCTTGGCTGGGTGAATAGTGACAATGAAGGGCATGCTGACAGGTTTCTGTCTGTAATTCAATTATTCCAAGATGTCTTTGTGTGCATGATATATAAAGTGGTTAGAATGGGAGGGGGGAGAAGTTTTTTTTTTAACTGACAATTTTTGCAGCTTCTGCCCACAAATGAACTGACACAAACCTTATTCTGTGTCCCTGACATAACATCGTAATATAAGTTATCTTTATTATGCATCTACAGTAATTTTATTATGCAAATGTATAAACTGTGCTTGCAGCTCTGCTTTTAGATATCATTTTGGGCTTGACCAGAGGATGCACTTTGGAATCTTACCAGTACATGCTTTTTCTCTTCCTCTGTCACATATGCATACACAAACACATGAGCAGTATCTCTTCTCATAGTAGCGGAGAGAATATATGCACTGTATCTGTCTGAAGCTTTAAAAATAATGACAGAGGACCAGCAAAGATCATACCTAAATTTGTGTTCTTAATGGTATGCTGCATATAGTAACATGTAAAAACTATTATTTCTTGATCAAAGTGAAAGCTACTGAGAACCCTTTAAGTGTTTCTTCACTTCATTCTGTTTGTTTCTAACAAACTTTTTAAAAGCTTACATTTTCATTATGAGAGACAGAACAAAAGAATACGGATATCTTTTCACATATTAGGAATTTCCCAGAAGTTTTATTGACTGAGCTGAATTAAAGGAATTATTTCTTAATAGTGATGACTATTTAAACTGACAATGAAATCAAACATCTATGGTTGTTTTTCAGAGCATCTGATCCTAATTACTTTTGATTTTTAGCTTCTAATGCTATGACAACAGTATTTTCTCCATACCAGCGACTGAATAGTAGTTCAGGGACCATTTATAGAAGAGTGTGGGTTTAGGTTACTGCAACACCTTACTTTCAGCTATGAGAACACTGTTACTGTGGGGACAGGTACATTTATTAATTCTTATGGGGTGGGAAAAAAGGTGTCTTTTGGGAGCTGCTGGTGAGTAAAGGGAAATGGAATGGCCAAGTATGGAGAAAAACTGTAAATGGGTGTTTATGGAATTAGATTCAAGGACCACTGAAGCTAATATGAACTTTTCCATTTAATTCCTGTTTAACACATGAAAGGCAGATGAACCAAAATTATGTCCCTTCCCTTTACAGATGTCTATGGATCAATACTTAAGGATACACTTTAATTTTGCCCTTCCTCAGGGCTTTCAGGTTCAGTGTAATGCAAGATAGGAGTTCCTTAGCTAAATATAAATACATAGATTTAGAGGAGGATGCTTAACATTAAGGTCTCTGTAAATCAGTGTTAAATGAGCTCATCAGTTGAACTATTCACTAAATATTTTTAAAAGTATATTTCAAAAGAAGACTATAGCCTACTGGTTATGAAAACATCTGTAGTATCCTACTGTATTATATTTTCTGCTAATGGTTGCTGTAGGATAAAACTACTAGTGCAAAAGACAATAGCTCTGAAAGCAATCAGCCTGAAAGTAATTCATAAAAAGCTAGAAGAGTGCAATATTCTCAGCAAGATGAAGAATAGAAAACTGCAAGAAATGAGTGTTTGTTAGCTCTTTCTACTTCACTACATTCCTCTCTGTTAGAGTTCTGGATTTATGACAAAGTCAATCTAAAAAAAAAAGTAAAAAAAAAGAGAAAAGAAAGAAAAAAAAAGCCAGTTGCCTTTCAACATACCAATATTGCACACAGAAGCTAACATTCGTCAAAATGTACAGGCTCTGGCTATCTAATTATTTTTTTCTGTTAATTTCTTCTTTTTTTCTTCTAAAGCATGGGATGACTCAAGAATGCAACTCAAAGAAAAATCTCATTCTTGATGCTATTTGTAAGTCATATACATCACTATAGTAAGGCAATGGAGCACGATTTGCTAGATGTTTGGACAAAATGATGGATGGTCAGATTGATAGACAAGCAGTTTTGTTTTCTTTTATTTTGTTTTGTTTTTCCAGATTTAGCTGACAAGATAGAAAGCAAAATAAAGACATACTTGAGTTATTTGCTTTGGACTGATCTTCTTAAGAGATTAATTCTGATCTGTTCAAGTTAACAGAAAACCAAGCAATGACATTAGAGAGGTTAAGATCAAGTGCTAGTAACATTAATATTTTTTTCTTGATCATATGTGCCTTTGGCTGGCAAAGGTAGTTGATGAATAAAGGTTGAGCTAAAAAAAACCACAAAAAAACACAGCAAAAAAGCCCGTTTGTCATTTTACCGTACTATTGATATAGAGTTAATTTTGTTTAATGGACCATTAACTGTGTCACATTGTCTCTATTTTACAGTTGAGGAAAAAAAAAAAGTGCAGCAATGCAAAAGATCAGCACTGTACAGGGAAACAGAAGTTTGCTCTCCTGTGGCCAGAATAATATCTGTTGATTCAGTAAGACTTTACGACTTTACATGAATGCATTTTACAAATTTTCTTAGTTGTACGATGAGGTGTTCTATAAAAGTAGTTTTGGTGTGTCACAGTCTCTGAGAAGAAAGATTTAAAAGTCTGATTTGCGCACAGGCAGTTGGCAGGTCCTAGTAGTGCTCTGTAATTATGATCTTTTCAGACTATTCTAAAGACATACACTTTAAACAAGGTAATGGTCAATTTATTTGTGAGATGAAGCCGATTTTCTTACCACAACAAGCTAGGAAGCAGTTTATCCCTTGCTGCAAACAAGGTGCTATAAGAAATGATTTCTCAAACAAGAGATCAAACACTGTGGTGCCCTATAGTATACTACAGATCATTGCTCTGGCAGACCAAGGTTACGTTAGATAAACATCCCTGCCTAAAATGAGATTTGTTCCTCTCTTACAAAAGTGTTTTATTTACTCCTGGAACAGTTTGTTACTGGTAAAAGGCATGGCTGAGGCCAGCTCATTAATCTGAAGAGGCAGCTCTTTCATGGTCTGAAGTTATGGCACTGTTTATTTAAAAAAATGCAGAAAACCCTTGAGTGTTCCAAGCAAGTCTATTTCTGGGCAGACTTGTTCTGTTGATAGAGCTTTGGCATTGCCAGACCAGACTCTGACCAGCTCTGTTGCGTAGTTCTTACTGCGTTCCATAGTGCCTTGCTTGATGGGTGAAAGGAAGCTAAAGGGCAAAATTTAGGAGTCTGTCCATCATTGAGCCCACACACATGCTCCAAACATCCTCGCCTGCAGCAACCTGAGTCTGCTCACTTGTATTCCAAGACATATCTGAGGGCTGTCACTAGGTAAGGAAGACATTATAGAGGAAGGAAGGCTGCTTTCCTGTGTGTGGAAGGAATACACTGGAATCTACAGATCTGAAAAGGCTTATTCCACCAAAGCCATATTTCTGTGAAGACGAATAACAAACTGGAGCAACAGATCAGTAGACTGAATACCAGTAACATAAGAACCTGAAAGTTATACCAAGTCAGTTTGGGGAATAAGAAGAAAAGAGGTAACTCCTACCCTTAGCATCCAGGGTCCAGAAAGTCTTTGGTTAAGTGCCCACCAGGTATATTCATACTCTCAGGAGTAAAAGAAAATGTCAGATTGTCAAGATGTTGAGAAAACAATGATGAAATATTTGGCATATCCACACAGCTGCGATTCTTTTTGCCAGAGCACCAGCTTATGACCATGTCAAGATACTAACAGTTATGATCAGCTCTGGGAGTGAACAGATATCTTAATGATTGTACAATCCTCATTTTGTCTCCCCAAGCCAATTAGCAACACAACCAAGGCTTATTCACTTTCCAGGGCTGATCAAAGAGTCTTTTACAGTATTGTCACCAGTGTCACCTAAGGAGTAGGTAAGGATGATTGATAAGTTTATTTTGGCATCATCTTGTCTTAAGACAATTGAAAATGGAGTTCCAAGGCAGAGTTGGAGACACAGCTTTTGAACACCAACTGCATAAGAGGAGACACAGGAAGGAGTGTGTGGGAGATAACTTCCTGACGCAGCTGGTAAGCAAGCCAACGAGGGGAGGTGCCCCGCTGGACCTGCTGTTTACGAACAGAGAAGGCTTGGTGGGTGATGTGGTGGTCAGAGGCTGCCTTGGGCTCAGCAACCATGACATGATAGAGTTTTCGATTCTTGGAGAAGTAAGGAAGAGGGTCAGCAAAACCACTACCCTGAACTTCAGAAGGGCAGACTTTGGATTGTTAAGGAGTCTGGTTAACAGAGTCCCTTGGGAGGCAGTCCTGAAGGGGAAAGGAGTCCAGGAAGGCTGGACATTATTAAAGAAGGAAGTCTCAAAGGCACAGAAGCAGGTTGTCCCAGCATGCCGTGAGTCGAGCAGGCGGGGGAGAAGACCTGCTTGGCTGAGTAGGGAGCTTTGGCTGGAACTCAAGAAAAAAAGGAGAGCTTACTGCTTTTGGAAGAAGGGGCAGGTGACTCAGGAGGACTACAAGGATGCTGTGAGGTTATGCAGGGAAAGGATGAGGAAGGCGAAGGCCTAGCTGGAACTTAAACTGGCCACCACTATTAAAGATAACAAAAAATACTTTTCTAAATACATCAGTGACAAAAGGAGGGCCAGGGAGAATCTCCCTCCTTTGTTGGATGTGGAAGGTAACCTTGCCACATAAGATGAGGAGAAGGCTGAGGTGCTTAATGCTTCCTTTGCCTCAGTCTTTAATAGTCAGACTGGTCATCCTCAGGGTTGTCAGGCCCCTGTGCTGGGAGATGGAGATAGTATGCAGAATGAAGTCCCAGGTGTTGAAGAGGTGTCAGTCACCGACCTGCTCCTTCACCTGGATGTTCACAAGTCCATGGGGCCAGACGGGATCCACCCAAGGATACTGAGGGGGATGGCAGAGGAGCTCACCAAGCCACTCTCCATCATTTATCAGCAGTCCTGGTCAACTGGGGAGGTCCCAGATTACTGGAAGCTAGCAAATGTGACGCCCCTCTACAAGAATAGTCGGAGGGAGGATCCAGGGAACTACAGGCCTGTCAGCCTGACCTCGGTGCCAGGAAAAGTCATGGAGCAGATCATTTTGAATGCCATTACGCAGCACATGTGGGACACCCAGGGGATCGGGATCAGCTAGCATGGGGTTATGAAAGGGAGGTCCTGCCTCACTAACCTGGTCTCCTTCTACAATAAGGTGACCCGCTTAGTGGATGAGGGGAAGGCTGTGGACGTTGTCTACTTGGACTTTAGTAAGGCCTTTGACACTGTCTCCTACAGCATCCTCCTGGAGAAGCTGGCTGCTCACGGCTTGGACAAGTGCACTCTGTGCTGGGCTAAAAACTGGCTGGACAGCTGAGCCCAGACAGTGATGGCAAATGGAGGCAAATCCAGTTGGCGGCCAGTCACGAGTGGTGTTCCCCAGGGCTCAGTGTTGGGGCCGGTCCTGTTCAATATCTTCATTGATGATCTGGATGAGGGGAATAAGTGCACCCTCAGTAAGTTTGCAGATGACACCAAGCTAGGTGGAAGGGTCAATCTGCTGGAGGGCAGGAAGGCCCTACAGAGGGCCCTGGACAGGCTGGATCGATGGGCTGAGGCTAACTGTATAAGGTTTAACAAGGCACAAGGCCAAGTGCCGGGTCCTGCACTTTGGTCACAACAACCCCATGAAACGCTACAGGCTTGGGGAGGAGCGGCTGGAGAGCTGCCTGGTGGAGAAGGACCTGGGGTTGTTGGCTGACAGCTGGCTGAACACGAGCCAGCAGTGTGCCCAGGTGGCCAAGAAGGCCAACAGCATCCTGGCTTGTATCAGCAATAGTGTGGCCAGCAGGAGCAGGGAGGTGATCGTGCCCTTGTACTCAGCACTGGTGAGGCCACACCTCGAGTACTGTGTTCAGTTTTGGGCCCCTCACTACAAGAAGGACATTGAGGTGCTGGAGCGTGTCCAGAGAAGGGCAACAAAGCTGGTGAAGGGTCTGGAGCATGAGTCCCATGAGAAGCGACTGAGGGAACTGGGGTTGTTTAGTCTGGAGAAGAGGAGGCTGAGGGGAGACCTTACCGCTCTCTAAAACTACCTGAAAGGAGGTTGTAGCGAGGTGGTTGTTGGTCTCTTCTCCCTAGTGACAAGCGATACGACGAGAGGAAATGGCCTCAAGCTGCACCAGGGGAAGTTTAGGTTGGATATTAGGAAAAACTTATTCACTGAAAGGGTAGTCAGGCATTGGAAGAGGCTGCCCAGGGAGGTGGTGGAGTCTCCATCCCTGGAGGTATTTAAAAGAAGGGTAGATGTGGTGCTTGAGGATATGGTATAGTGGTGGACTTGGCAGTGATAGGTTAGTGGTTGGACTCGATGGTCTTAAGGGTCTTTTCCAACCTTAATGATTCTATGATTCTATGATTCTATGATATAGTCTCAAATTTCAGTCTAGCACCCTTACACTTACTTGAGGTTTTTCATAGGCTCATGGCATAATCATATGACAAAGCTACTGACGTGAGTCTTGAGATTCAGGACCCTGCCAGAAAGAAGCTGGCATGTGAGAACTTCAGCATGTGGAAAATCTGGGACAGTTTCCATGAAACAAAGAGGATTTCTTGTGAAAGAAGGAGGAATGGATGGAGCAACATACCAAGGAACTGCAACAATTCATCCAACTTGCTTAAATGTTTGTGCTAGGAGAACAAGAATGGAGGAAGACTTGTCAACACCGTAAATTCTAGGAAGCAGAAATTCAGCTGTCAGCATTAATGGAAGGTGCAAGTTTTCTTAGCCACAGGTAACTTCATGTTCCAGAGGTGTTCCATGGACAAGCTGAGTGAGGTCATTGTCTCTGCAGCTGCAGAACAAGTGAATCAGCTGGTCATGGGAGTCACCAGCTCAGCAAGACAATTAACAGCCATAAGGATGAGGAAGGTTATGGCCTTCATTTTCTTTAAATTGTATTTCATGTGCTAGCTAGAACACAGTTTTTCAGGTGCCATGAAGGACCAAGGCAGATTTTGCCCTGTCTTTACTTTCTCTGTCTTCATTTTCATAATCTGCCATATTCTGAAGACAACTTCTGAGTGCATTTATCTGAATTGACTGTAGAGAGTTTTAGATGGGTATATCAGGGAAGAACAACACAAAACTTGGTTACATACCATAGTCTTGTGCCTGACTTGATCTGGCCTAATAAAACTTGACTTTCCTGATATATTTGGACTGCACTTAAGGTGTGTTGTCTACAGAAATAAGGACTGAACTAGGAGAGAATTTTGTTTGTATCTTTAAAAATATTTGAAGGGATGAAGAAGTTATCTGGTTTACAAAATTCACTTTTTGTCAGTGGCCTTACTATGTGAGGCCAATAAATTTTGCTTATATTTGATAATGGAAAAAGGTTTTCATACTTACTGACAAGAAAGTATAATAGTATATTATATCATATGCCCGACCTTTTGACTCAAAGTTTTCTGGGGTGTCTTTTAGTTTTGTAGTGGCCTTCCCTGTAAATGATTGATTAATCAGTAATCATATAAAATTAACCAGTTTATTAGTTGATTTAGAAATCCATGTCCCGTTTAGAGCAAGGAAAGCAAAGGGGTACTTTAGCAAAAAAAGGTATAGTACTTAAGTAGAGGGATTGGATGGCATCATGATTTAAGAATGGAGCAAGGGGAAGTTTCACTGGATAACAAGAAATGAAGAGATCTCTTATCTTATGGATAGCTGGTGACCCCATAAGCTGTTATCAAATGAAGTTCCCTACTTTCTAGAGTACATGTGCTCATATCCCAAAAAACTACTTCACAGTGCATTAGCTGGTTTCCTGGTTGACCTGTCATGGCAGACATCAAGGATCAAAGCTAACAGTGAGCAAAACTGTCAGTTCTCTGGAGGTCATGTCTACAGTTTTAGAGTTACTCTTTGCTGACCATGCAAAACATTCATTCTTTCACTACCTCTAGTTTCAAAGTAGATGAGTTTTGCTACATATAAATACAGGAAGAAAACTTAATTTCAGCTTATAAGGCTATTATACAAGTTTCTACTACAAGTATTAACTTTACTGGCAAACATTTAATTTGCTCCTCTCTAATGTTTATTTTAACATTTTCCAAAATCATGTATTTATGGATTTGTACAAGTATGTTTCATCACCTACTTCATGTGTCCCTTCATATTCTCACTGCCAAATTTGCGCCACTACACATTTGATGATGTCATAGAAATAATCAGTGTATCATTAATGTTGGGAAATGAAACTGCAAAAATTATTTGATTTCAAGTAAAAGAATGTTTGCTTAGTTAGTATGTATACCGACATGTGCAACATTCACATTGATTCATGTTTTCTTTATCAGAAACTTTTAACTGAATTTGAAAGTTTCGTAGGTGATGGTCCTCTTTTCTTGGGTCTATATTACTGTTGTGCTGGCCAGCTTAATGTATTTATTTAATATATATTTTCTGTGAGGATATAGTATTGGACTTGGTCCCTCCAAGAAGGAATATGTCTGCTGTCCTTTTGGTCCATGTTCTTTAGTCAGTCCAAGTCAGTAGTTTAAATATCTTCCAACTGAGAACTGAGGGCACTTGAACATAAAAGCCTCCTAAATTCATTGAGATTTGGCTCCCAGGGAAGGAATGCAAATATAGCTAATATTTGGAAAACTTGGTTTTCTTACATAAGCAAAAGCTGAAGGTCCCAAACTTCGCTGAGCATAAGGAGCAGTGGGAGCATAGAGAATCTATAGCACCTCTGAATCAGGCTGAGCTACCAATGTTCTACCACTCCTCATTAACCTTATAGAATACTATGTTGTTATAAATAAGTAATTTTTACTATTCAGAAAGGTATAGAATTGGATACTGTTGTGCAATATTACCCTCTCTGGAGATTCACTCATTCACGTGTGATAAAAAATTTACCTAAGGATTCATCTCAGAGCAAGAAGTGGCACTTGCTTGCACTTCTTCAAATGTAATTATGGGAATTACCTGTACATTAATCCATTCCTTGCAATTTCAAACTGTACTAGTTGGAGAGGATTTTGATTAGGCTGTGCCGAGTACTGAGTAACATTAGTGTATGGATAAGTTCTGCTAAGTCCTTGTCCATTTTCTGACTTATCCAGAAAGAATAAAAATCGGTAATTAACTCTGCTTGCTCCTCTCTCACTAGGTTTTTTTCCAGTAAAATCTAAACAGCTGTAGATAACCACAGCATACAGTCCATGTGCTGTGTGCACGTAAGATCTTACTGTAGCGAATATAAAATTCATTCACCTAAAAAATGGCAATTCAAAACAAGGAAAGTAAAACAGACACTGATATATTTTTGTTTTAAGAAAATAATTTTTACAGGGGAAAAAAAACCAAAACAAAACAAACCAAAAGACAAAACAAAACCTAGTTTACAGAGCAACAGAGATGATTGGGGTCTTTCGAATTAGAGTTTATAGAAACAACAATAGACCATCTCCATACATTCTCAGCAAAAAGGATTAGCAAAAAGGATATATTTCAAATCTGCAAGCTGTTATAAGAATTTTATTTGTTTCTCTTTCCTTTGGAACTGAAATTCATAGCTTCTTCATTTCATTTGTTTTTTAATATTTACCTATAATAAACACTCCAGCAGCAACTGGGAGAACGGGGTTTGTTCAGCCTTGAGAAAAGGAGGCTCAGAGGGGATCTCATCACCATGTACCAGTACTTAAGGGGTAGCTACAAAGAAGATGGAGGCTCCCTTTTTACACGGAGTCACATGGAGAGGACAAGGGGGAATGGACACAAGTTGCTCTTGGGGAGATTCCAATTGGACACCAGAGGGAAATTTTTCACACTGAGGACAGTCAATCACTGGAATAATCTCCCCAGGGAAGTGGTTGACTCGGCCACATTGGACACTTTCAAGAGTTGTCTGGACAGGGTGCTGGGCCATCTTGTCTAGACTGTGCTCTTCCTAGAAAGGTTGGATTAGATGATCCCTGAGGTCCCTTCCAGCCCGTGGTTCTGTGATTCTGTGAAAAACACCCCCTACTAATGAATGTTTAAGAAATACTTAGTTAAATTCACAGGTTTTGCTGCAAGGATTGAGAACAAATTTCTATTTTAATAGAGTATGAGACTAACTGTAACATCAAAAGTTCTGGAGATTAATATGCAATAATTCCTTGATGACCACAGCCTTACTGTGTCTGACACAGATGGAATTAAAGGCATAGACACATCTGGATTAGTTTAATAATTTTTCAGTTATAAGAGGGAATGAAGGAGAAAACTAACTAAATTAATTTTTGTTGTTTATGAACATCTGGAATTTCTGACCATTCTAACTGTAAATAATATCTAATCCAAAATATTTCACATTCTGTATATTAAAATAATATATCCAAAGATCTAAAAAGAATAACCAAGGGGCAATAGCAATAAAACACAGTGACATTAGGAAAGAATTAACTATTAAACAAGAAATGAGCCTAGCTTACTGTCCAGTTCAAGATGTATGTAGTCAAAGGACATATATGTTAGCAGTGATGCTGACAAGACTGGGTAAAAATTGTTCACCGAACAGATAAGCACTGTTTCTTAGTAGAAATCTGACTTTTTGCTAGTAAGTATTTTCTGTGGGATTCCCCATAAAGAAGAAAGATTATTTCCCTTTTTTGTTCTTCAGAGAAAAGCTGCACTTTTCTACTGAAGGAAATGCCAATTCTCCGTAATAATAGTCCGAACTATATGAACATTTCGAGGCTTAACATATTCGAACTGCTGAATGATTGGCATGATGAGTTGTTTGCTGATAGAATATTTTTAATTGTAAAACTATTTAGAACTGCTTGTCTCCATGCCTTCCATCACTACAAACAGGGTCTTTACCAAACTTCAAACATCACTGTGAAGATCTCCAGGATTTCCTCTTCCTGCTAAGTCTTTATTCTCTTCATTCAGGATTACTGAAGTTTTGGTATCTTCTTCTTTCCCTGAAACATCCTCTTGAATGTAGAGATAAGCTTACTCCACTTAGTTTTGAACTTGTCACGTTCTGTCTTCCTTGACAACTGTACCAAGAATATTTAAGATTTTCCAGTTTGTGACAGATGCATGCCTGGGTTGTGGCAAGGACATGTTCTGTACATAGTATGCCACACTTTGGTAAGAAATCTTCAGTGAGGGAAAATACTATGACTTAGGTGTAGTAGATCCCTCTGAAAATAGATGTGGAAACAAAGTTTTGGTTTGGGATTTTTGGTGGTGGTGGTTTGGTTTGTTTGAACAGAGGAAAAGGGTCCTGGATATTTTTACTTCAGACATCAAGGGGAAAAGGGTACAAGCTGCCTAGTAGGAGAAATTCTGACTAATTATTAGGAAAATTTCACAATGAGGCTGCTCAAACATGGGAACAGGTTGCCCAGAGCAGCTGTGAAAATTTGTATCCTTGAGGATATAATAGAATTCAAAACCCCTTTGGATAGGACCCTCAGCAACGTGATCTGACTTTGAAGTTGGATCCAACTTCGAAGCTGGTACTGCTTTGAGGGGAAGAATTGGGTTTGTACCAGATGACCTACAGAAATATGTTCCAAGCTGGCTTTCTTTATGGTTATGATTTAGTTGAATTTATCTTTGATGTGTCACTAATCAATTCCATTTACTACAAGTGGGTATCATTACAATCACGTATTTACAATTTGCATATTTTTGCAGTTTGCAATAAAAATCAAAGTGCTTTCTTATGATTAAATTTTAATTTTTATGTTTTAGCTCCCACCTTTTCAACAGATGGCAGTAGTAAAGTTTTAACATGATCTTTTCCATAACAAAGCACAGCCTAGGGTCATTTCTGTTAAGTGAATAACTGCATTTACAAACTATGGCAATAGACTGTTAACCTTTTTCTGAGGGTAAGCCATAAAGAGAATACAACAAACACGTTGTCATCCTATTATTGTTGGAACATTAACTACAATTATTTCCCTCTTCATGTCTTTAAAAATTATTAAAATCATATTCTGATACAGATGGAAAAGTCTAATAATTATAACAGGAAAAGATTTCAACATAAAGAGTGTGTGCTTCATACTTATGAAATAGAAATGGGAAATTACTATAACTAATTACTGTTGCATGCTGTAAATACAGATTCAAGCACAATAAACCCACAAATTCCATTGTGTGTGTGTGTGTGTGTGTGTGTGTGTGTGTGTACACGCATGCGTGTGTTTTCCTTTTTGGACAAGCAATTCCATTATCTTTTTTTTCAATGGTATTTACAGTGTATTGAAAATTTAAAAGGTTATTTTAGCCAAAATCTCCCACTGAAGTTACTGGCACAGAATCTGTTCCTATGAGAACCTACTGATTAATCAAAGATTCCTATTTTACTTTTTTGGTCTTTTATCTGTAACAGTGTGAGGAAAGGAGAATAGATTTATTTACATATCTAAGTTACATTGCTTCTCTTTTCCTAAGCATGCTTTTAAAACCTTTTCTTTTTCCCAGCCTCTGTTTGAACCATATGTTTATTTAACATGTGTTGTGCAATTACTCTACAAAGAGCATCCAAAATCCCTCTTCTGTGTTCTTGATAACTGCCTGGTATTTAGTACTCCCTCTAGTATTGTGTTTCAGTAAACTTAACATATTTGCAGCTGGTTCCCCTGTCTGTATCATTTATGCAGATGAGAAACATAAAAAGATTTGGAGTCATAGCACCTGTTGGACTTTCCTCTGTATTTATTTGCAGATTGGCACATTTCCGTTTGACATATAATCTGCTTTCTGTTTCAAAATAGTTTCCTTTCCATTGACACATTTACTCCTGAATAACTCCCTCCTCATCTCTCCTTTCTGTATCAGAAAGCACCGCTCACAACAAAGACACAGGAAGGACTTGAATAAAAACTTGTGCCAGGATGTATGACAGATTTACAGCCTTCAGAGGAATTTGCAAAAGAAGTGCTAGTGGCAGTAGTCACTGTGCCTGTCTCAGGCACAATTATCATCAATGTTGTGACTATTGTTATTATACAGTCAATAACCTTCCTGTCCTTTCCCTTTATATAGCCCAGTAAGGTTTATATAGCCCATCAAGCTTGACTAATTTTTTTTTTATCACAGAAAATATCCCATTCCTTGAAACATAAAATGATTTTATATATGTTGAGTTGGAAAACAGTTTGCCTCTGGCTACAGTTTTGTACAGAACAAGTGTCAGGGAACCGTAAAGACCACATTTTCTACCAATCCTGTTGGATGGCCTTGGACTCTATCCTAAAGACAGTATATGTCACATGTTATTCTTTCTCCTATCCCGTTTACAATGTGCTCAAGTATTTGCTTTATATTGGGGTGAGCTTTGGCACTGTTTGGTTGCCCTTAAATCTTTCACAGCTTTTGTGTGCCCTTAAAAGCAAAAATATAAGATAGTGTGAAAGTCTTTCTCACCTGATTTTTAATATAATGTCCTGCAAGGAATGATGGACTCTGTGGGCCTAGTCTGCTTACATGAGAAATCTGAGGGTGACATGATACATTCGGGACATCCCTTGGGCTTCAGAGATAAATGCATAGAATCATTTCCAGCTAAGCAGTATTTCTGGTTACAACTAGGAAAATTCAAAGAACTTGGATGAGTGGTATGCTTTCTCATGCTTTCTCTTACACTTCAAAAATGCTTTTCTTACTTATTCCAAAATATCCTACCAAATCACGATGCATCTGGATGCATCTGGATGATGGTAAGTGAAATGGGAAACACTGCCTGGACTATGAAATCAAACATTCTATGGCATTTATGAAAGATCAGAATGACCTGATCATGGGTCTCAGAACAGTATTTAAGCTTAGAACATGAGTTTTTTTTCCTGTGCTCCATTTAGGCTTTTCCTTTTCTAGGATCATGAGTAGTTTCCTAGGTTTCTGTCTTGACATCTAAACACTACCATGCAGGACTGAGTCTTCTGGTTTTTTCTTCTTGCACAGAAAGCTGTTTACATTTGAATGCTACCATAGTACAATACAAGCACACAAAAAAGCCAGGAGTTATCTGAGCTTTCCATTTCAGAGGAAGTATTTCTAAAATACTTCTGAAGAAGATGTTCTAGTTCTGATTGGCATTTATGAACATATAAAATTTGTAGGATATTTTAAATTGCAAACTTCACATTCAACTGTGTTTATTCAACTTGTTGCACTTGTTTTCTTTGCTTCTTATGTTTAGATGCCATGGTGTGTTTCCGGAGATCTTTTATCAAACTTCTTTATAATTAACACAGGAGATTTTCAAAAAAAAGGACTTAATCTATATCTGTTTGTATTAACTCCAGGAAGAAGAAAAGGTAGCAATGTGAAGTTCCTATTCTGTTTTAAGCACTTTTTAGATGAGAATTATTTTATGAAATTGTATAAATGCTAGTAAATTTTATATTAACCTTTCAGCTGGTTATAGTAACTCTAAGAAATGCAAAAAAGAAATATTCAATCAAATCAATGTAAAAGGACACAACCCCCAAGAGTACGTTATATATTATATAACATCAAATAATATTGTATATTTAGTAATTTGTTGCCTTAAAAGATTCATATTGAGTAAAGATGTGCATATCATTCAACAAAACCTGGACCTAAGTAGCCGCTAGACAGCAGAGAATTTATTCCACTCTAATTTGCCTCAGCTTTTTCTTATCCTTGTTAGCATTGTATTAGGAATTCATTTCAGATGCAATGAGCTGTTTACTCTGACAAACTCTCTGCCAAAAAGTCTTAATCTAAAAATACAACTGGATCTATAGTGCCTATTAATAGGAAGCAAGTGTGATATGTAATGTAAAACATTTAGATTCTTCCTAATGCAACACAGATTTTAAACTTCATTGCCAGTACATTTTGGATGTACATGTGCCTAATCATGATAACCAAATATTTTTTAAAAGTCCATGGGCACTTGCCTTCAGTGAGGTTGCATGGGGCATAAGTTGGAACAGCACAGGCCCCAGGAGTCTTTATGAGGCATGACTTTCCATAAGTTGGACCTTTTTATATAATTCACTGTTTCTTACTAAGTGAAATAACAAAGAATTAGCTTCACAAGGGCCAATTCCCAGTTTTCAAGCAAAAATCTACAGTCAGAAATAAAATATTAGACTACTTTTTTCATGCTCACTCACCATGATTGATTTCTTCTGTACAAAATGGAGTTTAAAACACATTTTAGACATTAACAAAAGAAAAGATATAAAGATTTGAATGAATTTGTCATAAAAACATCCAGTTCTATAAAGCAATTACCAAGGCATTTTTTCCATGAATAACACATTTTTGGAAAATAGGAAATACTTCCATGCTTCTTGTTTGCATACCACTTATTTGTGGAAATTGGATTGGTATTTTTTGCTTATTTCAAATAAGCTTAGTTAGATTGATGGAAAAGATACAGAACTGAAAGAAATTGATTTCTATTCAAGCAATAATAGTCTTGACTACAGGGTTTTACACTGAAACCACTGTAGTTACACTGATTTACATCAGCCAGGGATCTTTATCTTATAAACAATTTGGGTCTTTTTCTTACTAATAGTATATATGTTCAGTTTCAAAAGGGACACTCATACACTTGACATGAAGCACATGTGGAAATATTTGAGATATAAAAATAGCAATAGAGAAAATCATTTTAGCATGTGATAGAAATGGTCAGATTCTGGAAGTGTGTTGGGATTCTTTGCATTTAATAAACAGAAAATAGACACTCTATGTTGTCACATAGGCTGTTTTATTCTCTTAAATTGGTAAACAAGAAATTGTTAGTCTTTCTGATGAAATAGGAGAATATCTCTGATGAGATAGAAGAAGTATTATAAAGGAGAGAATCTGAGAAGTGATAGCATTGCTGGAGTTGTGCTGGGAGATTCTACCCTGATTAAACAAACTGATGTTTTGAAGAATTATGTGCAAGCCTACGTAGAGTAACTGTGGTGGTCCTGAAAGATGAAACAATGATACAAACTTATATTTGAGTCTGTAGAAACCGGGAATGTGGGCTCTTAATACTTATCATATTGGTAATATCATATAATTGTATGTATAAACTAATATCAAACTTCAGCATAAACTTAATTACCTTATTTTGTCCACTGTAGAAATAATGTTCCTGGGTACATTCTTCTGACCTGTAGACTTTGTTTTCTGCTATTTAGCTAAATTTATTTACAGACAGGTTTTACTGAATTATACTCTTAGCCCTTTCATAAATCATGTCTTCACTCAGCTTTTGATTTTAGAAGGTGAATAGAATGTTTCAGCTTTACCTGACAGAACCAGATCTCCATTTCAAGACAGTAGTCTTTCCTGCATCTATTCCACTGTGAACTGCTTTCCTCCAGAGGGTGTCTTGCTAGCACTTTATGGAGTAGTCTATTCTGGATGCGACCTGGGGAGACCTCTGTAGAATGACTTCATGGGAATAGGGACACTGTAAGAAAGGATTCTTGTGGTCAGGTGGCAAGTTCCCTACTGTGGACAACCAGATGAACAGGACATCGGGTCCTACTTCACATCTTCCATGCAATTTAGATAGCACTTAAATCATGGGATTGTTTTTGTCCATGTGGCTATACTTACTTTAGTGAGTAGAGCAGTTCAACACAATAGTTTTACAGAGTATTGTCAGTGTTGATGATGCAGTGTCCGCACCACATGCAGCTGAAGGGTTATATTTCAGAATACCTCATCTGGTCTCAAGCACTCAACACACTGATTGGAGCACATTAGGCATCTTTAAGGAATTTCTCTTCTGGATTCATTTGCTCTGAAAGGAATCCAGTTTTCATGCTTTGAGGCCACTGTGTTGCCATCCACAGCACTGTGATTGAGACAGCCAGGAGATTTTCTTCAAAAATATGCTAGTGATTCTGATTAAAATGAGAGTAATAGATCCACCCTTTGTGTTCCTTTTCTACAGTAAACTATTGGAGTGCTGTTTATCCTGCCATTGATTCTTGGTAGTATCAGAATTTGTGTGACGGTATACAGTGTAGAATAAACCATATGGCACAATTCTGAAAAATAAAAGTCATGATGCTGAAACAGTAAGATATTGCTGATGGTTTGAATTAAAATGAGTAATGAATACTGTTTGAAGTAGAAGTATGTGAACAACAGTTTTTTCTTTGTTACTTACTAAGATGTGATACTTCCTTGATTTGCTTGTAAAAATAGCTCTTTGAATGTACTCTTTATTTCTCTCTTCATACTATCAACAGCTATTGGTCATCACAGCAGGGATGGAGGAATAGATAATAGAATGTTCTGTTCCAAAGGACATATGCAACTTCTTAAGAAATATTTAGGTTTACATTGTAGTATTTAGACACAACCCATATGTAGGGTGTGGTATGGATGTGGACAAGACTGAAACTTCTTGGCACCTAAAGTCCTTGGTTTACAGTGGCCCTATACAGCTTCCAGATTTCTTGGAATTTCTCCTGGAATTCATACTGATCTGGATGAGGGAGAACATATTGAGATTTTATTCCATGTCCTCCTATAAGCTTCATGACTGAAAATACAGCAACATGCCCACTTTCTCAGGGAAAAGTTGGTATATTTTGATGATTACTGGAAAGGCTAAAACCTGGTTCTTGATCTTTAATCATAAACTGTGTTGCTGGTCCTTTACAAATCTGCTGTGCAAGCACTGCTCTTCAGTGTTCCTTCTGACAGGGCACCATTAGGGCATACCTGTGTATTCAGTAGCCCACCAAGGTCATCCTTGCTCAAGAGAAGTCTTCAATGAAAAGCAGTGAAGCAGACAATACTGTGGGACCTTAAAACATTTTGTGTATTCATTTTCACACACTTTATTTCTCTTGTAGCTTCTGTTGAGGGAATTTTTAAAGTGCAGTAAGTACATTCAGCAAAATATCTTTATATGACACATGTATGCACTGTGTCTCACCTTGTTTAAATTTTTTAGCCTCTACTTTCAGCATGATACTGGAAATATCTGTAAAACATGGAGGGTAGTATGTGGCACTCTTTTACACATTCTGGGCTGGCATACAGTTTTCTTAGGAATGGGGAAACTCCTGCCAAATTATTTGGGAATTCCTAACTTATTTAACCTCAACATTTTATATCACTAATGAGGCCTTAAAAATAGCAATCAGTAAACAAGATTCTTCACTCAGTTACATTTATAATTAGGAGTAACTTCTTTAAAGTTAACTGATTAAAACCAATTACTTGAGCTGAACTCTGTGATCAATAGCCAGCATGCTCTGTATAAATCCAGAGCATATCTATCTAAATTTTTGCCTATATCTGTACATATATGCCCACCTGTCATGTATTATAATTAAATATTACCCTGTTATAGTCTATGACAGCAAAGGCTGTAAGTCCTACTGCAGTCCCAGCTAATGAAAATATTTTTGAGTACTGCTGATTTACAGGTTCTCTGATTTTGGTCTTGTGAGAGACACACAAAAGTATGACATTACCATTGCCTCAGGAATAAATGAAGGAGCCACCACGTTCCAGCTGAGGGGAGTCTGATTTGTGTGAAGATCTGCACCTACCTTCAAAAACTAAACACTGCAAATTGCAGCATCTTGGTTAATGAAGGGTCAATGTTAACCGTTTGAGCAATGATTGTGCCTAAATAAATGTGTAATTAACCATGGAACTCAGCGGAACAACATTATGTATAAAGTAGCTACAGTAGGTTTACTTATGCTAAGAGTTTTCCAGAACAAACAATGAAGTTAGTTATTACAATACTGTAAATGACAGAAGTCATCTTTCTTCACAAGAAATGAGAGCTAACTGTCATGCCTAAGAGGAATTTTCCAGCCAGCAGTGTTTTTTTGCCAGGAATTATGTATTGACTACTGTGCTAAATAGCTGAAACTTTAATTGATTTCTCCATATTTTATTTAATTAGACAACCTTCCAGTCAGCTATGACTCCACATCAACAAAATCAACTCTTGCCATTTACACACCCCTGGTGAATAAAAGTTTTAGAGAGAAAACCTATCATACACATCAGCCGGCTACCTTTTTTATGCATTACCCTTACTGCAAGATTTTTTCAAATTCCTTTTTAAGTACATCTATATATCAGTATTAATACAGCTCCATTTAAAAGATTCACGGAGTTTGAAGATGGGCTGCCTTCAGATCATCAAGTCTAAAAAAATCAATTAAAATTTTGTACATGATCTGTAAGTATACTCTGAGCTATTTATTAGGAAGACATCCAGTTTTAATCCTAGATGTTAAAGTGATGGAGAATCTTCAAAGTCCTGCAACACGCACTGTCAGTGGAAAACTGCCTTCACTGTTAAAAAATATTTTCCTTATTTTTAGTTCAGAATAGAATTTTTGATAAAGAGGAACTCCAGACATAATTTTCTGGATTAAAAAAAAAAAAACCAACCCACAAACACTTGTATTTCATTGCATAATACAGTTTTGGTTGCTTGATTTCCATCTTCTGTGACAAAATAAAAAGCATATGATACTGTCACAGCTCTCAGAACAGTATTTAACACAAAAAGATCATGCTTTTACCTCTGCTTCAATGCTTGAACCCACAGTTACTGGGCAAATGCACCTATGACATTTCCTTACTTCCTTGACTGCACCCCTCTCAAGTTTCCGGCCATTAGATATTACTTAGCTTAGTACAGAATCACACAATTCTTTGCTAAAGCTGGATCATGGTACTAAGGATCATTTTCTGAACAGATCTGGCTTAACTTCAAACCCTTCAGTCTTCTCCCTTTGGCCATACAGCTTCCTTTAAGTTAAATATCACATATTTAGAAGAAAGGCCTAACTCAAAACCCCGTAGGCAGACTGCACATTTTCAGACTGTATGATATTTACTGCCTTCCAAGGTGGTACCCAGTAAATCAGCTGCCTACAGGCTCTTCCAGTTTGTGCCGCTCTTTGAAAAAATGGTGTTTTCAACTACAAGGAAAAAGGAGGCAGAACCTGATTTGCTGCATTATCTTCTAAGTATGTTTTTGACAGGTCTTGGCAGTCAGTGGTATACCTTCCTTCCTTATGCTTTCATAAACTGTAGTTATAAAACAAATATTCTTCAACAATCATTATAAATTTGACTGTGAAGTCACACAGGAAAAACTAGCATGGTCTCATAACATTATGTTGCTGCCCTGGCCCATCTCACCTGCCATGCTCATAAAACTGTGCTTATCAATAGTCAGAATATTCTTCCAGCGTAGCTCCCACCTAATACTTGTTTGATACTAAGAAGCCTGTTGTTACCCTCATACCCAAAGCTGATGTGATCGTATTTTATGAAAAGGTTACCTTCCTAAAACTGTCAGGATCACGTAGCAATCTGTTCCTGCCTCAACTTGCTAGGGCAGGGATCTTGAGAAATTACAGTCTAAAGACTACTTCCAACATGCAAAGTTTTTGTTTTCTAATGGAACTTTAAAATCTTTCTGTTGAACATACAGGTATTCCGTTACATGTAAGTTTTGTGTAGTGGTCATAACCTGAAAGTTTGATCTTACTAAGTAGCTTGCAAAAGCAACTACTTTTGGAAAATGTGAAGACAATAATTCCCATGTAAAAAAAAAAAAATCTGTTTTAACATATGTAAAGAGGTAAATAACATGGTGTACATACAGGTTATACTGCAACAGTCACAGAAGCATAAGGGGGTAGAAGACCTAATTTCCAATATATAGGTACAAACAGCCTATACCAGCTGTGAAAAAAGGCTATTGTGTAGGCTGGAAGGAGGTCAGGATATTTGCTGCCAGATTAACTTATACAGAAAAACCTAGGGTCTAAACCAGAAACCAGACCAGTCTAGGAGAATACCTTCAGAAATAATGAAAGAATTTTTGGAGGTTGAATGCAGTGGACATGGTTATCTTAAAGAGCTGAAGTTTCTTGTTCTTGAAGTTGGATTATAGGTTGAGAAAGAAACACTCATAAAAGGTGTACCGAGGTTCTCAGTCATAAGTAAACTAATGTAATTTGTAATTTTTGCCTGGTGGTGACATATATATCATATATATATATATATGCGATCATAGTGGAAGTAATAGCTTGTGTTATTTGAAACTGGACTGTGTAACTTGCCATAAATATTCTCTAGCTTATTTGAACCTTACAAGTTTGGGATTTGGCTGGTTCATGAGCACTGCATATTTAGACTGTCCTATTCAGACTTGCCAAAATGTATGTTTATTTGCTGGCAATGCGTTTTACTTTCTGTCAAAATATGAGCTCTTCTAGAGGTAAGAAAGCACTTTCCTATCCGTTAGAAATCTCTTGCAGATTTTGAGAACTCCTGGGCCTGACTTCCCTTTTGCAAATAATGGAATAAAACAAGCAGAACTCCATGGTAACGGGTGGAGAAGAGGCGGCTCCATCTGGAGATCTGGAAACACGGATGTGATTGCAATAGCAAAGCAAAACTGCTGGACTTAACTAATGTCCAAAAGAAAGTGCTGCCAATAACATCTCAAAATTGATGACTCTCCATTACCATTCCTTCTCTTTCTATTTATTCTCTGCTATTCCTATCCCTGGAAAGGCTTGAGGGAGTACAAAATGGTCAAAATAATCCTAAGGCCAACAGTTCTTGTTCTGATGTACTCATAGAATAAAAAGCCGGCAGACAAATAATAAAACCCACCTCTGCAAGCACCTAAGTTCTACACCATTATGGTTTTATTGTACCTAACAACTTGTTAATGATGAATCTGTCATGATAATCACATCTATCTATAATTTGGGAGTCACTGCAACTCCAATAATGTGTGAGGTCGAGAGAGTGGCATAAGAGGCATTATCATATTGACTGCATTACAGTAATTCAGTCTCAAATGAAGGGAGTGGCTTCAAGATGCACCGAAACCACCAAAAGCTTTGAGCTTCTAGTTAAATGCAGATTATAAAAGGCATGCTTAATAACTGGAAATCCATGTGCTGCCATAGATCTGAAGGGGTATCAAAAATGCAAACAAGAATCCTTTTATGATAGTTTGTCACTTTCATAGAGGTGCTGTTAACACACAAATGTACACTGGCACTACAGCATTTTCTGTCTAAATGCAGTTACTACATTGCTACACTTCTTCAGCTGTTACTAAAGGTACCTTGTACAGCTTCCATAAAATTTCTTGTAAATGGTTTTTGTATGAGTGAATAATAATTATTTTAGCAAGTGTGAAACTGTAGTCTGTGAGATTTTCACTGATTGTGTACCTTCAACTGAATACGAAAAAGCTGATTTATGCTTGAGAATCAACATGCAAATAAAAAATAACATTTCACTACACACTTTCTATTGTGACAAGTATTGAAATTTATCAATCTGAAAATACCTCCGATTCCACTGCGTACCTCCTTCTTTCCAAGGGTTTGCATCCATAAATAAGAACCTTGGATTAACAAAATAAATAAATAAAAATGGTGATCGACCTCTTGTGTACTGTAAAATTTTTGAGAAGAAGGATTTTACATGGAAAGGTGACTATATATCTTAAGTGGCTGTTCATTAGCTAATCATTAAGGTAACTCTTAAGTATTTTATAAGATAAATCATTTGGCACTGCATTAAGTTCAATGGGTTTATTAAGTCAGTTGAGAAGACCATGTGAAGAGAAACCAGAAAGCAGAGTTTTAAAAGCCTGTCTTGAAAATTCATTATCATCAATGCTTGAGAAAAGAAGGGCGTCTGGAAAGACATCCCACAAAAATTATGTGGAAATTGCATTTCTGTAGGTCTGAATGATTTCTTCATCTAGTCTTATTTATCCTATTTACATCATGAGACAGAGATAAAACGTAGCGTTCAGTCCATCTAGCAGCACGTTCTGCGTAACAGGATCACTGCAGTTTCTTTCCAAATTAATGCTCTTGGACATCCTCCACTTCTTAACTAGCACTGAGGGTAGCCTGAAGACCAAAAGTATCAGGGCTATTATATGGAGTCATTAAAGGTGCTCGAAATGTCATTTAATAAAGTTATGGATTAAAGTTGTTAATCCAGTTATTAGTTGACAGTCTGGGCTTAACAGAGACGTAAATCTAATTTGAATATATTTACCTGATAATTAATTAGCTGAATTAGAGCATATTATATTTTAAAAATGCATAAACCTAGTCCAAACTGGGAGAAGCAATACTGAATTTCAAGCAGGTCCATGTTACAGCTATGCATGCTATAGCTGAGATCATAATAGGCCAAAGAAAAATAAGCAATAATATGCATATGAAGAATATTCCAACCATTTTTGAAAAATATTTTATGATACATGGCAGCATGTTAGTTGTTAGGGGACAGGGATTTCATTACTGTGACATCCATGTGTAGACCAGAAGGACAAAAAGCTGGGCATGAGCCTGCAATGTGCATGTGCAGCCCAGAAAGCCAACTGTACCCTGGAATGCATCACAAGCTGCATCACAAGAAATTTTTTACTATGAGGGGGGTGAAACACTGGCACAGGTTGCCCAGAGAGGTGGTAGATGCCCCGTGCCTGGAAACTTTCAAGGTGAGGCTGGACAGGGCTCTGAGCAACCTGATCTGGTTGAAGATGTCCCTGCTCACTCACTGCACAGGGGCTGGACTATTCTATGGTTCTATGATTCTATGGAAGACTGAAAAACAACACTACACACACATGCAAAATCAATGTGCTGTACACATGCAAAATCAATGATCTGCACAAAAGTGTGCTGCAATACCTATTAACAAGGCTTATTTAAAACAGTAATTGCTCAGTGTCACCTGTGAAGGACTATGATTCAATCCCAGGTGTCATCTCAGATGTCATTTATATTTGCATTCAGTTCATCTTTAGAAGATATTTTTTATTCCCAACAACTGCATTCACAGAATGTTTTGATAAAGCCTGATGTCTAGCCAGCAAATAATTTTTGCTGATCCTGTACATGGTGACTTGAAAAAGATGTTATTTTAAGCAAGTTCCGGAACACACATAATACTTCTGAGAAAATGGATTTTGCAGTCATCTCAGGGAATTGAGGTGCAGAAAATCTACTAAGCTGGATTTCACGCAAGGAGGAAAAATGTTTCTGAGGCACATACTATAATTCTGCTTTCTGTTTCCCCGCAGATACCTTTACAGATAAATAAAAACATATGCTACAGCTACAAGATAAATTCTTTGTTCACTAAATAAATGTAGTTTAATATACTTATTATATAAAGTATATGGTTTAGTATAGGAAATACAGGGTTTGTCACATAATTTATGGACACCTAAATTGCAAAGAATACTTTACACTGAATATGTTTCTAAATTAACTTCTTTGTCCTGGGACAGAATATTGGTCTACACACCAATGGCACTCTGATTGTTTTGATCCACCTTATCTTGTTAATTCCTTGTGCTCTGCAAACCAGATTCTGTCTTGGTATATGTCATAGCCCATAAATAAGGTAACAATTTTTCAGATTGCTTAACACTGTATATTAGGAAAGCAATTTTTAACGTCAACCACAGACCTGAAAAATGGGTCAAAAAGATCAGTACAATAAAATATGGAACTAAATATTTTGTTTTCATTCAATTAAACACTTCTTTCTTCCAGGTTTAAAAAAAAAAAAAAAGAAAAAAAACCCCAACCAAACACAAAAAACCCTTTTCAAAGAAAACCAGTAAAAATCAGAGAATTTCCTGTTATTCACGAAAATGGTGGGACTGTAATTGTCCTTTTCCTGTTTCCAGAGCAGCCCACCTGCAGAAAGTGTGAAAAGTAGAATTCAGTTCTCTTTCTTGGAAGAAGACATTCCACAGACATTCTCCAGACGCTATGAAAATGCAGTGAATCCTTCTTGCCACTGTTGCATCACATACTTAAATAGCTATTAACAGTTTGATTCAGATCCTTATTCTGAATCCAGCAGAGTATATTCCATTTGCTTGCCAAAAATGTGTTGGGTGTCAATACCAATAAGGAAGGAAAAATGCCCTTTTTTATATATGCATGTAAAATAATTACTTTGATATTTTAATCCAGAATCAGAAAGTAGGACTGATTTCCTTGCTCAGTGGTTAAGATATTCATGTGCAAAGTAGCATCCTGTCTTTTTCTGAGATAGCCTATCATGTAGAGCGTGAAGAACTTTTTTCCTGCACAGTGGAAGATAAATGGATATCACTTTCTTTAAACTAAGGAAAGAGTATGTATCTCCAACAGATGACGTACTGCTTTAATACAATGGTACAAGAACTCCTATTGAAGAATAGAGAAATGCTAATAGATAAATGCTAATGTTTTTTGCTCCTCCTGACAACAACAAAAAAAGTCCAACTACTGACAAATAAAGTGATCCCTGCCCTGTTATAAAGACAAAACCCCAGCATGCTTCTACTCAGAAACTGGCTCTGTAAAATCTGCATTATGCGGCTCTGCATTTATTGTCTCTCAGGATCTGCAGAGAAAGTTTTCTTAGGTATTTCCTAAGTGTGAGTTCTGGAAACTATGAGAGCTGCTTTGATTTCTTTCTGACTTATACATTAACACAAGTATTAAGGACTCTGTCAAACCAAGTCAACTGGGAATACCTTCTTGTCTTCAATTTCTGCCTCTAGTTTAATCTTCTCTAAGCAGAGAAAACTGAGGGCAGAATATAGTCCTGCCTATGGACTTTGTTCTGATCCACTGATGATGTGGGAGCTAAAACGAAATATGAGTCATTTTTCCATAGCCATTTGGCTCTGCAATGTTTCACCATGGACTAAAAGCTAATTTTGCCACTAGCATATTTAGCTGTAAATTTTTATAAACAGGTATATTAATTTTTAAAAGAAACATTATCTGATTGCTTCAGTGCGCAGATTGATAGATCAAATACTGACCTAAAAAAAAAAATTATCTGGAAACCTAGTGACACAAGAAGTAGAATATCAACACAAATATTTTTATTAATGTTTTATAGATCATAACTGCATCACATTTTTGAGTCATCTATGTATGCTATGATTTTATATTGAACTTTTCCCAGAAAACTCCAGTCCTTTAAGGCCCATTAGCTAGCCACAAGTACAATCTTAATCACAGTAGTGCTAAACAAAACATAGAGGCTACATCAGAGCACAGACATGACCCACGAGGAACATCTCATGTAAAGGATAATGCGGAGGCACCGAGGTGCCTGCCATGGTCTAGAACAGAAATGAGATGTTCTTCCTTCTACATCACACCACACAAAGAACTAAATCCTGAAACAAGAAAATGAGAAGGAGCTAAGGAAAGCAGAGAGGACAAGTGTGCAAGGGGATTACTGAGGTGACCAAAGGGTTGGAATGAAAATGAGAATTTTCCAATATGGAAGAGATATTATACCTGTACTGGAGAGGCAGAGCAAGCTATTGAAACTGAGGTGGAAAAAACACCCAACAAGTGTATAGTGGAAAAATGTGCTTTTACAACAAGAATATTTACATACCTCTATGCAGTAAGTATTCAAAAGTGGTCAGGCTTGAGGTTTAGCCAGACTGAAAAGCCCTGACATAAGTGGTTGAGCCGAAACTAAATATCACCATTAGAAGTGATACCTTGATAATGTCAGTTCAACTGAATAGTGATTTCCTTCTAAGTGATTTTATTATGGGAAAGAACATTGAATAACAGAAATGCCAGAGTCTAAGAAGTCTCATGTCATCCTACTTTTTTATATTTTAAGTCAACTGTACAGAATGTATGATGGACCCAGGGTCCACCGAAGTGTATGGTAAAATTTGCAAGCAGATTGACTTCTTTGAAGGGAATGTAAATACTCTCATGTTTGAATAAAAGCACCTGCTAAAGCACTCTGAGAAAAATCAGGTTTGCTTTTCTTTCTTTCTTTCTCCTCTGCATTTTCCAGTTTCCCAAAGTTATTACATTTGTTATCTGCATTCTCAACAGTTGTTAAAACAGACATAGAAGAATGGAATTTATCATGCTCTCTGTTCCCTACAAGAATTAAACAATGCATAATACTTTGCTTTATTCCAGGGACTTTGTCATTCTGATATCAACATTAAACCATCTGAATTAATAGATATCCAAGCTAAAACTAATTTGGATGATAAACACATCTTGTATGAAAGTTCAGATTTTGTATTAGGAACCCCTATATATAAATGATAAACAATTCTTTTGCATATGTTGGAAGTCAAAAGTGTAAACTTCATCTGTTTTCTTAAAGCATTCTGTGCTTTGACAAGGTCAAAGTAGAAAAAAACTGAGTATAGCAGATATTGGTATATATGATTTCTTCCATCTGTTTTTATGCAAATACCAACTCATCTTATAATTCTTTTCTTGTTTATGCCAGCTTCAGGAAAATGTGTTTCACAGAATTTAGTAAAACAAATTAATTGCATTGACATAAAGTCCTATAAATACAGTGAGCCATCTCTCTCTTTCCTGAGATCTTGATCATCCCCATTGGTCTAACTTCTTAAAACTTTCCTATTGCAGGTATTCCATAGCTTCCTAGAGAATATATTTCTATGCCTACCCATCTCACTACCAGAAAAGAAGTTTCATTAAGATACAGAATAATCACAGAATCACAGGATCACAGAATGGCAGGGGTTGGAAGAGATCATCTTGTCCAACCCCCCTGCTTGAGCAGGCACACCCAGAGCAGGGGGCACAGGACCACGTCCAGGCAGGGTTTGAATGTCTCCAGGGAAGGGACTCCACAGCCTCCCTGGGCAGCCTGTGCCACTGCTCTGGCACCCGCACAGGAAAGATGTTTTTTCTCATATTGAGGTGGAACTTCCTGTGTTCCACCTTGTGCCCATTGCCCCTTGGCCTGTCATTGGGCACCACTGAAAAGAGTCTGGCCCATCCTCTTGACACACACCCTTTAGATATTTATAAGCAATAAAACAAGCCCCCCTCAGTCTTCTCTTCTCCAGGCTGAACAAACCCAAGCCTCTCAGCCTTTCCTCCTAAGGGAGATGCTCCAGCCCCCTGATCATCTTGGTAGCTCTCCACTGGATTTGCTCAAGGAGTTCCACATCCTTCTTGAACTGGTGGACCCAGAACTGGACAGAGGACTCCAAATGTGTCTCACTAGGGCAGAGTAGAGGGAGAGGAAAACCTCCCTCGCCCTGCTGGCCACACTCCTTTTAATGCACCCCTCTATACCATTGGCCTTCTTGGCCACAAGGGCACATTGCTGGCTCATGGTCAGCCTGTTGTCCACCAGCACTCCCAGGTCCTTTCCAGTAGTTCAGGCCCCAGCCTGTCCTGGTGCATGGGGTTGTTCCTCCCCAGGCGCAGGACCTTGTACTTGCTTTTGTTGAATTTCATGAGGTTCCCCTCGGCCCAGCTCTCCAGCCCATCCAGGTCTCACTGGACGGCAGCACAGACTTCTGGCGTATCAGCCACTCCTCCCATGTTGGTATCATCAGCAAATTTGCTGAGGTTACACTCTATCCCATCATCCAGGTCATTGATGAATATGTTGAACAGGACTGGACCCAGCACAGACCCCTGGGGAACACCACTAGTGACAGGGTTGTAACATCCTTCCTTGTTATAGAATAAGTTATTATTTCTTGCCCTACTCAAAATTGGCATCGGGAATTACTGATGGTTG
Source organism: Phalacrocorax aristotelis (assembly GCF_949628215.1). Classification (NCBI taxonomy): domain Eukaryota; kingdom Metazoa; phylum Chordata; class Aves; order Suliformes; family Phalacrocoracidae; genus Phalacrocorax; species Phalacrocorax aristotelis. Next base: position 207,217,128 of record NC_134276.1, on the reverse strand, counting down.
TCTTATTTGCTACTCTGGACTAAATAGTTTTCTATTCTTTCAGCTTTTTCTTATGAGTCAAGTTTCCATTTTTACTGCTCTTCTTGTCAATCTCCAATGGATTTTCTCCATTTATTGCAGACTAACCATGGTGTCTTCTGAGCTAAGGCTGGATGTCCCAGTGACAACTGGATGTGGCAAACCAGGAGGAGACAAGTAAGGTAGTTAGGAGGCGTGTGTCAAAAAACAGTTAAGGAGGGTCATAAACTGAGGGGTAACACGGGAGAAAGAAGGATGAAGATCATGAGTCTCTACAGCCAAGTATGCTCTTGGATCTTTAACCTGGGACTATGATCTGAATTATCATCTGAAGGTCTGGACTAATTTTCAGATTTTCTCATCTAATTCCTTGCTTTCAACATCCAAGAAAGGCAGGGCTTCTAGTGTGGGACATGGGTGAATCTCTCTGGGAGCAAATAGAAACTCAGGTCATCACCTGCTCAGGTTGACTTACCCACGATCATAAGAAATTTACTGATATTGATTCTGATATATGTATACAAATCTCAGAAAACAAAAACCAGAGTGTTATTTCTTAATATTATTATCACTTCCAAAGTTGCGTAGGTGCAGCCTTGTTACATAGTTGTAAGCCACTTTCACAGCCAATCAAGCAAAGACTTACAGTGCCCGGACACAAGACATCAAATAATTTATGTGAAGGCTAGCATAAGTGCAGAAATGAAAAACCACAGAGTCCTTCAAAGCAACTGGAAGCCAGGTTACTTTCAATATTTAATGTTTATTTTGGCACTGAAAAACTTTTCAAGTGAGGTTTTGAATTAAAACCAAACTAAATGACAAATAGAAAGCAGTTCTTTTCAGCTGAGGATGCCTGGGTTATGACTGAAATGATTTTTAATGTTCAGGTTTCAATTTTAGAAGATGGTATGGTAACAAAACTCCTGAAAGCCCTGATTCTGGTGTATGTGAGTTTCCACAATAGTAGAATTTCTAATAGTATTATATTACAAGTACCCAACTTTGCCTCTATAATAGAGTTCAGTTTTTATTTAGTATGGGGGTATTTTATCACAAGTAAAAGGGAAAATTGTTCTAATAATCAGAAGGCCAGGAATCAAAAAAAAAAAAAAAAAGAACCAGTTGTTTTAAGCTATGAAAGTTCCCTAGAAGTATGCTAATTCCAGAAAGTGTAACACCCTTTAAATCTTATGGGTACTATGAAAGTATACAGTCTGGCCTTACACATCATCAAATAGTACCTGAAGTTAATCTCATTTTGCATGTGTTGTACAGCTGGTTAAAAAAATAATTTAACAGTAATTAAGATTTTTTTTTAAAAAATTTCCTTGGGATTTTCTCAGAACTAGAATTCTAGAATAACCAAATAATAATTTTACATGGATATGCTTTTGTTGCTGGACATCGTGAATCTTTGTAGTATAGTCTCATGCATGGACTGTTTATGCTTATAGGCTTTCCAAATTGCCAAGTAAGACCCATTAACTTGAGCTAGTAATGAGCATAATTTAGATTAAATACACCTTATTTCAAACCTCAGGCAAGTGAAGTATATGCACAGTCAGCTCCTATTGCACAGCTGATGAGCGGTACTTCATTAAGATGCAATTACTTTTGACTGTGTGGCAAGACCTCAGGGACTTCTTTCAAGAGCTACCCAGAAGTAACCCTCTGCATACCTCTTTGGTTTCATAATAAGTTTGAAAGAAACTAAAAAGGTAGTACGACAAAGTTAAGTGTAAGGCAACTTGTAGGACCAATTCAGGAGTGGAAACAGAACATGACTATTTTTTCCAAAGAGAATGTATTTAGAGATTCATGAACTACAGCTGGTCTTTTCCCTTTTCCAGACAGCTCTCTACAAAAACATGCACTTGTTACAATATGTAGCATCGTACCACAGAGCTCAATGATCCACTAAGACTATCTCTTTGGAAGCAACAGAACACAACACTAGTACTGTATGTATTAATCTTTAAAGGGATTAATTTACAAAGCCATACCTTTATAATCTCAGTCTCTTACAATCCACATTAAATATTCTGTGGAATGCGGAGAGTGACTAGTACATTTATCTGTCCCTGACCCAAAGCTCAGATTGAAGCTTGTCAGATTGTCAGATTTTTCCAGTGAAATTCAGGTTTCTCATTTATGGTAAATGTGATGGTGTTTGAGGGTCTGATTGTTTCTTTAAGATTTCTGTGTTGCACCCTTACAAACTTACTTGTAATATGCTTTTTCTTGGCAGGATAACTCCCAGTTAAAAGGGTAAAATAGTCTTATATTAAGGAAAGCAAGAAGCTGAAAACAGCAGGGGCCATGATATCCACCTGGCAAAAAGCTGTGCCCTCAGTGTCTCTCACGGCCCCTGCAGCTGCAAGATCTGATGCAGCCATCTAAACAGAGCTTTCAAGGGAACACGCAGCCATCCAGGTCCCGGGCCACAGGGTGTGCTTGAGTTTTAGCTCAGTATCTGATGGCAGCAGTGGGCTCAACTCTGGGAGATGCACCCAAGTAAAGGAGCTGCTCAGCCTGGTGAAGAGCTTCAGGAGGAGATGTCCAGGCTGAGGAGTATCAGGGAGTCAGAAGAGATTGACTGGTGGAATAGTACTTTACCATCCCTGAGACAGATGTACCAGCCAGCCATTGCACAAGAGACAAAGGACCCCCTATCCCCTCACCACCAGGCAGAAGAAGGAGACCCAGGACATGGGGGAGAATGGAAGAATGTGGCTACTTGGGATGGCATGTGAATCCACTCTTAGCCTGCTTCACCTTCCCAGGTGCCCATACACAACAGGTATGAGACGCTGGAATTGAATGGGCAGACAACTGATGATGTGGATGTAGGTCCCCTTCTGAGGGGAATGGAGGGTCTAATATGATGACCAGAACCAACCAACAGGGAAGTCTGCTGCCTTCCTGGGGCCAGAGTAAGAGATGTCACTAGAAAACTCCCTAGTCTGGTAAGGTCATCAAACTATTATCCACTGTTCTTCATATCAGCAGAAAGGAGGTAGCAAAGAGAAGTCCAAAGGCAATCAAAAGGAATTTCAGAGCCTTCTGTTTCAACATGTGGGTTTCAACATAGCATCTGTGGGCTGCGTGCAAAGGATCCTCTAAACGTAACCTAGCAAAGGCGAGCCTGCCATCAGCAGGTTTTTAGTTTGCTGTGCAATAGTCTACAGCTCTCCATTGAATTTTTCAGGGTCCCGGGAGGCAGCAGATGAACCCAGCCACCGACACAGCACCCACAGAGCAAAATCCAGCCCTTCCAAGAAATATCAGCCTGCTGCCACGTGAGCTGGAGCAAAGTGAGGCAACATGGGAGGACTACAGAGGTGCTGCTTGCCACTGAAGGGAGGAAATTTGTGTGGCCAAAGCTCAATTAGAGTTGAAGTTGGCCAATACTGTGAGGGACAAAAAAGGGCTTTTTAAAATACATTAATGGAAAAAGGCAGGCCAGAAATAACATTGGCCCGTTCCTTGACAAGCATGGTCTCCTCACAAACAGGGACATAGACAAAGCAGAGACATTTAATGCTTTCTTTGCCTTGGTCTTCAACACTGATAATGGGCTCTGGGACCCCCAGAGCCCTGGGCTAGACAACCATGACTGTGGGAATGATAAACTCCCAATCAACTCCAAACTTGTGCAGAACTTGCTGCTTCAGCTGGATCACTGTAAGTTCATGCTGCCTGATGACATTCATCCAAGGGTACTTAAAGAGCTGGCTGATGTCATAGCAAGACCTCTCTCAATGACTTTTCAATGCTCGTGGGAATCTGGAGAGGTCCCAGTTGACTGGAAGCTGGCAAACATTGTCCCAGTCTTCAAGAAGGGCAACAGGGATGACCCCGGTAACTACAGGCTTGTCAATCTCACTTCTGTGCCGGGCAAAATTATGGAGATTATTATTCTGGGAGTTATTTAAAAACACCTGAAAGGCAGTGCAGTCATTGGTCCCAGCCAGAACGGGTTCGTGAGGGGAAAGTCCTACCTAACAAACTTAATTTCCTTCTATGTCAACGTTACCCACCTTGTTGACCAAGGGAAGCCAGTCAATGTAATCTTTTTTGGTTTTCAGTAAGGCTTTTGATACTGTCTCTCACAGTATCCTCCTGGACAAAATGTCCAGCACACAGCTGGATAAACACGTAATGCAGTGGGTGAGAAGCTGGGCTCATCGGGTCATAGTAAATGGGGTTACACTGGGCTGGCGGCCAGTCACTAGTGGGGTTCTGCAGCAATCCATCTTAGGGCCAGTACTCTTTAATGTCCTCATAAGTTATTTGGATGCAGGACTTGAATGAATACTAATTAAATTTGCTGATGACACAAGATTGGGAAGAGCTGTTGACACACTCAAAGGCAGCTAGGCCCTGCAGAGAGATCTAGACAAATTAGACAGCTAGGCAGTCACCAACCATATGAGGTTTAACAAGGGCAAGTGCCAGATTTTGCACCTGGAGCACGGGAACCCTGGATTGACATACAGACAGGGGAACAAGAGTCTGGAGAGTTGCCCTGTGGAGAGCGATCTGGGTGTTCTGGTTGATGGCAAGTTGAACATGAGCCAGCAGTGTGCCCTGGCAGCCAAGAGGGCCAACTGAGTCCTGGTTGCATCAAGTAGTACGTTGCAGACAGTCGAAGGAGGGGATTGTCCCGCTCTGCTCTGTGCTGGTTCGGCCTCACCTTGAGTGCTGTGTGCATTTTTGGGTGTCACAGTTCACTAAGGATATAAAGCTACTAGAGAGTGTCCAGAGTAGGACCATGAAGTTGGTGAAGGATCTAGAGGGGAAGCCATATGAGGAGAGAATAAAGTCACTTGGTTTGTTCAGCCTGGAAAAGAGGAGGCTGAGGGCAGACATCTTCACGGTCTGCAGCTTCCTCACAAGGTGAGGAGGAGGGGCAGGCACTGATCTCTTCTCTTTGGTGACCAATGACAGGACCCGAGGGAATGGCAGGAAGAAATGCCATTTTTGGTCATATGGAGGATGACCAGATGATTGATGGCAAGAACTAAGAAAATTCCCCATACTATTGACCTACTACATTGTATCTTGTGAGTTTAGTTTTGTTCTTATTGTGTAACTTAATTTTATGCAGCATTTCCTCACAATCCAAACAAAATGCAACAAGAATAAATTAAATATCATTTTTATTTACTAAGCTTCCTACAATAATATTAAAACAAGAGGTTGGATTTAGAATGAGAACTACAAGCATGTTTGATAATATTCAGGATTTAGAAAACAATGTCTTTCAAACTCCTTTTTTTGAATTAGTAACAAGAAAAAATAATACATTTTAGTAGAAGACAAATCCACTTTACTGAGCACAGATTATGTGAGCTTCCAGACCACACTCATACTTCAAATATCCTTTGCTATATGCATTGCACAAGTCCCATCGATATTATACATGAGGACCTCACATTCTTCCTGCTTACTTGACTTATTATCTAGATTACATGTAGGGTACTGACTTTCTAAAATATTACATTTTTCCATCCAGTTCACACTCTTCATATTATCATGCCAAATTTTATCTTTCATGCAGGTGAGTGATTTCAGCAGGAGATATCTGAATGACTTGAGGGATTTCCTCTCAAGCAAGCAAGTGCTTTTTTCTTAAACCTTCCCTCATGAAATAAATAATTAAATATAATTGACTTGTAGAACTGTCTTTATAAAATCATATTTGGAGACAAAAGTTTCTTCTAGCATAAGTTATCTTGAAGTGAAAATGCAATCATTTTATTTGATTCATTTTGATAAATCCTTCAGAACAGCCCTTTCCTGAAACCAAGTGCTCTGCTGAGACATACACATTTCAAAGCATGTCAGATAATGTTAGAAGTGTTACGACATGACACAAAAAAAAGACGACCTGATAAATTCATAGTTCTAAACAGACTCTCTGAGAGAGATTAAAATTAAGTCTACACATTCACAAAAATTTAGTTTCTCCATGTTTCCATTTAACAGCATTTCCCGTTAGTGAAGTCTTGTTTCTTCAGTAGGCAATCAAGACAAGAGAGTTCTCTTTCTCTAACTAATGAAAATGCACAGATGGGGAAAATACACAGTTGATGTATGCTCACCTGGTGTTTGAAATATGATAAAGTTTGTAACAGAAACCCTCAAACTTCCATCAAACAAGCTAAGGTAATAGATACACCAACTGTGTTGATACTAAAATGGCTGAAACATCATAATTCTTTTTATAGGCCTCATGGCTTGAAGTCTACCAAAAGTAAACACCACATCTATCCTGAGTAGATTACCTCAGCTGCCTTCCTGTAAAAGAGGAGCCATTAGATCTTCCTTTAATGTTTGCAGAACTTGAGAACATGTAACAGAATTCCCTCTTGTCTAACAACTAACCTCCACGATTTCTCCAATTTCTTCAAGAATTTTTAATAGGCTTTTTCTCTTCAGATGTTGAATGTGTTCACTGAGTTTGAAGGTTTGACCTATTCACCCTTGGCCATTTTAGGTGTAAGAAAACTTCTGTAGGCCAAACCTATAAAAGGATCTGAAGAAAAGTAACAGTTACATTTCTTTTGCAAACAACACTTTGCTGAAGATACTGGGCAAGAACTGTTGGAATTTTTCTTTCCAGTGTATGTCAAATTCAGATTATTAGAAACAAAAAAGCAATAGGGAAAAAAAAGAGAAACATCTGATTTTTTTGTTTGTTTTAGCTCATTGGTGTGTATACATATATATACAGTAAAAATGGCAAGATTTTAGTATTTGGACAGGGAAGGGCTGCAAGGCTTGCAGTGTTTAAATGTTTGTCGTCCTTCTTTTCCTATGTCTACATCAGTAATTAAATGTTTAGTTTATGTTAATTGGCAATAATTAACTTAAATTCTGCAAGTCGAGTCTCTTTTGCTTGTGATAGTAACTGGTGGATGGTTTCAGAGTCTTTATTTTGACCCACAAGTTTTCTCTCTATTGTTCTTATTTTCTCTCCCACACACTGAGGGGGTGGAGAGAGCAAGTGGCTCTGTGGGCACTCAGGTGCTTGCTGGGGCCATCTCACCACAGTCTTTTAAGTTATTTGGTTTTTTAACATTCAGGATCAATTTTCCATCTTAATTTGTATCAACCAGCTTGCTTTGTCTCCTCTGTCATAAAGCAGCATTCTTAGTGGACAAAAAGACAGAAAGGTTATTACTAGCTCTTATCAAAACTATTTTAAACTTTACTCATCCTTTGATCTATGGCCTTTTTTTGTTTGTTTTCTGGATCTAATTTAATATGACTAATATTAATGGAATAATAAGAAAAAGAAACACTTCCCATTAGTTTTTATTCCTCTGTAATGAATTGTTTCACTGCACTTCCTGATCTCTCATGTGTAGCATTTTTCACTCATTCCTGACATCCTTCTTGAGATGATTCATGGAGTTATGCCTGGAGCCCTCCCCTCAGTTCTGCCCAGCTTGTTTGCAGTGATAGCTCCACACCATTTGTGCAAGTTTACTTTAGAGAAATTGCAAACCTTCTCCACAGTTAATCTGTGAGCGTCTTCACCCAGTTTACTTACTTTACTGGCTTCCTAGTTTATTAGAGCTTTAAACTTTATCTGATAATCTTACCTTATTTTTTCTACTCTTTCCCTTACACTTAAGTTAGAATTACACCTGAAATACCTTATCAGTAAGTAAGGGGTTGATTATAAGCTATTATAACCGGAAATCAGTTTATGTTGTACATTATGTTTGGTTTTATTTTGAAAGACTCTCATGCTTCATGGAAAAAAAAAAAAAGAGAATCATTTGATGAAGCAATCTAAACGGTGAAATGAAGGGATACCAAGGAACACTGTATCAGTAACAGTTTCTTCTCCAACCCGTTTCTTGAATTAAGCCTCCATAATTAAGCAATTCCCTGTAGTACTAATTAATAATTGTATTGAAGAGCGTTCCACTAACCAGGCCATACTAGCAGTCAGCCCAGCAATCTCTCTCCCTGAAGTATCTACTTAAATATTGTGATTCAAATTCAGTGATCCAGATATCCTAGGTGACACTGAATTTTACATGGCTTTTTTAATTTTTTTTCATTTATCATTTTTCTATCTCTTCAGACACTTGAAGAAGTAAAATGTATAGAAAAATTGGAAAAGGTCTTCAAGGTTTGGGAAGTGTGCTCCTCCTCTATGTGAAAAGAACAACTGGAAGGTACCTTAGATTAAGTAAAAGAAGATGGAATTGATCAGTTATTTCCTTCTGATAAAGTGGTAACAAAAGTTTCACTTCTAGTAATCATTGTCTGAATTTTTCAGAAAGTTATTTTAGTGGGTAAAGAGCAAGAAACCTGCATTTTATTTCTTTGTGTCATCAGTTGAATTTCAGTTCTTATGAATATCAGATGTACCTTTTCATTCAGTTTTGGATGGTAATGCACTTAGACTGTCTGATTTTTTATATCTGCCCACAGTGTAGCTTAGTGCAGTGTACTATTGAACAGCAAGTAAGACAATTGTATCACAGTCTATACAACCTGTGGTAAAAGTAATGAGAGATACTGAATATACTAAATAGAATTTCTAGTCTTTTTTGTGGAAAAAAAAATCTGTAAATTATCAACATTTAATGTAAGAATTATTGCCCTGCTTGAATTGTCTACTCATTTTAACATCCTTGTCTCATGAAAAGAAGCAATACCCTACATCTGCAAAAAATAAAAGAGATTAATCAGTCACCACCTGAATATGTCTAATATGGAGCTTGGCAGTGATGTATATGAAAATCCAATGGCTGACTTCAAACAAGTATTCATTGAAACTTAACAGATACAGTTTTCCAAAAGAATCATCAAAATTCTGTAAACCATAGATGTTTTCAATAAACATTTGGAATGTAATTTTTCTACAATAAGTATCCTATTAGAGTTATACTTAATAATAGTTGCTGCATAGTTCATATAGACTAAAACAAATGGCTAGTATAAAAGATTTGCCAAAGATCAATGGCTATGAAGGAGATATGTATACTATATATATATAAATGCATATAATTACTTCATGTATGCATATATATATATATATATAGGCTGAATATTTCCCCCATGCTTTCATGCTTCCATCATTATATGTAAATATATTTACTTTATCATACATGCATACATTTAGATCATGCAATGTTTCAATAATTTTTTTTTAAATTACAGGATTTTTAAAATAAAATTTCTATATTGTCTTTAAAATCCAGATTTAATTCACTTTCAAGACATCATATCTTTAGTACAGATTCCACACTAAGACCAGTACATTAGAAACACAGGGTAAAATAATTTCCCTATAGACTGCAGAAGTTTATCTATAAACTACAGACATTACAGTTAAATTCATGTAAATGTCTGCTTTTGACCATAGTTTCCCTAAGATCTCTTTGAAGTCTGTGATGAAAAATAGATAACTTTAGGGCATTTCTGTTGAGCCATCTTAATATTCATCAGACTGCTTCCACAAACTTCCTATTGTTCTCCACTAACTAGAAAAGGAGCCTACAGTAATTAATTCAGATACAAATGTGTGCATTACAGGCCCGTGACTTAGGTTCTTTACTCCTACAGTCAGGAAATCATATATTTAATGTGCCTCTGTCTGCACTGCTAATCTATTTCTACAGAGTAGTCGTGAAATAAATTGAATTATTGAGTTCTGTAGGCAAAAAAAAATTGCTCTATACCAAAATATATACCAATCTATCTCTGAAATACACTCTGAAAACAGTGTATTTTGCATTCAGTTACAACATTTTTATAACCTGGACTATTTAATTCTGATAGTGAATTTACAGCAAATAGCTATATAGTAAAATATAAAAGAAATGTCAGTCATTTTGAAATAATGGGGAAAATAAATTGAAATATAAAGCAAATCATTATTAATCTTATTTTTTGTCAAGAGTATTTTTATCATATGGACATGCCTTGATAAGAGAAGGCATTACAAAAGCGGTTTTAGTTTTTTTCAATTAAAAAATCCTGGAAAATTTCCAGCCAGTGCTTTTCCAGAGTAAAACATTCCTTATTATTAAGGGGAAGATAGGTTAGACCTCATTTTGCATTACAAGGAATAGATTTATCATATTTTGAAATTTTATCACTTGAATAATGCAACTTTGATTTTATTTAATTTGTGCTCTAAATGCTGTATGCTGAACACTGGCGTGCTTAAATCTTACTTGATATGAAACTTTATTGTCATAATAGCCTCACTGTATTTAGTGACATTTCATGCAATGAGATGACAGGATTTGTCCACTAGAAAACACTGGGAGATGTCTTCATGTGGAATATTTATGCAACCACAGTGTGTTAAAAGTCTAGATGGAGTACCCTGGCTGAGACAGAATAATTTCCCTGAAGTGAACCCCGATCATAAATCTAGCAGACATACCAGTATCTTCTTACTCAACTCAAATTCCCAGCAGGACCTACGCTGAGTTTATCTGGCTCTACAGTTTCAGTCTGGCATGAAGTAGGCAGTGAAAGTCAGAAAGAATGCAAGAGCTGAATGCGATCTGACTGAATCAAGTTTAGAGCTACATATTACCAGCAGCCAAAAAAAAAAAAAAAAGACATTAATGACTGAAATCTGCTGTACAGCAGGGTCTACATGGAAGATTAATTAAGCCCCAGAACTTGGGAGAGTGTTACTGGAGGACCAAGATTCAGGACCAAGACAGGAACAAGATCAAAGGCAAAAAAAAAAAAAAATCTTGCTCAGGAAGAAAGGATTCTGATTTTTTTTCCCCCCACATTGAATCCAAAACTAGTTTCTCCTCAGTTTTAACCCTTTACCATTGCACAACTGCATACTTTAATGGGAAAAATGTAGAGAAACATAGAATCATAGCATGTCCTGAGTTGGAAGGGACCCACAAAGATTGAGTCCAACTCCTATCTCTACATAGGACAGCCTCAAAATTCACACCATGTCTCTGAGGGTGTTGTCCAAGTGCTTTTTGAATATCACCAGGCTTGGTGCCATGATGCCTCCCTGGGGAGCCTGTTCCAGTGCTCCACCATCCCCTGGGGGAAGAACCTTTCCTAATACCCAACCTAACCCTCCCCTGGCACATCTTCCTGCCATGCCCTCGGGTCCTGTCGTTGGTCACCAAAGAGAAGAGATCAGCTCCTGCCCCTCCTCCTCCCCTTGTGAAGAAGCTGCAGTCCGTGATGAGGTGACTTTACCTACTCATATGGCTTCCCCTCTAAATTCTTCACCAACTTCATGGCCCTCCTCTGGACACTCTCTAGTGAGACTAACAGGCCTGTAGTTGTTGGGGTCATCCCTGTTGCCCTTCTTGAAGACTGGGACAATGTTTGCCAGCTTCCAGTCAACTGGGACCTCTCCAGATTCCCACGAGCATTGAAAAGTCATTGAGAGAGGTCTTGCTATGACATCAGCCAGCTCTTTAAGTACCCTTGGATGAATGTCATCAGGCAGCATGAACTTACAGTGATCCAGCTGAAGCAGCAAGTTCTGCACAAGTTTGGAGTTGATTGGGAGTTTATCATTCCCACAGTCATGGTTGTCTAGCCCAGGGCTCTGGGGGTCCCAGAGCCCATTATCAGTGTTGAAGACCAAGGCAAAGAAAGCATTAAATGTCTCTGCTTTGTCTATGTCCCTGTTTGTGAGGAGACCATGCTTGTCAAGGAACAGGCCAATGTTATTTCTGGCCTGCCTTTTTCCATTAATGTATTTTAAAAAGCCCTTTTTTGTCCCTCACAGTATTGGCCAACTTCAACTCTAATTGAGCTTTGGCCACACAAATTTCCTCCCTTCAGTGGCAAGCAGCACCTCTGTAGTCCTCCCATGTTGCCTCACTTTGCTTCCACTGGCCATACACTTTCCTCTTTTTCCTTAATTCTAGGAAAAGATCCCTTCTCAGCAACTGGCTTTCTGCCTTACCTGCTTGACTTCCTACATTTTGGAATTGCCTGCTCCTGTGCTCTTAGAAGATGGTACTTCAAAAGTGACCAGCACTGATGGACCCCAACACTTTCAAAAGCTTTTCCCCAGGGGACCTTACTAAGTAGTTACCTGAGCAACTGTAAGTCTGCTCTCCTCATATTCAGAGCTGAGATCTTGCTGGCAGTTTTCCTCCTGTTACCATAGATTTTAAACTTGACTGCTTCATGGTCACTGCAGCCAAGGCCATCCCCGATCTCCGCTTCACCCACAAGACCCTCTTTGTTAATAAGCAACAACTCAAGGAAGGCACCTTTCCTGGTTAGTTCCCTTAGTATCTGTACCAAGAAGGAAACATCCATATGGTTTAGGAATCTTCTGAACCTTTTTGTCCCAGCTGTGTGGTATTCCCCATTGACATTTGGCAAGTTGAAGTCCCCTATAAGGACAAGGGCAGATGACTTAGAGGCATCCTTTAGTTCCTTAAAGAATAACTCATCAGTGTCATCATCCTTAGGCTTCTTCTGTTTGAATCTTTCTGCTCTCTTCCTTTTCCCTAATGCATCCAACATATACTGTAATGAACAATCAATCTTTGGCACATAGCTAGATTACCGGAGGCCTTCTCATTCTCTAATTATTGTCTCTGGTCCAGTAAATCTGTTAAAAACATCAGTTTCTGTGTCAAAACATTAGGCTATATTTTTAAATAGAAAATTAACTAATGATATCACATGTTTTGCAGTCCACCTGTTTACTTCAGAATGACAATAAAAACTGAGCTTCAAAGGAAGAGTAATTTTATTCATTGATCTTTCCTTTTATATTTACTACATATTGAGTCTATGAAATTTGGTATTTTGAAGTGCCTTTAAGGGAGTAAATACAAACAGAAGAAATTAATATTTCAATGCACAAGGGGTACAATTCTTTGCATGCTTTTCAGCAACTATTTCTTTTGAATTCATAAAATATTAATACAAAATTTGGTGAAGGCAAAGAAATCAAGCCAAGGACTGTTAATAATTGTGGAGTGAATTCTGTAATTTTTACTCATACAAAGTAAAATTTTTCTTAACTAATTAAATTGAAACTAAACATTGTTTCTACCTAGTTTGACCTCCACTTGAGGAAAGCAGGGCAAGTCCAGCCCTAGACAGAATGACTGTTCACTGCTCACATCAGTCTCTGGTACATCCCTTGAGACTTGGGTGGGATTACACAAGGGAAGGAGAGTTTCCCTTTGTGACTAACATTTATAATCTGGTCCAGTTCCACTTTGACTGAGCAAATGCAGTCACTGTATATTAATGAGGCCTAAAGGATCATTATTCAGGAAGTGTGTGCAAGCAGCATACAAATAGCTAATCCTGAATCATTTTCAGTGAATTGCTTAATGTGAGCTCAGTGACTCAATTTCTCCGCTCTTTATGTTCAGCCACATATGATTGACCTCAGATAAATTCCCTGCTCCTTCAATTATGCTATTACTACTGTTTACTTGCTGGTGTTGCCACAGACCTCTCTCCTAACATTTTTCCTTAGCATAAAGTAGTACTTTGAGAGTGGAACAAAGACATTGCCACTTCCATTTCTGGGCTTTGCTGGTTTGAGTGGAACATAGGTGACCTCACAGATCTAGCACAGAGATAGACCTTCTTTCTGGCCACTGCCAGATGCATCTGTGAACACCAAGCAAGTGAATCACAGGAGAGTCAGGAAAAAGTCAGAAGGTCAGTTCAATGCTATAGAAATGGTGGGAGTATGTTGACAAGAATAAAATAAAGCTTATTAGACTTAATTTAGTCAGCACAGACACCTGCAAAAATGTATACTTTAGTCTCATTTAAATCTCCAAAATAAAGCTTAAATAAGATTTGAATAACCCTTCTTTCTGGTAGTCGTTCTATGAATGGAGGAAAACTTTCTGCTGCATGAGGCACAGTAGTGTAAACTGTAATCCTGCATCTAAGCTGAGCTAAAAAACCTACATTCCTGTTATATATGTTATTGATGAAAAATAGAAGCTGTTTTTCTCTCAGTCTCTTGTAACAGTTACAGTTGTTTAAAGTGCAGCTTGTTAAAGTAAACATTTCCTAGCTGTTCTTTTATTTATAGAAGTTTCTCAGCCATTACTAATAATAAATAAAAAGGTGAATAGACCGAAAGTTGATCTACGCCCACCGGTTATGAATGCTGCTTTTAGGACCTTTTATTTTTTACACATTTGAAGAATGCCATTAAGGAAAACACATATGTCAGAGCTGAAAATGCTACATTTTGCAATTGTATTTCTACATATGCAGATAATAAAGCTGTTTTGTCAAGAACTGACAAAAAAATTTGGTTATGTAATCTTTTAAACCAAACATATTGAAACACAATTTGATGTGTTTCGATTCAGTCTCCGTGTCTTGTCTTGAATTCATGAGCAGGAGGCTGAATTAGGCTAGGTCTAATTCAGTTACAGACAAGTAAGCCAAGCCCCAAGTGACGTGCCACATTTACAATAATAAACGGATTTTGTGGAACTACAAAATATTTTCCAGACCTAGTTTTGGAGGTATTTATATTGCTTCCTCAGAAGGTCAACTCTGGAATGCCAATCTTATGGTCAGTGTTTTTGAAGTCATTGCTAATTATTTCAACATAATTTTCTCTTTTTGATTTTCTCCAGATTTTTTCATTCAAGATGAATTCTTATGGTATTTGGCTTCGTTCAGATTATTTCTTCACCTATCCCACTCATCTGTTTCAAGAAATATTCTGGATGATTTCTGCAATTTAATAATTAGAAGAAAAGCAGACCTATAGAGAATAGGTTGTAAAATGCTATGCAGTACCATAAAACCAGACAGTAGTATGTCTTTCAACTTCATAATTTTTTTTTGTATTTACAAGTGAAAAGGTTAAATATTTTATCTCCTATGAATAGATGACAGTCTGCAAACATTTAATAATATTTCTGGCTAACTGGCTTAGATAACTGAAGCCCATTAAAACTATTGCCAACAGTCCCATGCATGGTCAAGCTTTGTTGACGGGAGCAGATGAATCATTAATGATCTAAGGAATCCAACAAAAAACCAAAAGTGGAACCAGATGGTAAGTGATTCCTGTCTGATCTACAGTTTCTACTGAGTGGGCTTGATTTGCAGGTATAATCTACCTGCACCCTAACATATCGCAAGAATTAGGGGTATCGCTTGTACCTTGGTATCTCTGACCCAGACAGTATGCTTAAGGTCTGTGTTATGTACAACAAGTTATACTGAAAACTCACATTACTTTATACAAAGCCAACAATGTGGTTAACCTTACATAAAGTCCAGCTTTATATAACAGCACAGGTAATACATGCTATTTACTCTCTCAGTATATAATAGTACAATCTATGGAATCTGTAACATACATCTTCAAAGATCTGATGGTTCCTGACTTTTAGGGCATATCACATCATAATTCCTCCACAGGAAGTCCAGCTGCAACTAAAGCAACCCTTTACAGGATGTGTTGGAGACTTGGCCAAAGAGTAATGCTTGGAGCTAAAATAAACAAAGTTTTCACCTCTTTTAACAGAGTGAGTTTTTCTAGGTGTTTTTCATGATTTGTCCAGCTGCCAGATTCTGAGCCTTGGTCCCAGTCCAGTGTGATGGAGACCAAGGGAGGCACCTTTTCTCTCAGTCAGTAGAGATTCCTGTTGTTCTGTGAACTCACCAAAGCAAAGTAGTTACAAAATCAAAGTCAATGACAATCGTGACAAATACTGAATTTCCTGCTACTTGCTGTATACTCTAGTCTATGGCATCAGGATGGAGGTTTGTCCTTAAGAGATGCTGCTGAACTACTACAATAGCTACTTGTTCCTTCTCTTAACTTTTCTTATGAAAGTTTCATATCTAGTTCAGAGGTTATTCAATACGAGGATGCTATATGCAGTTCCCCCCCAAAATACCAAAATATCAATGCTGTATTCACTTTTGATCACCAGCATTTCATAAATGTTAGTTATTTGCTAAGGTATTTTTAGGGTAGACTAGCTAGCTCACTTTTTAACAAAATCAGGATACAGTTCTCAATGCAGTTCAGTCTCAGGTCTTCTTCCAATAGACTGCAACATTTAATCCTAGTCTCATGCAACAAAAACATAATCTGGGAAGATCTGATAGTATTTTTCATGATGTGGTTGGAACTAAATCAAACAAAAATTCCAAAATATACCTAAAAAGTAATAATATATAGGATAAATGGAGCAAATGGGATTGACACTGCCATTGTCTTTCTCTTATATGGCAAAGCTGCTTGTTAGAAAATTCACCAAGAAATGAGCAAACAAGAGTCTTGAGTTAAGGTCCCTGAATGAGTAATGGAAGGAAATGAAGAAGGAAAGGAATGCAAGATCCAATGGACCAAGAAGACAAGTTCAAAGATGACGTATGCTTGTCTAGCCTATTTACAATGTGATTTTGTAACTAACACACTGAGCCAAGTTCCATTACTGCTACTACAAACTGATTAGACAATAAAATGGAGTGGAAAGTGGAAATTGCCCTGGCTTTACTGTGATGGAACTCTTCCCCAGATCATATAATTTTTTCATCTTCATGGTCATTATCACCTTAACTATTCCATTCTCTTCCAGTTTCTGGAACTTGAATTTATTTCCATTCAAGGTAAAGTCTTAAAAGAAAGTAAGATAATGTCAACAGCTGTGATCCAAGAACAATGGCCACTGTTTGAAAAAAGATTTTTAGGCTCAGTAAAAAAAAAATATTTACTTGACTCTGATTATTTCATTTAAAAAATAACCCGGAACTTGGAATTAAGAAGAATCCTGGCTAATAAGTCTATGGCTATTTATAGACTATATTCCTCACATTTACCTGAATCTTGAGTCCAATTAATGTCAGTGATATAAAAAACAACTAACAAGTGGCATTTTCTGCTCTCTGGCTGCCCTATTTTCTTTTCATAGTGTGGTACACGTTCTGATACTTTAAAGCCAAAGCACAGTCTTTTTACTTAAGAAAATTAAGAAGTCAATAGTGTGAAGAGCTGTCCCTGAAGAATAACCATGAGCATGTTGAAAGATTATGGTAAGAACCAGAGACAGAGGCAACAAAGGGAACCTTGTGGTTGGTGGTTACTACAGGCCACCTGATCAAGGGGAGCATACAGACAAAGCCTCCTTCCTCTGACACCAGGAGGCTTAGCACTCGCAGGCTCTCGTCCTTCTGGGGGGCTTCAACCACCCTGACATCTGCTGGAAAAGTAGCACGGCAAGCTGAGGCAATCCAGGTGATTCCTAGAATGCACTGAGGATAACTTCTTGAGCCAGGTAACAGACAGCCCTACCCAAGGGGATGAAATACTGGACCTGATGGTCACCAGTGCAAGCAAGCTCACTGGTGACGTCAAGATTGGACGCAGCCTGGGCTGCAGTGACCACGCATTGGTGGAGTTCACATTCCTGAGGGGTGTTGGAAAAGCAAGGAGTATAGTCAGGACCCTGAATTTTAGGAAAGCAACTTCCAGCTCTTTAAGGAGTTAGTCAGCAGGACCCCCTGGTAAATGGTCCTCAGGGACAAGGGAACAGAAGAGAGCTGGCAGATCTTTAAGGAAGTGTTCCATACAGCACTAGAGCTCTCAGTCCCCAGGTGTAAGAAATTAGGCAAGGAAGGGAACAGACCGGCATGGCTGAGGCAAGACGTGCTGGTCAAACTAAAGAGCAAGAGGGAACTGCACAGGCATTGGAACCAGGGACAGGTATCCTAGAGAGAGTATAGGAACCCTGCCTGGTTGTGTAGGGATGGGGTCAGGAGGGCCTAGGTACAGCTGGAGCTGAATTTGTCAAGGGGTGCAAAGAATATTAAGAAGGGCTTCTACAGGTACGTCAACCAGAAAAGGAAGGTTAAAGAAAGCGTACGGCCCCCGATGAACAGGAATGGTGGCCTAGTATCAACAGACAAGGAGAAGACTGAGGTACTCAACAGCTTTTTTGCCTCAGTATTCACTGGTAACATCTCCTCACCCCTCCCAAGCTGATGGACCGCAGGATGGAGACCAGGGGGGTAAAGTCCCTCCCACCGTAAGAGAAGATCAGGTTCTTGACCATCTGAGGAACCTGGACATACACAAGTCTATGGAACCTGATGAGATGCATCACAGAGTCCTGAGGGAATTGGCTGATGTAGTTGCCAAGACACTCTCCAGGATATTTGAAAAGTCCTGGCAGTCAGGTGAAGTCTCTGGGGACTGGAAGAAGGCAAACATTGTGCCCATCTTTAAAAAGGGCAGATATAGGACCCGGGAACTACTGACCTGTCAGCCCCACCTCTGTGCCTGGGAAGATTATGGAACAGATCCTTTTAGAATCTATGCTAAGGCACATGGAGGACGGGGAGGTGATTTGGGACAGCCAGCATGGCTTCATGAAGGGAAAGTCCTGCCTGACCAACCTAGTGGCCTTCTATGATGGAGTGACTACATCAGTGGACAAGGGAAGGCCTCCGGATGTCATCTATCTGGACTTTTGTAAATCCTTCACCAAGTTTGTGGCCTTCAACACAGTCCACCACAGCATCCTGTCCAGAGGAGGGTCACATTTTTTACGATGAGGGTGGTGAATCACTGGTGCAGGTTGCCCAGAAAGGTTCTGGAGGCCCCATCTCTAGAAACACTCAAGGTCAGGCTGGAGAGGTCCCTAAGCAACCTGATCTAGTTGAAGATGTCCCTGCTCACTGCAGGGTGGTTGGACTAGATGACCTCTGAAGGTCTCTTTCTAACCTAAACTATTCTGTGATTCTATGATTCTATGAAAATGAGCAAAGGAAAGCCTAGTCTGAATATGAAGAAGCATTTTAGCAGTTAGGAGACCATGCTCTTCCCTGCCATATGGTGTACTTTTTAAGACCAGGCCTAAAAAGAATCCAGTATGTAAAGGCAAATAGAATATCAACCCCTGGGGGTGTTTCTTGTTCTAGGAATGTGTAATTGGTCAAGTGCTGCCCACTAACACACCATCACTTAGGGTTGAAAGATGTCAAGCATTTGGATGAACTTTGGAGAATATGCTCTCTATTCCCTGTTCCATATGCATATCTCTGGTGCAGTGCCACACAGCAGATACTGCTGGATGTTACCAAGCCTGAAATGTAGCCATTTCTTCTTGGAAAGTTAAGGAAACTACATGTGTTAGGTGTTGCACTTTATAAAAATGTCCAGCACTAGGAACTAAACAGCCCAATGTCCTACTTACAGGTGAGAGCTCTTGGTGAAGATGGTAGGAACCTAAGGGGCAGGACTAGGTGCCATAAGACAAGATCTGAAATAGTTTTGTTTCTGAGCTGGGAATACCCAAGGGAGCTGAAATATCCACTTTGTTTGAGCTTGAGATGCCTGATTAAAGTCTGCAGGAGCCAGTCCTTATCTATGCAGGATTATCATCTGCCAATCCTCCCCAAATGAATCAAGAATCTTCCCTTAAAAATATGGCTGATCAGAACTGTGTCACTTTCCAAATGTTATGTGCTACTTATGTCACTAACACTATCTAGAAATAGGAGACACATACCATCAACAAGCTAAAGGACTTCAAACACAGAGCACTCACTCACCCTCAAATTAAACCACACTGAGCTGAGCACCTACAATTACTCTAGTTCCACAGACAGCAAAAAAGGGTGTTGAATGACAAAAAAAAAAATATTGTATAATTTTATGCTCTACTGGAATCATAAACAGAGGATTTTTTCTGTAAAGAAAACATGTAGTCTATCAGAAGATCCACAAGGTGTCAATGCATTAATTTTAAGGATTTTGTTAACCAGATCATGTGCAAAGAAGAAAAAGGGATGCGGAGTCAGAGGTATATTTCTATATAGGATCTTTACAGTATTTTTTTCTAATGTTCAGATATTTCAACTTGCTAAGACTCAAACTGCCAATAATGTATTGATTCACTCAAATTATATTTAAAATCTTTTAGCAAAGCTTTGTGATTTGTGGTGGTTCTTTTTCTAAAGCAATTTCATTATAAAAGAAGTTCCCTGTTTGAGAATGGACCAGAAATTGTTTTGTTTTTCATTTGCTTTTATTTTGGCAGTCAGTGCATTTCAAAGTGTATCTCTACAGCCAAAAACTACAGCTGAGTATTTGTTACAACAAATTCTCATGCAAGAGGGTGACAAGCCTGTATGATATAAATCAAATTCCTCTTTCCTTCAAAGCCCAGGAAAACAACAAACAAACAAACAAACAAAATAGTTCTTTATTGTTCACATAGTTGTGAAATAGTCTTTATTAGAATATTTTAAATTTATCCAGATTCAAAACCATTGGCTTTAATGGTCTGATGATCAGTCTAGAAGACATAAATAATGAATGGCAATATCTTATGTATAAGAAATGGAATGTAATGGATACATGCTTCTGTACAAAAGAGGAATACAGTTATTTGGAGAAACCCTTCCATAAGACAATATTATGTCCTTGGTCTACCTGGCCACAGACAGTGATCAAAAAGTGTAAGTATTGTGCATGATCAGGCATATCAGGAAACAATCTTCTATTGAAAAAGATGTTTCTGTCCCCACCCCTGCCATACCAGACCATATCAGCTAAGCAAGCTGTGTTCAGTCATTTTGATGCTACATCACCACATAACTGTAAAATGCTATAGCAACATCTAACAACTCCAGTGCTCTATTAACATTTTTATAGTGGTATGGCACTAAATTTTATTTACCAATATAGCCTTGGAATATGTTGCAAGGTTTAGAGAGCTTGACATATAACAAGAGAAAGTGAGAAAGAAATGGCACTTTCCCAAGGATGCCAAGAGAACAAAGACAAATGTAAAGTGGCAGCAGAAGGTACAAAGTTAAGTTTATAGTATGGCTGCCTGCCTACTGCATGCTGTTATTTTTATTCTTAAGTACTTTGCCAGTACATAAACTTTTATGCATACTTTGACTCATTACAGCAGTGAAAACTGTGAACTAAACTGTTGCAACTGCAGGACTGGCACAGTGCTACCTACCAAGACACTCAAAACTCTGTGGTGAGAGAATTTGTAAGGTCATTGAAATACCAGAAACAACTCTAAGCCATAAAACAAGGGAATCACATGTTCTAGCACTGACACATCCAACATTTTTTCTTTCACATTGTTTTCTTATTTATAAGGAAGACCTATGATTTACCAGTGCAGTAATAGATCCTGAAGAAGCCAAATGTCTTATATAACTATCCAGTTTGGTGTCGCTGCTTGGGCAAGGCTGTGAGAAAGGGTTAAATAATTGAGAAACGAACAAAAATTCCTGCAAATTTACTCTTGGAGCAAGTATGGATTCAAATGCAAATTATCCTGCCCACAGACAGTTCTCATTTACCAGTGTAATCACAACACTTGTTTTTTTTCCCTATTGTAGGGATGGAAAGAGTTATTTCTTTCCAAGGGAGCTCAATGGAATTTTACCTTCAGGTCAGGAAATCAGCTGAAAGAATTATAAGGAAACAGAGCTGTCTGTCCCTACTTTTAAACATGCCCTGATTTTTATGAAGTACTAAATGCACTGAAATGGTTTACTTCATGGCCTGTATATGATGGCTCTATAACTTATTTCAAGGAGTCCTCTGTGTCACCAATTTCATACACTCACCTATACTCTACTATGCTTTTACATAGGAGCAGAACAGAAACTTCTGAAACGCAAACAAATGTCTGAAATTTTAAATATTGGAAAGATGTTAAATTGGAATATTATTTTTCCCTCTCACGGAGGTTCAGAAAAAAATAAGTGAGGTTTAGACTGTACAGTTAAGGAACAAAAATAGACACAGTAATTGATTTCGGTGGTAGGATGTGATTTCAGCTAGGGTGGATATCTTTCAAAATTTGTATTTCTTTTGAGGTTAGTGCCTGCTTTCTGCAACAACGGCTTTTCACCTGCCCCCATTCCTTTCCCACTGCTTTATCCATCGCACACTTTGTCCAATCAAGTTCCAATCCAAATACTCATTTTGCTGATATTCCGGTAAAAAATGGCTATGGATTTTGTTTCTAAAATCTCCCCCTTTTTTTTATTTTCTTGATTTTCCAGGGAGATTAGGCTAGAAAAGCACCCATTAAAATGAAGGGTATTTATATTCCCTGAACTGGAATGAATACAGCTCAGATTTGTCCTGATAGCTATAATCAGAATGTAGTCCAAATTCCATTGCTATCTGTAGTATTTTTGGCAGACCAAAGACTGAATCAGAGACAAAAAACAGGATGTCATCAAACACATAAATGTTTTTCTTTTTCTGAATGTGTTCATTTAGCCACAGATACCTAATCAGCACAATATAACTGGCTAAATGCAATGTTTACATAACAGAAATTACGAGAGTCACATTTTTTGTAGTGCATTTATGCAACAAAATGTATGCCCCCTGTATGAGCAATTCCAAGATGCTATTCCTGAATGTACCATTCACTGAGCACATTTTCTCTGGGCAAAAACTACATGTTTTTTCTGCCTACCCAGGAAAAGTACATTACATAAAAGTAGTTTGAATAAAAAATTCTACATGTTACAAATCTGCGTTTCTACAATGAGGGTTGAGATGGCACACCCATCTCAAAAAGTCTATCAGACTTGAACATTTGTTAAGGTACTTCATGTAAATCAGGGAAGTTTGTAAATTATTTTGGATTTTAAGTGTTATGCCATGTGAATAAATGCTGTTGAAATTAATAACCAAGCAAGATCACCGGCAGCTTTCAAGCAAAAATCTATAAATCTGTTATTTGAAAGAACACGTCATTTTTCTACACTTTGCATTTTCTGCACTAAATGTATTTGCTTCTAAGCATGGGTGAACAACAAATAAAGTCACACTCAAGATTGACTCATTCCAACAAAAACCTCATTGGCATCTGTAGCCAATGAAATTACTACTGTTATTACATTTGCATATGGCTTTAGAAAAAAAATCAAAATATGTATTCGCAAACAATTCTTGTGACAGAAGATACTTGTTTCACTATGGCTGCTCATCCTCTGAAACCTTAGTATGTGCAAAAGTCCTCAACTGATCAGTTGCACCCTCAGCACCTACAGGACTGAGGCAGACCACGCATACCTACAGGAGCCAGCCATACCCTTCTTTTGAGAAGCATTTTGTTATCAGAGAATATATCCATATCATATTGCTTGTTTATTCCAAATATGAATTAAAAACTCCAAAAACTAAATCAAATTGTTAGCTCTGGAGAGAAGACTTTAATTTTTCTTACTGTTTAAAGGGCAAACTTCCTTAAAATGTTTTGCAACACTAACAGGCAAACTGTAAATTGCTGTTCAGCATCTTCAATAACTGCTCGCTCCTTGACTTTTCCAATGGCATAACCGCCTTGGTGGCAATTGCCTCGATATTGATGGCAGCTTTGCAAAGTGTAAGGGAAAATTTTGTGCTACAGTGGGGACTGAAGCAGTCAACAGATTTCCAGTAAGTCTCCTGAACAGTCATTAGGGATTATTGAGTTTTTGGTTATTACCAACTTGGAACTGATTCAAACAAATAACCCATATTCAGTTAATAAACATCTGAAATATCCAGTGCTCAGACTCATTAATTTTTCCATGTGCAATCTAAAATATTGAGAACATATTTATAATTTAACACAGTTATTGTGATTCTGTGCCAACTATTAGCTCATGCATAAAACTTGAATGCAAGGTTATAGAACAACCAGAATCTACAGAAATGTAGATTTTTTTTTACCCACAAAATCTCTACAAATTACAACTTTGTGCTGTACTTTAAACAAATTAATTTCTGGTTTTACTCTTACTATAAAATGAGAGCAATAATATTTATGTTAAATTAGTACAAAATGCAAGAAACACTGCCATCATGTGAGTACATACAAACAAAATGTTTAGTGTAACATCAATCAACAGGCCTTTCCTGCCTGCAATGTAAAAAAAAAAAATACTAATCTATAAAGGACCTAAGGGGGTGGATGTGTTAGTTTGATAAAATGCACAGTGCACTTTGTGGATGTAATTAACAAAAACTAAAATGCTGAATCTAATGTGGATGTTCAAGTAAAACTGGATTCATTTTTTGCTCATCAGAGAAACCTGGGCCCATTTTAGGTCCATGGTAATTTTTATCTTTACTTGAATTTACTGAGGCCAAGATTTTATCCAATAGCTTTAAAAAGAAAACAAAGAATGTGGCCTGGCTTTCAGTACCATGGATTGTCATATAAGGATTATAGCAGCAGCAGTACCATTTTGTTGAGGACTATTCTAAAGAATCCCAACAATCTAGACATGCATAAAATGTCACAGCTGTTACATCTGTCTTTACCCAAATACTTTTTCACAACATAGAATACACACTGCATTGTGTGAATTGCCTTTAAATTAGCAGTTGGAAAAGGCACTGCAACTCATTTATAATGCATTTTTTGTTAAGTACAGATCTCACTAACACTTATTTTAGTTTCCATATCAACATAGTACTTGATCTAGCTTCAGCAAAACTACAGATTAGAAAGCTGGAGAAGGGAGCATTCACTCACTGGAATATTTTCTTTGTACTGTAAATGCAGTAGAGATTATAAAAAACCAGACAGATTTGTTTCAGTGTCTAATGTATTTAATTTAAAAAAATTTTTTGTACTTGCTTTTATTTCTAAATAAGGTCTTGCAATGTAGAAAGCAGCAGCTTCTCTGAAAACACATTTTTATACAGTAGAACAGAAGGGTCAAAAGTCATATTCATGTTTCAGAAGACAGTTTAACCTTGAATTGATGTTTTTTTTTCTAATAACACAGATAGTGCCTGCATTGCTGCTTTTTACTGTATATCATAATTTTTCATTTGTCAGCTAGAAACCACTGTCATATTCCATACAATCCAGTCATCACTCCCAAATTTACAGATTGCCCAAGTTTTGCTTCTGAGGAGAAATTACTTTCCTTATTTGAAATTGAATAGTAGATATACAGCAATTTCATTTATGTAGAACAGTAACTTTTTCTTAGTGCAGAGCTTTTTCCTCAATTCACCTCTTAGAAAGTCACTTTTAATAACATTTACAATTCAGCATAGGAGGTCGTGTGGCCTGATAGGAGAAAGGGATTTGCTGCCACTGAATACTTGAAAAGGATAATAAGCAGTAGTACGTGTAATTGGAATGGGTGATTTATTTTTCTCTTTTTTTGTGTGATTTTATTCAGGGATTATTGTAATCGTAAACCTTCTGATTATTGTGTTTTCATATGAAAAATAGTTGACAGCAGGCATCTCAAACCTTCCTGTCATGGCTTGAGTTTGGAGAACCTGTTTCTATTTCTAGAGTACTCATTTGCGAAGGAAAAGTAATGTCTCCTAGTCCACATTTGGAATCAGAGGGTTTTCTTTCCTCTTATATACAGCTGGTCTATAACATCTTTCCTGTCTTTCAGTGCTGAATTTTAAAAACAAAGCTTAATTTATTGACTTTTTTGGGGAAAAACTTGTGCTGTTGTACATCATGAGAGCATGTGATTTAGAAAAATTAATTATCATCTCAAACTCATACTGAAGGATGAAATCAGTGTAGCCTTTTAATTCCGCTTCTTTTTCCTGTCCTTAAAGAAAATAGTTTAATTTCATTTCAAGACCTCAACATGATCTGGAAGTGTATCATCTCATTAAACTTCACAGGTACTGCCATTTCAAATATCTCTTTAGGACTGAAGTAGTGCCTGGGCACTGGTAGCCAGTGAGCTTTTGCTCATTCTCAGCATCCAGTACAGCCGCAGAGGAGGGGCACACAGGAGCCCTACAGCAGCCCTTGCCTCTCTGCAGCAGCAACTGGAGGCCAGGCACAACAAGCCAGGCTTGGAGCATCTCTGCTAGCAGTAGCCATCTGTGCTCTGGCAACTGAGTCATCCCTGTAGCTATTCCTGCTATCTGTAATGGGAGCTGAGATGTCTAATTTCCATGAAAATACCTATACATAGGCATTTAAATTTAGGTATTTTTCTTTGCTTGGTGAATCCTGCCTGTGATGTTTCCCCTTTATTATTTGTCTGCATTGCAATTAAAGCTATCATGAAACCTGCTGTTAGCTAGGGTGAGCATAGGCTCCCACCAGGCTTCTTTTATTCTCTGTAGCTACTATCACCTGCTTGCATTGTGCTACCAGGGACTGCAATAACAGCAAGTATCATTTCAGATCCTCCTTAGAGGTAAACATAAAGAGTTCCCCTCTTGCTGAAAACTAGCTCTGACCCTGTGTACATTGGTGCCTGTTAGATGTAGGAAGGATAACACATCACAGCAGAGTATTGTGAAACAGAAAATGTCCGGTGTTGTTCATGTGTGGTTGCTCTTTTTCAATGAGTACAGTGCTATGTTCCTTTAAAAGTAATCTATACACTTATATGTACATCAGTGGGCAAATATATGTACAGAAATTTTAAAGAGCTTTACCTCCAGTTTGATTTATACTACTTTGAACTTCCACATTAATAGTTAGATTTGGATGTATAAGCTAAAAAAAAGTCTTCAAAAAATATTCAGATCTTGAGAAGCTGAACACTGTCATTGCTGCTTGTTCTTTTGTATAATATTCATAAGAAATTTTCACAAAGAGCTTTTTCTCCCTTTTGATACATGGAAAACTGGCATTTTTATTATTACAGAATCATAATTCTTGTGCGAAGAGGTAAATTGCTATGCATAACTAACACTGATTATTTTTGTTTAATAGACCAGGTTAAAAGATTTTAAAATGTTTCTGTTTCAGTGAAGGGAGAACTGAAGAGGTCACTGACTCCTTTTTTTTCTCCCCCCCATCCCCCAGCTATCAATTCTATTAATTATTCTTCGTTCAGAAAAAGCCTGGCAAGGAGAATAAGCAATGCCATGTGTCTTGGCTTGTCCTTTGCTGATGTCAACCCACATAATGAACTGTAACACTCTAAATAAATAGTTTGAAAACAACACTTCACCTCTGAAATATAAAACTCCTTTATGTATCATTAATTATTTGAGGGCTGCATTTACACTGAGGCCACCGAGGTGAAGGCCTCTGGAGCAGTGAATCACGCCAGGGGACACTTCCTAAAGCAGCAAAACCACAGCCAAACCATGAAGACAAAACCAGAGAGTCAGAGAGCAAAGACAGAAGGAGAGGGTGCACCAGCTCCCCCCAAGAGCGGGAAGGAGTTTCCTCCTGGCAAGCGGCAGCTCTGACTCAGCAACTCCCTCACATACAAGAGCAGTCCCCAGGGAGCGTGAGCAACCAGGAGCACGGCGAACAGGGCATGGGTGTTTTGCCAGTTTGCGTGGCAGTTTGTGCAGGCAGGGCATGCGGGCAGGGCGCACTCCCTTTCCTGGCTCTAAAGGGTAACTCTACTAGTGGTGATTGTCCCTCCAGGAGAGGCCCTAGCTGTGGTTTCCACTCACCACAAATCCATTGCCAGAAGAAAAGTGGTGACCCAGATGGAGACCCCACGCAAACGCGCTGCTGTCCAGGTCTCTGGCTGTAGGGAATGCCTGAGCCTGGCGCTCGTACCAGAGGGCAGCAGAGACAGCAGCTGCTTGCAGTGGGACCAGGTGGATGATCTGCTCTGCCTGGTGGCATAGCTGAGGGAGGAAGTGGGAAGGTTAAGGAGTATCAGGGAGTGTGAGAGGGAGACAGAGTGGTGGAGCTGCACCCTGCCGTCCCTGAGGTCAAGACAGTGGATGGAGGCTCCACAAGAAGCAGAGGGTTCCCTACCCTCTTGCCACCAAGCAGAAGGAGGGGACCTAAGAGACGGGGTGGAATGGAAACAGGTCCCTGCTTGGGGTGGCAGGTGAATCCCCTCCTGGCCTCCCTCACCTTCCCAGCTGCCCTTACACAACTGATATGGGGCTCTGGAACTTGAGGGCCAGGCAAAAGAGGATGTAGGTGAAGGTCTGTCCAGGGGGTTGCCTAGGGACAGTCAGTCAGCTCCATGCATTATGACAGCCTCAGTCAAGAAGAAAAGGAGGGTAACTGTAGGCGATTCCCTTCTGAGGGGGACAGAGGGGCCAATATGCCGTCCAGACCCATCCCACAGGGAAGTCTGCTGCCTCCCTGGGGCTCGGGTCAGAGATGTTACTAGGAAACTCCCTGGTCTGGCACGACCCTCTGATTACTACCTGCTACTGGTTGTGCAGGTGGGCAGTGTTGAGGTTGTGGAGAGAAGCCCAGGAGCGATCAGAAGGGACTTCAGGGCACTGGGCCGATTGGTTGAAGGATAGGGAGCGCAGGTAGGGTTTTCCTCAATCCCACCAGTGGCAGGGAAGAATAATACTGAAAGGAACAGGAAGTCTCATCTGATTAACACGTGGCTCAGAGGCAGGTGCCATTGGCAGAATTTTGGTGGTTTTGGTCACGGGGAGGTTTACATGGCACCCGGCCTGCTGGTGGCAGATGGAGTTCACCTACCTCAATGAGGCAAAAGGATTCTTGCATGAGTTGGAAGGGCTCATCATCAGGGCTTTAAACTAGGTTTAAAGGGGGAAGGGGATAAAGCCA
Organism: Phalacrocorax aristotelis; assembly: GCF_949628215.1. Taxonomy (NCBI): domain Eukaryota; kingdom Metazoa; phylum Chordata; class Aves; order Suliformes; family Phalacrocoracidae; genus Phalacrocorax; species Phalacrocorax aristotelis. Next base: position 207,188,611 of record NC_134276.1, on the reverse strand, counting down.
GGCCCACTAGAGAGGAGACTAGGGGTAGGGTGCCAAGGTTGGGGGTGAAATCAATAGCCCAGCCCAAGTGTATCTACACCAATGCATGCAGCATGGGCAACAAACAGGAGGAGCTGGAAGCTATTGTGCAGTGGGATAACTATGACTTAGCTGCCATCACAGAGACATGGTGGGATGACTCTTATAACTGGAGTGCTGCAATGGATGGCTATAAGCTTTTCAGATGGGATAGGCAAGGAAGGAGAGGCAGTGGGGTAGCTCTGTATGTTAGGGAGTGTACTGATTGTACAGAGCTCAATGATTGTGATGATAGGGTAGAGTGCTTATGGGTAAGGATGAGCGGGAAGGCCAACAAGGCAGATATCTTGCTGGGGGTCTGTTATAGACCACCTAACCAGAATGAAGAGGTAGAGTTCTACAAGCAGCTGGCCGAGGTCTCACAATCAGAAGCCCTTGTCCTCATGGGGGACTTCAACTTATTGGACATCTGCTGGAAATACAACACGGCAGAGAACAGTCTAGGAGGTTCCTGGAGCGTATGAAACATAACTTCCTGACGCAGCTGGTGAGTGAGCCTACCAGGGGAGGTGCTTTTCTTGACGTCCTGTTTACAAACAGAGAAATAGTGGTGGGAGATGTGGTGGTCAGAGCTTTTGGGCTTAGTGACCATGAAATGATAGAGTTCCAGAGTCTTGGTGAAGTAAGGAGGGGAGTCAGCAAAACCACTACCATGGAACTTCAGAGAGCAGACTTTGGCCTGTTCAGGGCACTGGTTGGGAGAGTCCCTCAGGAGGCAGCCCTGAAGGGCAAAGGAGTCCAGGAAGGCTGGGCTTTCTTCAAGAAGGAAGTCTTGCACACGCAGGAGCAGGCTGTCCTCAAGTGCTGCAAGATGAACTGGTGGGAAAGACGACCAGCCTGGCTGAACAGGGAGCTTTTGCTGGGCCTCAGGAAAAAAAGAGAATTTACCACTCTTGGAAAAGGGGAAGCAACTCAGGAAGAGTACAAGGAACTCGTTAGGTCATGCAGAGAGAAAATTAGAAAGGCAAAAGCCCAGATAGAACTCAGTCTGGTCACTGTTGTAAGGGATAACAAAATATGTTTTTACAAATACATTAACAACAAAAAGAGATCCAAGGAGAATCTCCGTCCTCTGCTGGATGTTGTTGCATTAATGGTAGGAGTCTGAGGAGTGGCTAGGGGGAGACCCTACCATTGAGTCACAAGGTTCAGACAGGACCCCCTTGCTTTCTAAACTCTTCTACGAGAGGAGTCTAGGTGTGGCTAAGCCCAGTCTTAGTCTCAGGCTTGATCAGTGATTTATTTTCTAAGAGTTGTAGAAGTAACCACTTATCAGAGTATTTGTTGTTAGTAACCAGTTTGGCAGATGCCCAGGCCGGTCACGTTCAGTGAGAACGATCACAGCTAGATTAACGAATAGTGCAATTTATTAAAGCAACAGATACACAGGTTCTTTGGATTACCGGTGATAAGACTGCTGGTTACAAGACACACATAAATACCAAAGATATGAGTACACTGCTAGGCTACAAGTATGCTAAACAAATATGAAGAGACTCTAATATGAAGCAAAGCAACTCTGATACGTTAGGGATTTAAAGTAACTCTATAGAGGTTTCCAATCTTACCCAAAGGTGTCCCTGGTGGGGGGGATAGAGGCTCAGAAGTCAGAGTGGTACACGATGGTATCTTCCCTAACACCCTCTCTCTCTTCACACATTTTATACTGTTTTTTATCTTTCAGGTGGAGCTTGAGTGGCTCTAGTCATCCATACCTTTATTATGATTGGTGTAAAATTTCCTCGCTTTACTTTTAAAAGTGTTGACTAGAAGAAATTCAAAGCACACACCCAGTGAGGGGTGGTCGCACCTTAGAGGCGGGTAACTTTTGGGATGGAGGTGTGTTTTGGTATTATAATGATATTATAAAGAGCAAAGTTCACCAAAAGGACAGCATCTGGTCAAAAGTATGATGGACTGTTGGCCCAGGGTAGCAAATATGCAGCGCACCAGCTTCATGATACCTCGAGTTCCCATGTATCACAGAGCCTGGCCGCGATGCCTCCACACCACTCCACCCTCTGGACAACTCCTCTTAGAGTTCCTTGCCTCAGTCCTTAATAGCCAGACCAGTTATCCCCAGGGTATTTAGCACCCTGAGATGGAAGGCAGGGACGGATCACAGAATAAACCTCCCATAATCCAGGAGGAAGCAGTTTACAACACGCTGCTCCACCTGGACACTCACAAGTCTATGGGGCCGGATGGGATCCTCCCGAGAATACTGAGGGAACTGGCGTAGGAGCTTGCCAAGCCACTCTCCATCATTTATCACCAGTCCTGGTTAACAGGGTGTCGCAAATGCAGGTTTGTGGATACGGCCGACTACACCAAATTGTCACAAATAACACCTTGTGTATCCTGCCCACTGTACCAAATTGTCTGGAATATGATTTGTTACACAGCTTTAGTTAGCAATTTAAGATTTATTAATCTATTGGAGATAGATCACAATATTATGTTGTATAATTCTTAACAGCATTAGCCAATTTTAAATAGCAATGTGATGGAATTTTTCACAATCAACAGCACCATACTTAAAGTTTCGGGAATGGCAAGGTTCACTCTATTACTTACAAATAAGAAGTGCAGAAAGGAAAACTGAGGTATACTCAAGTTAGAATGGGATTTTGGATGCAGGGGATAAGGAGGACCCTCCTGTTGAGTCACAAGTTTCAGAATAGATCCCCTTGCTTTCTAAACTTCTTTCAGAGAGAAGTCTAGGTGCAGCTTAGTCAGTGGTTTATAAGAATAGGGATAATATATATATAGTCGACCTGCATATACACACATACACACCCCAAGATTAACCTGTGAATAAAATTTCCCTTTCTGTGAGTTTCACAAATTACTCACTTTTACATGCTGGCATTCGTCTGCGTATGGCCGGCAAACCTCGCGAAATCAGGCCTTTGAATCCTTGCAAAATCATCAGCAGATGATCTTTCAATCCTCACGAAACCTACCCTGAGAAGCATACCAGCTCAGGGGGAGATACAGGGCCACACAGTTCGCTGTGATCCCAGAAAGCTCAAAGCGTCTCCCTCTTGGATTGCTATTTATAGGACTGAGATGATTGGCTTTGGTCAATATTTTACATTCTGGCCCCAATTCTTGTACACAAGTAAGGGAGCAGATGGCCCAGGTATGCACAGAGATTCCCTGGCACCCAAGTCATTATGAACAAGAAAACAGCAAGATGGGTCTTATCCTGAGATCTCAGGGTGGTCCTGATGTGCCATTCAGGCAGGAGCAGGCCTAGGTGTGGACAGAGATTGCCTGGTGCCCAAGTCATTATGGCTAAAATAACAACACAATAGGGCACATTCTGGGATCCCAGAGAGGCCTAGGGGGCTGCACAACCACACAGGGGAGGTCCCAGACAGCTGGAGGCTTGTCAGTGTGACACCCACCTAAAAAAGGGCCAGAAGGAGGTTCCAGGGAACTACAGGCCAGTCAGCCTGACCTCAGTACCAAGGAAGATTATGGAGCGATTCATCTTGAGTGAGTTTACCAGGCATGTGCCGGACAACTAAGGGATCAGGCCCAGGCAGCATGGCTTCATGAAAGGCAGGTCCTGCCTGACCAAACTGATCTCCTTCTATGACCAGGTGACCCACTAGTGGATGAGGGAAAGACTCTGGATGTTGTCTACCTGGACTTTAGTAAAGCCTTTGACACTTTCTCCAAAGCATCCTCCTAGAGAAGCTGGTGGCTCACAGCTTAGACAGGTGTACTCTTTGCTGGGTATAAACTGGCTGTATGGCCAAGCCGAGAGAGTTGTGGTGAACAGAGCTAAATCCAGTTGGTGGCTGGTCACAAGCGGGGTTTGTCAGGGCTCTGTTTTGGGACCAGTCTTTTTTAATACCTTTATCAATGATCTAGATGAGGGTATTGAGTGTGCTTGCAGTAAGTTTGCAGATGACGCCAAGTTGAGTGGGAGTGTTGATCTGCTGGAGGGTAGGAAGGCTCTGCAGAGGGCCCTGGACAGGCTGGATCGATGGGCCAAGGCCAACTGTATGAGGTTTAACAAGGCCAAGTGCCAGTCCTGCACTTGGGTCACAACAACCCCATGCAACACTACAGGCTTGGGGAGCAGTGGCTGGAAAGCTGCCTGGTGGAGAAGGACCTGAGGGTGCTGGCTGACAGCTGCTGAACAGGAGCCAGCAGTGTGCCCGGGTGGCCAAGAAAGCCAACGGCATCCTGGCTTGTATCAGCAATAGTGTGACCAGCAGGAGCAGGGAGGTGATAGTGCCCTTGTACTCGGCACTGGTGAGGCCGCACCTCAAATACTGTGTTCAGTTTTGGGCCCCTCACTACAAAAAGGACATCAAGGTGCTGGAGCGTGTCCAGAGAAGGTCAACGAAGCTGGTGAAGGGTCTAGAGAGCAAGTCTTCTGAGGAGAGTTTGAGGGAACTGGGGTTGTTTAGCCTGGAGAAGAGGAGGCTGAGGGGAGACCTTATTGCTCTCTACAGCTACCTGAAAGAAGGTTGTAGTGAGGTGGATGTTGGCCTCTTCTCCCAAGTTACTAGTGATCGGATGAGAAGAAAGGACTTCAAGTTGCATCAGGGGAGGTTTAGATTGGATAGTAGGAAAAATTTCTTTACTGAAAGAGTGGTCAGGCATTGGAACAGGCTGCCCAGAGAGGTGGTAGAGTTGCCATCCCTGGACATGTTCAAAAAACTTGTAGATGTGGCACTTCAGGACATGGTTTAGGAGACATGGTGGTGTTGGGTGACGGTTGGACTTGAAGATCTTAAGGTTCTTTTCCAACCTTAATGATTCTAGATTCTATGAATAATAAAGTAAACACTGTAGGACTCTAGGTTCAAACACTGGTATGTGGTACTGTGTGCTGGTGAACATGCCCTCTGTCATTGTTTTGACTTCTGCCAACAGTTATTCTCCCAGCTAGTGCTGAGATCAAGGCTGCTCCCAACAGACAGCTTGTATAGGGGTGCTCTGTCTAGCAGAGGAAGAGAGTTTAGTGATACGAACATATAGTATGGATATTTGGTGCCTGAGGGCCAAAGAATTAACTCCAGACTATTTCATTTCCAAATACAGATGGAGTTTAAAGGAAAATCAGAGAGGCTAACTCAGGTTGCAAGTAATAAAAGTTTTACAAATAAAACTTTACAGAACCAATATTTGGATCTTTGTGTCAACTGCAAGTTTAAAAGAATTGTTTGAGGGAAACTCATGAACAAAGAGCTCCATTTATTCAGACAAACCTTTTCTGGTGCTAATTGAGCTAATTTTAAGTATGGTCTTTTTCTTCATTAGGAATTAGACTTGTTTATCTGAAGACAGAAAATTCTAAATGTTCTAAAGACTTTACTGAGGGAGAATTATACTGCAGAAATGTTAAACATTATATAATTCCATCATTATGACAAAGGAATGTTGTGTACAACAGTAAATTTTACATGAAAAAAGTGATTCTAGGGCTTAAAATGTCTTTTTCCTATAAAATCTAATATAAATACATAACTTACTTAAAGCAAGTTCTAGATAATTTGAGCATGATTTATTGTGGTATCTTCAAATATGTCAAATGCCTCAAGGACAAAAGGAAATGAAAATAAGAAATGTGTTTAAAAACTGAAACTCTTCAGCATATTTAAAATATTCATGGGTGGTGGATGCACTTTGGGCTGTAATAATCCTAACAGCTGGTTAAAACAGCTTCTTCCAAAACAGAGAATTTTTTTAGTCAGATGAGTTTTCTTTCAACTTTTAGCTGATAAAGTTCTTCCAAACTGCTGCCTAACCTTTAGGTAAATTGAATACATGCCAGTGGAATTAAAAAGAAAAAAAGGCTTAAATTTTATTCATGCTTCCTTGGAGCCTATTTATTATGATAACTGTGGTTAATCTTAATTGAAAGACAATTTTATGCATGGAAGTCAATGTTATGCATTTTTTTGAGTAACCACATATAGAACCAGAAAAATTTATTCCCTTTTTCTGAAAACATGACAGAAAGTGATAACAATAAAATTATCAGATGTCATAGTATCTCTTTAAAAGGTACATCTTACAAGAAAAGTAAATAAATCAGGCAGTTAACTGCCTTGGGTTATCATGAAGCGCAGATATATAGCTGGGTTCCAAGAGGTGTTAGACAAATTCACAGAGGAGCAAGGACTCTAGGGACTATTAGACATGGGGCAAATTTCATATGAGGAAGTGACCAAGCCAGCTCCTGTCAGAGGCTCCATGGCCAGGGGAAATGTCAGCCTATGCTTTCGCAGTTCTTTTATTCTTTCCATGAACACTGATAGTGGCACTGTTAAACACAATCCACTGGAAGAGGTGGGCCTTTCATTGAACAGAGTAAAGTTGATTTATGCTAGTGAAGACGCTCATTATCAATTCCTTGCATGCCATCTGTTAGAGGTTAAAATGTGTGTATGTATTCTTTTTGAGGGGTCAGAAAATATATACAAAATATGGTAGAGCAGGCTCATAAACCACTTCGTATTTGATATATCTCTGAGCTTATACATATATTTATAAATGAAAATTTAAAAATGAGATATTAAATTTAGAAAAGTAATATGTCTTACATTAGGATAATGCTGAAATGTATATCTACCTGACCACAAAAGGAAACAACAAGACATGGAAAAAATATTGAAGGAACACTAGCAAAAAAAAAAAAAATTGAAAACAAAAAATAAATCTTTTTTTCTAATTCATCAGAACCAGGAAGCCATCCAGAGAGTCTGTAGAGCCAGTGATGATTAGGCAAAATCACACAAGAAAAAAAATTGGGGATCACTGTGGAAGGAACTCGTTAAACCAGAACCTTTCATTGTGGGAGATTATTCATATTTATAAATAAATATAAATAAAATCAACAAGAAAATGCCAGAACCAGAGCTTGGTAATCACCCAAGAATTCTATGGGCGCTCTAAAAGATGACATAGCTGAAATGCTAATAGTAATGTGTAACCCTCTGTAAAAATTGCCATGATATATGATGACTGCAAAGCAGCAAAAACTTAAAGGGCTTCAGGGCACTTCTGAAGGATACAGTCCTCCAAGTCTGATATTTGCTCTTACCAAATTACTAGAAACACTAATAAAGAAAAGAATCTGTGGATACCTTTAAATATAGCCTGCTTAGGAAGTCTCAACATGGCTTCTACAGAAGGATGTACTGTCTTTAAAGCCTTATAGCGTACCTTAGAAGAGTCAACAAAAGCATGGGAACAAAGATGTGTTGCTGACACAGTTCTGCTTGGATTTCCAAAAGCTTTTGACAAAACCTCTCAGCATTAGCATCCCAAGAAACAAGAAGCAAAGCATAAGAAAGATCATCCCTGCATGGAGAAATCATTTGCTAAAAAGATAGAAAACATAAGGTTGAAATACACAGCCAGCTCTTGCAACAGAGGGACACCAGCATAGTTGTGGAGGGAGCTGTACTGATACCTGTGGTTTTTATCTTACAAATAACTGTCCTAAACTAGGGGGTGATCAGTAAGGTAGGAAAGTTTGCAAAGGTTGTTAAACTAATCACATAATAGAGATGAGCAATGGCTGTAAAGCCTTGCTAAAGGGCTTCATGAGACTAAGCTATAAGGTAATAAAATGAAAGATGGAATTCAAAATGGATAAAGATAAAATAATGCACCCAGGGATAAAGAATTCCAACATCACATATAAGAGGGTGGGCTCTGAGCTGATCATTGCAACACAGGTTATGAGAAGTTGGGGTTATGACCGATAGAGTCATGAAAACTTCAGCTTAATAGAAGTTAAAAAAAAAGAGCAGTATTAGGAATTATTGGGAAGGGACTAAAGAACAAAACAGAAAACACTGCACACATATCTAATCTCCATATCTCCAAAATGATTTTAATACAACTGGAGAAGGTGCAGAGAAGGGCAACAAGGGTGTTCAGCAGCGTGGAATGGTTCTTTAAGTATTCTAGGACCCTTGCTATCTGGAAAAGCAATGACTTGGAAGGTACAGCAGAAGTCTACTCAGTCATGAACGTGAGGGAAAAGGAGGTTAGGGCTAGACTGTTCATTCTCTTCCAGGATAAAAACAAGGCTGTACAGGCGAAGTCAGGAGGGATCAAGTGTAAAACAAACAAACAAAAAAGAAGGTGATACTTCATGCAGTGGATAGCAGATGTGTAGAACTCTAAGGATGGTGTGCATGCTAAAAATTTACAGGACTGACTGGAAAAGTTCATGGAAAAAACATTCACTGAAGATAACTAAACTACATCTATCTTAGAAGAAATCACTGAACTCAAAACAGCTACAAGCTGGGAGAGTACACAGAGAAGCTTTTATGTACGGTTGCCTTGCTCTTACTCTTGCCTAGGTTTCAGCTTATGTCCATCGCTGGAGGCAGAATAGACTAACAGTTCTGCTGACCTGATACCACCATTCTTATGTTTCCTTGCTCACACCTGTTTGCAAAAGGGAATAATATGGACCTAATCCATGAAGATGATGGGATACCCTCCATGAGAGGGTGATAGACAAAGATGCAGCCAAGCTATGAACGGAAGTGATGAGTATTCATGTTACTGCACAGAGAATAGTTTTTATGATGGGAGCTGCAGCCCTTTATCTCCCCCAGAAAGTTCTGCAGCTGAATGAGTTAAAATTTGGGACTTCCCTTCTGCAATTTTCTGACAGCTTTCTTTTAGTCATGTGACTTCTTAGAAGCAAATTCCTCAGTTGTCACTGTTGATATCTACTCATGACAAATTTCACATTAGGTCAGTTTAAACTGTGTTTTGCATGCACAAACCAAAGTTAAAATGATCGTTTTCTTTATTGCTTGTATATTGGATTTCATGTGTTTATTGGTTTAATGGTATTCTAATTCCATTAGCCAGCATTATAATTTTTGCTCTCTGATAAACAAACTATTTAGTAGCAGAGAACATAAAGAGACTTAATTGACTCAAACCTCACGAAGTTTTAATGTCTTGGATGGTTTTCTTCATTTTCCTTTCCTGACAATCTAGGCAGTCCAGCCACTTAAAATACAAGACAGCAAACAATAGATCAGACACTAAAACTTGACTAGTGCTTTGATAAGTTCAGAAAGAGCAGACATATAAGGTCTTACTTGAAAACCCTCCAAAATGTCGGGGGGGGAGAGACAAAAAGATTAAAAGGCAATGGAAATACATTTTTTTTTCATTATCTATTTTAATAAAAGCACAACAAACTTTAATTCTATACCAGAAATTGTTCCTATCTCTTTCAGAATGATACTTTACTTGTTTATTAAAAAGAAGTATGGAAGATGTTTATGTGCATGTATTCACACAAGTCACCTTTTTTAAAAAAAAATATGTGGGGGCCCTCGTCACCATTTTTATTACCTCTTCAGAAGTATATGGAAGTTGTAGGAAAAGGCAGGCTCAGTGATTTGTTGTTAACAAGGCATTACATTTGTGCTTTTCTTTTTCAACTTTATGTTACTTTTTTGGAGGTAGAGAACTACAAGAGGCAGTCTTACCAATGCCTTTTTAGTGGCCATAAAGTGTGCTTTTCTTGGCTACTTCATGTACTAGCAATATAAAGCTCTACCTATAGCCAAAGGTAACTCTAAATCTGATCAGAATTAACAGTTTATTTATTTCTTTGTTTGTTTATAACTGTGGTAATTGTACCTCTCCTATAAGAATTTGTTGTTATTTGACTCTAGTTTTGGATCACTTAGTGGATCCACTGGCCTAATGTTAACTGTCAGGAAACAGCTATGAAAGCTGTGGGGTGGATTTGATTTGTAACTACGTCTCTGGAGTATGAACCATTATGTCACATGAATGAGAAAAGAAATAACAGCAACCAAGACTCCCAAACAGCTGCTTTGTTACTCCCCTTGCTTCATCCATGAATTACAACCTGGACCATGTTATCAAGTCACTGAAGAGCATTTCTAAACCAGACTGTGTAACTTATCCTACTTCCACATGTGCGGCAAAAGGAGTAAAGGGTAGTGTTCCTTTACATTTTGTACCTCAGTGAATGATCATTATGGGTTCCTTCCAACTTGAGATATTCTATGATTCTATGTTTCTAATACTATCTTTTTCATTTGAAAAATTAATTTGAGAGTGGATCGTTTTCAAAAACATATACTTTGTTTCGGTAAAATATATATGAGTTTGATACAGAATTTGCAGGGAGAGATTCTGCAACCTGTATCATGCAAGATATGAGATTACAACGGTGTGAAAGGTACAGACCAACCAGTCAAGTTCTCCTGTCCCTGCTGTGATCACCTTCAGGCTGTATTGTGCAGCTAAAAAGCAGTGGGAGTTGAAAATACATCTTTTAAGATGGTGACATGTGATTATCTAATTTATGCAATTTAAGTCCTCTCAGCAGCACTGACTTTAAATAAAATTCAGAATTAATTGTAGCTACTAGCAAGGTAATCAAATGAGATAGCAATATATATGCTTGTAAGAATATACATTAATAGATTTTGTTTATTTATGAAATATTTCAGCTTTACTTTAAAGTGTCAAAGAATATCAATGAAGTTCAGTGTTTAAAACTAGCCTTTTTTCAGAAACTATTAATTGCATAAGGTCTGAGCAGTAAGGAAAGGAAAGGAAAACTGTTTAATAATAGAAGGCTTGTTATACTCGAAGCTATATGCAGACCTCCTTGGATTAAGTGCAGGGAGCTACTTAGAACAGGGTTCACAGCCATCAGCTCCTTCAGTCTCATCTGTTCTTCTCAGGTTATATAAAAATCAGAAACATTTAACTGTCTCATTCTTTTTATAGTTTTAGTTTTTTTATTATTATTTTGATTAAAAATAACCAGCTTTGTTTTTGAAGACCTGTTGGGATTACAACTGAGAAATCTGTTACACTTTTAAAGGTCTATCTGCATCTTGCTCTTGGTTTTTTGTACAAATTCTTCCTCATGAGGACAGCTTTTGAATTATTTGGTTGTACACACACACAGGGTTTTACAGTTTTTTCTGAATAATCTATTACATATTTACCTTTCTCCCATACACTGTCTCAAAGGATATCTGAGGATTTGAAAAAGTCTGTGTTTTGATTGATTCCTTGCAAATTTCATGTTATGTTACTTTTAGTTATAAGGAAAAAAAGCGCAAATAGAAAACCACTTGTCTACCGAAAAAAAACAACCCCAACAAATAAAACCAACAAATATTATATTAGGCTTAGGACTGAAACACAAAATCCATAAACTTTAACCTATTTATCAATACAAATATAGCAGAATATGTATTGGAGTCACAAGACAGACTGTCCTGTTCTAAAAGTTTGCAAGAAAAGCTCTATTACTAGAATCCAAGGACCTCTGGAAAACAGAAATCAATACCATTGAGTATGTATGGATTTAGATGCTTGCATTATTTCATAAAAAATGTGAATAAACATTGCAACAGTGTGCAACAGATGAGTTCTACACGTTACAGCTTTTTCTACACACTGTTAAACTGTGTCCATGCTTATTTGAATGGAACAGGTTCAAGAACGTAGTTATTAAACTCCATTATAAATTTCTCTAAAAAATGTAGGGTTTATTCTTTACCAGTTAGCTGGGTTCTTTCTATAGCAAATGATTAGAGAGACCGCAATGCGCTCCAGAAAGCAATTCACCCTCTCTCTAAAGCAAGGCGAATTTCTTTCTGGACGCAGTTGTCTTTTTCCATTGACTAAAGGAGGTCTACTCTGAAAATGCTAAAAAGTTCTACTGTTTTCTTTTTAAATGCCTCACTGCTACATTTTCCTTATTTTAATGATCATCCTGCACACAAAATGCAGCCAATCAGTATACATTAATATCTGCCTCTACTGTATTCACCATGCATAGCTTTTGTCAGCTAGTCTAATTATTGATTGGCATACGTTACCCTGAAAGACCTCACAAGCAGCTGAAATTAGAGTCTAAGTTTCCTTTCCTCATTTTGAATCCTTTTACTAAGCACACAGTATATGGCCAATTTACCAACTTCTCGGCAGCTATGTAAAGCTCAAGCACACACCAGTAATTCTTTGAAAATATGTTCACTGTTAAACAGATTAGTCTAATTTAGCTAACAGACCAATGTGATGTCTATAGTATTGCCTGTTTCTGAACTAAGCTACCTAAGCCTTGTGTCTTTTTGTGCTTGGAGCGTGCTTTTCACTCTGACTCAGCATGCCATTTTTTCTCCCTCTTTCAGCTCCCCCTTCCTGAAGCTATTGCTTCCCATTCACATTTTCAACAGTGCCTCTTTTTTTCCTGGGCCACCTATCTTAATTCATTCTACATAATAAGAAATGCACAGAAAGCAAATGTGTATTTTACAGAAACACGAATAATTACATCTTTACAGACTGCATCTTTCCTTCTTTTCTGGCATTTTTCTGTGTATACCTCGAAACACCTGAGTGAGTTCATAAAGGATTTTTGTGTGGAATGAGCATGTTAACTTTTTATTTATACTTGAGTTCAATACAGGATATGAAATAAAGGCTTTCAGGATGTATATTCGTATACTTACATTCGTATGCTCTCAGAGAGCTTCACTTTTTCTCTTCAGTACCTTTACCAATTCCAGCTTCATTTCATGCAGGCTTCCCTAAGTATCATAAAGAGAGTGGCTTTTTGGAGTTGGTTAGCTAAAACATATAAATCATACATGCTTCTGAGACTTCCCTCCAGACGTTCACCCAGGGAGCATTCAGTTTTGCCTGGGGAAGTAATTTGAATGGATAGCTGATCAGGTCAAAACGAGAGATCATTTCTGAGTGTGTGATGACATCATATTAAATCAGGAGACCTTGGAGAGATCCTGGCCTGAGTTTAAAGTCTGGGGGTCTTGTGAGGTTTTGGGGGAGAAGACAAGGATGAAGTCATCAGACAAGCTCTCATTTCAAACTTTTAGCCATGGAAAATTACTTTTAAAATACAGCTTATTTCTCAAGGTCTAATCCTGCTGCGGATGATGTTACAACTCTCAAAATGCAACAGCAAAACCAAAATTCACTAGAGAAATTATCCAGCATTACTGGCATTAAAGGACATACCTGAAGTGTCCGCTTTGGGCAAATTAGGTAGTTGCCCAAGATTTCAGAAAAAGAGGAAAGAAAAAGCCATCCATAGCCCCGACCTCTCTCCTGATATCCTCTGCCTCCTTCTGCCCTTTTCCCATCCCAAAGGAAGAGGACAGATTTGCCTCTATTGCTGAAAAGTTTCTAACCATGCTTCTCTGCCTTCAGCACGTAGCACGGTGCGTGTTGTGACCCTGAAGCCAGAGAGGAAATTCTGATCTGGCAACAGCACATTGATGTCGTGCAGCATCCTGACAGAGAAGACTGATACTAGCCTAGGGATAACAGTGTGGTATAGACACGCACATTTCCATATGTCTGACAGGAGCATGACTTTTTGTTTCGTTCTTGTATGAAATCATCTCTCTTCATAACCATTGAAATAAAATGCCAATATGTTTATAATTTTTAACTATTTTCCTCTTTTCATTGTATTAGGCAATGTCTAGACAAAAAAAAAAAAGACAAAAAAAAACCCACCCCACAACCCAACCAAACCCTGCTTTTTTACAGTGGTTAGTTTTGAAAGTTCAGTATTAGTTTCAGCAAAAGTATAAGATCTCATAGCTTTTTTTATGGGCAGCACTATAAACTTCCACTAACTGATAGCAAGTAAAGTCGTGCTATTGTAGCTTCTAAAGGCATTAATTTCTGAATCAATTTTAGTGATTTTCACTCAGCAAGTTTAAAATTAGGCACATAAATACACTTGCTACAACTGCTGTGTATTTAGATCTATAGGGCAGTTAAAAAAGCAGAGCAGCTGAGTGAAGCAATACTATAGGATCTTCTATATTGAGAGAGGGTGAAGAGATGGGATGATAAAAATGCATTTGAAATTTAATATTATATGGGAAATGTATATATAGCACATATTACTAATGCACACATACCAGTGCTGGAAAAACAAAACTTGAACTGAAAAGCAATCTCTGATAACTATGCTCTATTGGTGTTATGACTATGGGAAATTTGGGTTTCAAAGATGATGTAGACCAAGGAGGCAAATCCACTATATACTCAAAGCATATTGGCTCAGATGTTATTAATATTTAACTAGTGATGAGCCACTGGAAAAAAAAACCATAAAAATCTCAAATTTCTGATAGCCCAGGTTTCAACTTTTGATGCCTCTCTTCAAGAAAAGGGAAAATCTTTAGCAGAACAAGAGCATTAGCGAAATTAATCAGGCTTGTTTTAATGGAAGAGTGCTTCCATCTGCAACAGTGACATTTGTATCCATGCTACAAAGATTCAATATCTCATGGATTCACATTAAAGCCCAAACTAATGCAATGGAGGAAAGGAAAAAAAAAAAAAAAAAAAAAGAAAAGAATTTTTGGGTTTTCCCTGTGCAAAATTAAGTACCTGATGAAACATCTGATATTTGTTCATCAGTGAATGGTATGACAGAGAAGGAACAAATCCTTCATACCAAAATAAAAATGTTTGCTCTTTTTCTCCCTGAGCATCAAGATGTTTGAAAGAGGCTGGGATAAGTCAGGAGCTCCTTAGGGCCATCTGCTTTTCTGTTAGCACAGCCCAGAGGCTGCTCTTGCCCTACCCAGTCCTGTTCTCTAAGGAAGCATGCATCAGCTGTGAGATGACAAACAGGCCCATGTACACTCTCATCTATCCCAATATAGAGAATGAGGAATTGGCTGGCTGCCTAGGATATCTTCACAGAGAAAAGTACACAGAGAATTTTTGCTTGTAGATCTGGCCATGGTAAATAAACACTCTTTGAAAGAAGACAGTAGTAGAAGAAGACACCCTATGACACTGAGATTTAGACAGTACAGTCTGCACAATCTTCACTGGAATAGCATAAGACAGCCAAAATTCTTTACTTTCAACGACATGGAATAATAAAAAATGCATAGCCTACACCTTACTCAGTCAATACCACCCTCACTCTGTATTTGCTGATATTTGAAGAGATTTAGGATAAAACTGGAGATGTGTAAAAGCATCTTCAATTGGTTTTGAATGAGCATTTGGTTTAGATACCATTGAAAACTGGAAAGTTTTGTAGTGAGACAAAATCTTATAGATCAGGGATGGTATTGGTCCTCTTAATTTCTTCAAACTAAAGATGATTCTGAAACATTTACTTACGTTTATTACTGTTTTTCCCCATAAATGGTCCCTTTGAGCAATTACATTTCTTTAGCCTTTCCTGAGCACAGTATTACATGTGGCCATGTATAACGCAGCACTGTTTGCCTAACCTCTCCCTGTCTGCTTCTGTTGCATTTTTATTGGACAGCTTCCAAAAATCTTTGTTGAAAACCATTCGCAACAAGATCAACAGAACACTTGAGCTTTGTTGGAGTACTGGTTGGGAAACATGCATGAATAGCATTCCCTGTATAAAAACATGCTAAATCTGAAACTCAATAAAACAAAATTCATTATTATAGAAGAACGAAGTCACTCAGCTGCAATCTCAGAAGTTACAAAATCACAAAAGCAGTGAAGCTGCCTGTCCCCCAAATACAAAAGAAATTACAATGTGTTGTCAATGACTCTTGGGTCACAATTTTCCACAGAACATTCAGACAATAGATAGAAAATTGTGTATGGATTAAGATATTGAAGAAATGCAAGGAATAAGTCACTGATCATAGGAAAAACTGAAAATGAATATTGATTAATTATAATGTATGGCATGGATTCTGACTGATGACTCAATCAAATGCTGGAGAACAAAATATTGAGACAAAGGTTGGACTAGAATTATTGAATGTTATAATACATTTGATCAGGCTCAAACTGTAATTAAAAATAACAGATGATGGCTTATTAATCACTTAATGACCTGTTCAGCTACGGTAAAAATATCTATATTTACCATTCCACAGACAGTCACCACAGTTCTTGGACATCCTTGACAAGGTATCCAGCAGAGATAGGAAAGGTAGGATTCTTCCAATCTAATTTAGCTCTCTAAAAGTTAAGCATCTGATGTAGTCTTATTTAGGTTCAGAGGCCCTTCAGTACACTGAAGTTTCCTAAAAAGGCCATTTATGGTGTATTAAGGCAGGCATATGAGATAATTCAGATAAACAACTATCTGGAGATGCTGGCAGAGATGATATGGTAAATTTAGATGGGACAGTTAACCTTAACATGTTCAGAATAAAGTAGTGAATGAAACTCACCTGCGTATTTGACCTCTCAGTGTCTCTACTGAGTCACTGAATGGTGGGTGTTGTCAGCTTTCATCAGAGCGCAATAAATAGGATACTTCAGAGGCCACTGCTGTAAATTTGCCATTATCTAAAGGGGACTCTATTTTAGATTAACCCACAGAATCAGTTCCTGCCTGCTCATGTAAACACAATTCAAATGTAAATAAAGGATTGATTCTTCACCAGGGGTATAGTTCTCTAATACAACGAGCCAATAAAACCAGCCCATCATCTTCCTGAGAGCTTAGAAAAGTAAGAAACAAGCTATAGAGTTTTGTACATTTCATTTTGAAAACAACAATGGAAAAAGCAGGAAATATGTCCAAAAGACCAATATAGTAGTCTAGACAGGAAATATATAGGGCATGAACCATTATTTTGGCCCTTGATAAAGTAAGAAATCTGAATTGTTGCGATACTAAGGATATTTAATGTGAGCGATCTGGCAATTGTACCAGTAAGAGTAGCAACATTTAGACTAGTGTGAAATCACTGATTCTTAAAGATGAAACATGAACTAGGTGTGAAGAAATGAGTTCGAGAAACTCTCTTTGACGTTACTGGAGCCAGGATTTCCCCGGCGAGTGGAAGCCATACCACATTATAACAGAAGCATTATACATCTGCTTACACTCATTTCACGCAGGTGTGAACTGATTAGAGTCAGATGCATAAATCTTTTCTAGGAAGAAATGTAGACTCAGCATTATGGAACTGCTTTGTAAATATGTTCTCATCTTGTTATTGACATAAATTGATGTTTCAATATTTTAAAAATGGAACCATTTGAAATAATTTTCTATCTGAGAATTTCATTTTAGTTTCTTAGAAATTTTAGAACCTGGAAATTGAAAAAAAAAAATTTGGTTTTCACAAAGCAGAATGTTTTAACACATTTGAAGTTCAACTTTTACTCTTTTGCTTTGTTAGAAATCTCAAAAAAAGGGTTTTTTTCCAGAAAAAAAGTTTTAAAAGTTTGAAATTGATAATGAACCTCTCAAACTTTTTTTTCTTTTTTTTTTTCCTTTTTCCCAAAGTTATACCAGAAATAAAGAATGAAATTGCAGCTAGAAATATATAGATTCTTTTTTGTGGAAGTAGAAGTGGAACAGTAACCCTTTCAAAAATATTTTAGTTTAATATGGTGAGCATCATTATGCACTACTTATTTAACATTTAATGAATCCTACTTATATAGGACCAAAAAAAAACATTTTCTGATGAAAGGTCATGGTGAAAGAAGTTTCTAAATATAGATTTTGCAGTTAAGGATTAATTGGACATCGGCCAGAAAGTTCTAAGAAAACACCAGTGTCCTGTGTGCATGTGCATACATCTGTGCAAATAATAGCCTTGCAACAGCAACTGAAAGACCTCGCTTAACTGAAGGCCCAGAAAGTGGGTCTGCCTTTCATGGCAGCAGATGTGTAACCGTGACCACAGCTGAGCTGTCCCTTAGTTACGCGCTCCCTAACGCAGTGTGTCCCTCAGTGACTCTGCTACTCCTCCGCTCGCCAGCAGCTCGACAACCCCAGTTATATTAGATAGGAGAGGAGGACTCAGCATCTCCCAGCATTAAGCCCAATACTTGGTACTGATAGTGGGGTATTTCTTTTAAAACCATGGCAAATAATTAGTGGTTCCATATTCATTGATACTTGATCTATGCACTAAAAAGCAACAGAAATCTGATCTAGGTCTGGTGTGAGCGTGTGATCATGTTTCAGTTGTGGCATGCATGTGGTGCCAGAGCACACCATATGGTGCTTGGGCTGCTTTTGTGTAGCTGCAAAAGAACAGATGATACTTGATCTGATCCTGAGTCTGCCAGGACAAAATTACCCTATCAAAATATTTTGAACAAATTTGAAGCAGCAGTATGAACTCACACCAGTTCTGTACTTAGTGGTGTGTGGCTTCAGCTCTTTCAGTAGATTACTAGAAGCTTCGAAATGGTCTTAATCTTCTATGAGAGGCTATTTAATTCTTTGGAAGAGCAGATTTTCTGAATCTTAGTTTCATACAGCAAAAAGACAGAGTAATAAGATGTTTTCATTGTTGAAGTGGAAAAGGAGGGAGTACTTTTACTGATTCAGCTAAGCTACATTTTCATCCAAGGCAACAATCAAATGTAGGCTTCTGACTAGATCTATGTCCAAAATAAGAAATTCAGATTTGAAACATAGACCTCATTTCTTAAATGTAAAGCTTTCAGAACTATACTCAGATCTCCCAAATATTAAGGAGAAATTTAGATTTTTACTTGGGTTTATTTTCTTCTTGTAGACCTTTTAGCAATAAACCAGATTAGCCTTTTCTTCTTTGCCTGCTGTTTCTTCTTTTTTTTTCCACCTTTTTTTTTTTCTATGTCTTTGCATTTCTGTGTCTTTGCTTCAGTAAGGACTGGAGAACGAGAACATGGAGGGCTAGAATCACACCTGCAGCCTGCAGATGCAACGTCCTTCCCTGGGATTTCCAGACTAAAGAAAAATTCAGATTTCTTCTAACTGAGCCCTCAAACTCATTAAGCTTTTGCTTAATTTCAAAACATTTCAATCAGTGCTCAGAGGAGAATGAGAATTCATGTTGGATTTCAGATCTTGCATTGAGAAGCACTCAGGGACAGACCACACTGAGACAGAACCGGAAATTAAAGTAGATGAAAACTCTACTGAACACGTCTGTTTTAACCACAGCCCAAATCATTAAAGTTTTTTTATTTTCTAAGCATACATACTAATTCTTTTCACACCATTTCGTTCTTCTGCTGTTTGACTGTTTTATAGTAAAGCCATTTTTAAGAGATGGAAATATCCATATAATCAGTTTCTGAAGGGGATGTAGCTGCCGAGCCCAGCTTCTGTTGGCTGCTGCTTATTTGTCTCCACTTTTTCCTCGTCTTCTTTATTTAAATATTTTAATGAGCTTGGTTTTAGGATCTGTATATTGCTGTGTGTGACAGCAAGCTAGAATTACTCCTCAGGTCATGCAATGAAGAGTTTGGACCACTGAGCATGGGGGCTAATGTCTCTGAAATCTAATCCCACTTTTGTTCTGTCAAATCTTGCATGGCTGACAGCAATTCAGGAGTAACGAAAGGTCAACTTGGAAGTCAAAGACTTAAAACCTCTAAGTCTCATTTGTCTGGAGACCACAGAAGTCTTTTTTCTTTCCCCATATTTAAAAATCAGAAGGCTTATTCAAGAAACCACCTGCTTTACAAAAGACCCATATTCATTTCCCTGTAAAAATACAATTCTGGATTCAAATAGAAATAAATTAAATGGGCTCAAAACGTAAGTTATAACTAACAGCCAAAACTTTTGCCATTGGGAGCAGACACACTGTCTTCCAGGATAATGCTTAATGGAGTTAGGTCAGTGCTCAATAGTTTCCCCATGGCTTGAAGTAAAGTCCTTGACTCTGCACATATTGCACTGCACTAATGGTGGCCTGTGTGCTTATTTTGCCTTTGAGAAATAAACTTGCTGTATCATTCCTGAACTGCATTGACAGGAAATTACAGCACTTTTAGTCGTTGGCTCCATTTTGCCAGTGAGTGTCTTTTGAGATGGAGTTGAGAGTTGTCTTGTTCCCCATCTTTTTTGCCCATTGCTTGAAGAGAAATTGTAGGGTCAGAGAAACATGAAAAGCAATATCCTGGGATGGGTATGTGTGAGAAACAGGTGTAAAAGCTATTGTTCACATTATACCCATATAAGCACACACTTAATTCACTTCCCTATACAATTTAAGTCAATATTAGGTTCTCCAGGAACAAACCTGAAACCAGATGATATCCTAGTTTGCACCAGCAGGTATTCGGGGTGTTTTGACAGGTTTTAGACTTTGTTCTTTAATCCTGATAAGTTTTAAATCTATGTGGAGATCTGGTGAGATAAAAGAAGGGATGCACATGTTCCTTCTGCTGATTACCCTGGAAGTAGTATACACACCTGAGGACAGATATTGCACAGTGGTTGTTCCTATAAGTGTTTCACAACAGGTTTATTTTCTCTGCAGTATATGGAAGTTGCCTTTAATTCCCAAGATTTATTACAAAAGGTTTTTTACGTGCACTCCGGGTTTTGGCAGACCAACATATTTCTAAATAGCCTGAAATAAACAAATAGATAAAATAAATGGCCTTGTATTTTGCTGTTACTCTTTTGTTTGCACAGAATACTCAGAGCAATATATCCTTTCCCATTTTCTTTTCATTTCTATTTCTTCCACCTATATTTTAAACCATGAGGGAGGGAAAAAACTGAAGTTTGAAAACTGAAACAGCTGTACTAGAATCAGGATAATGCAATGGTTCATTTCAGTCTTCTTTCAGAAGAAAATGTAACACTATCTCCTCTTACGGCTGTTTAATTTGGAAATTATTTTATTTAATTATTATAAATGATCCTGACGAAGAGAGAAAATCACAGTGGCCCAAGAAAGTTATGACATTATTATGGCTTCTTAATTAGAACAAATCACTAATCTCAATTAAAAATTAATATCTGTATCAAGAATTAAACAAGGTTTTATTCCTCACTCATCTTTACATTTGGGAATACACCTGGTCTGTTTTTAATGCATTTTCAGTGCTAAAAAGGGTGGCATCGTGTTGCTAAGTTCTTACAGTTCTCAGTCTGACAGCCTTCTGCTACAAGGCTCTGAGACAAGCTATGATCCTTTAATGAACTTCATGTGGGGAGACTCCTACAGAGGTGCCATTGAAGGAATAGGCAAGAGGCAGATATCCACAGGGATGGTGCGAGGATATTACCAAAATAAGAACATGCTGTGTCCGTTACACTACTCTGCAATGAAGAGACTCTGCAGCTCTTCCTCACCTTACTAGACTTGGCTTCAGGTTTGCATGCTACAAGACCACGCACAAGGCAATTTGCTTCCAGTCAGTTCAGTGCAGAAGAGCCTTATGGTTTGCCAGGAGGGCACCTGAAGCAGATAGGATTTGGGTTTTTTTTCCCCACAGGACATAATTTGAATACAGGACTGAGGCAGAAGACTCTAAGGAAAATTAAAGCCTCAGAAAGACTCTTTTAACAGCTAAGAGACTTTAGGTAGTGAAGAGATGCAACACTATGGTATTAATAGGGATTTGGAGGCATCTGACAGGTGTGAACAATGAAGTTTTTTCCTGAAAAAGCAAGACTAAGCTGAAGAGAAGGTCACATGGAAAACAACCTGACATTGTGTGAAGTGTGTTTTATAAGGAGAATAAGAAAATTACTCTATGATAAAATATATTTATACCTCCTATAACAGTAAAAGAGTATTAAAAACTGAGGTAATTGGGACAGAGGAGTCCTGGCTGGGAATGAATAGCAACACACAGGGATGGTACATCTGTAGGAGAAAGAAAGAGTAGAAACAAGAAGAAGCAGCCAAAGTCATGTGGTGCAAGCTGACCAAATATAAAATTAAAGCAAAAGAAACCCAACCCAAACCGCCCACTTGGATGGGAAACTATTAGATAAAAGGCTTAAAAGTATGAGAACAGACAGGCTTGAAAGTGAGGATAGGAGGACACATATGTACATACATACACAGACATACAGGTAGGCAGATGGAATGACTCTGTTCTTTTTTTTTCAATCACTATGAATATTGCTTCAGTGACCAACTCATGGAGTCACATTTTCATGGAAAACTATATACATGTAAAATAGAACAGAATAATTTCATAGGATCACAGAATCATAGAATTGTTAAGGTTGGAAAGGACCCTTAAGGTCATTGAGTCCAATTGCTAAATTTAGATAAAAAAAGATCCAAGAATATGTATTTAACTAAAATAGATTAATCATGTCATTTTATTCCTTCTGCTAGTACTGAAATGTATGGACTTTCCTGAATAAAACTCCATGAAAACCTTCCCTTGGGGTAATCAGTGTCAACTATAAGTCCTCATATAAATACACAAATGTTTACCAGAAATTATTCTCCTTGAATATTTTAAACTAAATGGTTCTTCCACTAGAAACACTTATTCACCAATTCCTAGTTTGATCCTAAACTTCAGTAGTGAAGACTTTCTGGCTGAAAGCAAAGCTTGCTTAGTTAAATAGGAAAGAGGTATTACATCAATACCATATTCTGAGAAATCAGAAAAAATATTCTGTATAATGTAAACAACAGGCAAGAAATATGCAGGACCACACACATGAATAAAATGAACAGAATAATCCTTAATATTCTACATGGTATACCTTTGTTCTAGGCCACACAGCTTGATCATTCACCTTTTTATAGGTAGCTCTGATCACCCAAAGCAGCCTGGACCAAATACTTACAAGACTTATTGCAAGAAAGAAGGGAAGGTGGGAAGAAAGATATGCAAGGAATGCTGGTCCTGAAATATTATGTTACTCATTCAGAGCTTGCTTATACTCTTACAACCAAACATAATTCAAGAGTGAAAGCTATAGACTCTATCCAATTGAGTAACAAGATTGGATTGCGTCTTTTAGTGTTTTTTTTTTTAACGAGAGGTGAAAACTGGGAAGGCACCAGAAACTGGGGAAAAAAATTACAAAACTGCAAAATGAGAATTTAAAGTATTATGGGGGGTTTCTTACATTTTCCTGTATGTAAAGCTCTCCTGGAAAATAGAATCTCTAAAACTGTACTTTAACTAGTAGAAGTGCTATGTATCTATTGCATCTATAATTGTTATATTGATGGCTAAAATTTATCTTACCCTGAGGATAACAAGGTTTTGGGGAAGTTTTGAAAAGTGTATGACATTCAGTGGACCTCATTTGCCTTACCAAAGATGATGCGTGTATTTATAATTCTATTTACATTTCAGTGCAGAGCTATACTATGTCTATAAACCCCAAATGTTCAGTGACAAAGCAAATCACTGTATGTACTGCCTTCCTTATACAGACAATTTCGATCACTATTTTGTAGGCAACTGAGGACAATATATACCAGCTATGATAATTAAAAAAACATTTTTCTCATTGACTGACATATATTGGAAGTTATAATTTGATCCTGAATTAGAAATTATCAGCTTTGCTAAAGTCTGTAATTTTTTTTCTTACTGGAATACCTGGATCTTATTTTAACTAGTTTCCTTTCTGATATATTCTAGCATGAAAAATTAATCTCCTTTCAAATTATACACTCAGTCTCTACCATGAATAGGTCGATTTTCCTTAAACATTCAATGGGCTCATAGTTGAGGAAGGAACAAATTACTTTCTGTGCTTTGCTTCTCAACATGGAGGCTGAGAGAGACATACTCTGACCTCTTACTAAACTGTTAGTTAAGAAATGAATTAGCTGTTTTCCGGGGCTTTTGGGTCCAAGGTCCTTCTACCACGAAAGGAAGCTGAGTGGGGAGCTGTATTTGGACCGCAAACTGTCTGCGACTGAGCCCCCTCCATCTCCCAGAAGTTAGGCTCTGGAAGCCTTATGTAGCAGCTGATCTTAATCTGAAACACTCTCATATGCAGTGTCATTATATGTGAATATGACCCAAGGGACATTTAGCCTTGCATCTCACCTTTACAACCACTGCACACTAGAACACAGAGATTACCCTGGCAAATGTCTGCAGAACAGGCAGAAAACTGTGGGATAGGCATGACTGTGGGCAGAGCATCAGGCCCACTGGACAAGTTAAACCAGGCTGCACTGCATAAGGAAAGATGGCAGGAAAGTTCATGCAGTGGCCTTGAAACTGCAGGAGTTTCTTTGCCCTTTGACCGCTCACCGTGGTAAGTAATGATACCTGCTTTAATAAATGCCATGGCCAATTGCCACAACATCAAGCAGATCAAGTGGTACGTTGTAACTTTCTGTATCTTCTACAGATGTGCTCATAACCATTTGCAATACATTGCTTGCATTGTATCACAGATAATAATCAGCTGTTAACCCTTCATAAACAACACATGAAAATAATATAAAGCATGAGGGATTTTTTAATACTAAACATAATCTAAAACAGAACAAGATCAGAAGGCAACTGTGGAGATATGTGGTTTTTCCCATTCAGGGTAAGGATTCATGGGTATCTCTGAAGCTTTCAGATAGCTGAGCACTCCAATACGAACCACCAACAGAAGCAAACTAAGCACCATGGGTTTAGATGGTTGCTTTGATCCCATCAGCCTCTGTTATTTCACTGTCCTGAGCTTATCCCTCATCCTGAACTTCATTTGAAGTAACTGGTTGAGGCTTATTGATTTCTTGATATAAATACTTTAATTTAGGCAGATCGCAACATACCAATTTTCAGACACACTTAGATAAAATTCACATATCGTACTAAACCGGGGGTTGAGACCAGGGTTTGCTTTGGCACAACAATTCAGAGTCAGCGTTGCCATGTGCATGGTGAACCACAAAACTGAGCTGTGTTATGCTTGTCTTCTTTTCTCTGTTTGATTACACAGTGCAGGGCACATTGTGGTAGGCCTATGTGACAAAGACTGGCAATGTGGAAAGAATGAAAAAACCCCATCTTTACCCATGGTTTAGGATGTGTTCAGAAACCATTCCGAGGCATAACGGAGTGTAATCCAAAGGAATACAGCTACTATCAAGGAGGAAAAAAGGACATTTAAAAGTCAGTTAGAATCCTTAAACCCAGTGCATTCCAGTCCCTGGACCCCAGTCACATGGGTCAAGTCATGAGGACTTTTGGCCCTAGCCCAAGGGCTGAGGCTCCCAGAGTGGTGGTGCAGCACACAGAGTCCCTGCTGCCTTTGCAGCCCTGGAGCTCAGCTACAACTGTAAGGGAGACAGTTAAGTCTCATACATGGACTGTTTAAGCCTTTCCTCATGCTTCCTGGCAGTATAATACACTTTCATGGCAGGGTTAATCACTTTTCTGTCACTCATGAACCCACGTGTTATGTATGTTCGTGGTCTAACAACCACCCAGTCATACAGATGAGATACACAAGGTCAGGAAGTAAAATGGAGATGTAGCTTCCTCCAGCAAAGGCTCTGTATTTAGTTCCTCTGTGTATGGCTCCCAGCTGCATCCATCACATGAAGAGTCAAATTGCAAGTGTTGCCCAATTTATGGCCTTTTACTGGGAAAGTAGATACCTGTGAAAGACGTGTGTGCCTGAGTTGTTCCCAAAAGGCAGAAAGGCAAGAGGCAGACCTGCATCTGTCCTCTGGTGACTGCATAACCAGCTGAACTGGGGGGCACTGCTTTAGGAGTGGTGCCAGCATGTCCCAGGGCCACACACTCCCAAACATCATTGGCAGCTTTGAGGGGGAAGCTTTGCAGCAGCTTTGGAGAGGCACCCCCTGAAGTGAAGCCCAGAAGCTGAAGGCAGGTGTTTGGAAGCACAGCTTCTGGTAAACGAAATACCCACAGGTCTGGGGCTGGAGCGTGGAGGGGAAAAAGTTTCATTGAAGCTAAATCTCATTCTGGTTCTGGAAAGCAGTGAATTCTCTAGGGAATTTACACCTTTAAAGTCTGTTTTGAGGGAACAAGCAGAAAAAAATATTACACTGAAGATAATTTATCTGGAGGAAGAAAAGAACAATCAGTAGTGAAGAAATCCTTATGAAAGGTCATTTATTAGAGAGAGAGGGAAAGGCTGAGATCAGAATCATGATCTTAACAAGATGCAGTCCAGGGTGGTATTTCTTAATGGAAAACTTCTGACAGATCACAGGGGGAAACAATCTGAAAACTCTGCTTCCCAAAGGCCCTCATGTGATTTTGATTTCAGAGCATGAACAGTGCTGAACCCAAATGGCAGGACATCTGCTGACTAAAGCTTAAGAGAGTGCTTTCAGTTTCCAGTCATTTCTCAGTTGCAATTAATTTCTCCATAGTTTATAACATTTCTGTTAACTCCCTCTTCTCCATTATCTAAATATACATGTTAATGTAAAGTTTTAGGAAAAAGCTTCCTTTACTACAGGTGCCCATTTTTTTACTAAATAACTGAAGATTTTGCACCATCTCATATCCAGGTTAGCAGTGTTGTGAAGCAATGCTAGGTCCTGTTAACTTACACATAAAATTCTTCACATTTCTGTGACAAAATTTGATATTTCCTTACATTTTGTACAGCATAAAAATATCTGCTGACAGGTGACAAGGCAGTTAAATTTTATTCTGTATGGGGTTCCAAAAGTGATGAAATAAAGTGGACCTTCACATTCATTTCAGCATTTAACTTGTGCCGTAACCCAGGCATATGCATCTGCATACATTATATGTTAATATATTTATGCTGTAGATGACATGCATATGCCAAAGTTTGTAACAGGATTGTGAAGCATGCTGGCTATGTGTGCTAGCAGCATCTATGAGTTACTAGATGCATCTAATATCAGCTCAACAGTTGCTGTTTCATAGGATGTCGGTAGTAGCGACTTAAAGGAAAGAAACCCAGCATTAATCTCCACCTTTGGTAAATTCTGATAAGCTTAAAACTGAGCAACTGCAGCACTCCTGCTTGCTGCAAACTGGGACAGATCTGAGACTTCTACGAACAGGTGGCTTTGCTCTGCAAACCTGTGGTACTTTTACAGACCCCCTCTTCTGTTCCTATCCTGTCCCTCCCTGCCACTACACCCCCTGCTTTAATTATTTTGGGACCAGATGCCTACAGAAATGACAATTCACAAATGTATCATTTAACAAGAGAAACAACCAGTGTGTGTCTGTGAAGCCAACAGATGGATTTTATTTGCACTGTTATAAATCAGTGATATGCCACTAGGTGAGTGGAGAAAGTGGGAATATAGGAAGCGACAGGAGAATCCAGCTCGGTGTATCCATGGCTGTGTTTGCTTAACAGCCAACAACCAGCAGCTACCAGGGACTGTAAATCTTCTGAGACAATCTAATTAAGGCCAATAATAAGGTCCATGAAAAAACAAATCAAACAACAACTCCCCCACCCGCAGCCTCCTCCCCCTGCAAATAACAAGGTGTGAGGAGGCAGAAAGGGAATGAAAAAGAATAAGAATTGCTGCCCATCCATATCCATGTCCATACATGTACAGCTTCACCATCTTCCTGAAACAGTTTGGTACGTAGAGTTAAGCACCTGCTGAACTAAATGTTGAGAT
The DNA here is from genome assembly GCF_949628215.1 of Phalacrocorax aristotelis. Taxonomy (NCBI): domain Eukaryota; kingdom Metazoa; phylum Chordata; class Aves; order Suliformes; family Phalacrocoracidae; genus Phalacrocorax; species Phalacrocorax aristotelis. The sequence goes on along the minus strand of NC_134276.1, from coordinate 207,161,183 downwards.
TCATTCTGAGTGATGAGGGCCCATTCTCTGTCTTTCCAGATGGGCAAAAGCAGCTTTTACAGCAGATATTGATATTTCCTTGCAAAAATTGCAAAAAATGTGTCTGTCTCGTAGTCAGAAACACATAAGCCCTGGTAGGAAGGAGTACCCCCAGGTCCTGCTTCATGCCTCAGGGAATTACTGCAACATAAATCAAAAAGGCCACTTTTCCCACAGGGTTGTTACAGAGACCCACAAAAATTACTACAGTAGTGATGATGAGGCGGTGTAGCACATTTTCAGTTACGATTTTATATGTTGTCACTTACTTATTAAGTATAATACTATATGTGTGCTGCCTAAAAGTTTCAAACACAAAAATAAAGAAAAGTACAAGGCTGTATTTATCAGATTTCTTGCATAAACCACAATCAAAGCATTTGGCCTAATTTATTCTAAACCATCAACTTATAAGAAAGCATCTGTTTACCAGCTGGCTCGGTAGCTGCCCAAACTAATCAGAATGACCTCAGCTGGAACAGGCTGACCTCCATCAAGTTGAAGAGTCGATTCCTCCCATGCATACAGATTCTGCAGTGGTTTTAAACTACAGCCTAGAAACCCATCTTCTGCCTCCTGTACCGTACTAGTTCCATACATTATTTAGGAACGTTGCTACTTTTCTTTCTTTTTAAACCTACCTTTTTAGGCAAAATAAAATTGGCCGATTTTCTTGTTGGGAAAGTCATGTTCCTATAACATGTTCCTCTGTGGAGGGAAAAAAATACCATCTAACCTTATCCTGCACTTACTATTGCCACAGTATATAGATCTTTTAATTATAGTAATAAATACGATACTAGTGGCAAGAGAGAGAGAAGCTTTCACAGCATCTGCCTTGGGATTTATAACAGTTGGTTTTTGTTCTGTCTAACTGCTCTTTGAGTAGCAGGGGAGGTTTGCATTCCAGGTGCAGGTTATTTCCTCCTTGACAGAGAAATGAATGGAAATGAAAACAGGACAATGTCCACCTTTGTGCTAATGTATAAATCCTTACATTCTTGTACAGCAATAATAAATGGGAAAGTAGTGACTGGTAAATTTAGAGTTTTAAGTATGTCTAAGACTCTAACTGCAGCTCCTATTTAGGCACCTTCTTCATGGTGGCTGCTTCCAGATACTAATCCAATTACTCACAGTTGTGAAAACTTTCAGTCTTAAAGACATATTAGCACAAGGCCCTTTATCCTGAAAACACTGCCCAAATATTTTATTAGGTTCTGGGGGCTGATCCAGTTATATAAGTAACCTCATAACTCCCTCTCTCTACCCCATTGCACATGCGATTGTAGGTTTTCCAGCGGTAAATGACCTCAAAAGTCACAGAGTCACAATTTCCCTTTATACACGTGAAGTACACATGAAGTTAAAGAATTGCAGATTTGCCTTCCAGTTGCTTTAGACACTTGTCTCAGTGGAAAAAATTGCAAAAGTGATTGCAAAAAAAGCTGGAAATCAGAATTACAACATTTCCAACCCATTTTAGACAGGCAACTCTTATTATACAAGGTGTAAAAGAGAGAAGAGGCCCACAGTGTGCTCATTTCAGTAACCACCATGATGTGGGAATTGCTGCAATATGTAAGACTGTCATATGCAGACTACTTGGGTTTGGTTTGGTTTTTTTCTTTTTTTTTTTTTTTTTGGTTGTTGTTTTTTTACATGGAAGAGTTAGAAGAAGGGAGGGAGGGAAAGAAGAGAGGAAAAGGAGGGAAGAAAGGAAGGGGGAGAGGGGCAAGGAAGGAGAGAGGAGAAAAGGAAAGGCAAGGCAAAGCTGGTTTCAAGGAATACGTCTTGTTTCTTAAAATTCCTACTTTTACAAACTGGAAACACACTACAGCAGTTAAAGTAACTCAAAATGCAGAAAATTAAAACCAGAAGAAAGTTCAACGTTAAAACCTTTGTTGGCTTTAGCTGGACATGAAGTGATCTCTTACATTTGTTCTTTCAGCTAATCCTGACTCCCCAAAGATTCAGTAGGCTTCACTGGATAGAGGTTCAGCCACTCAATGACTTTATACTGAATCCTGCAGTATGTTGTCATGGTTAGAAAATCTCCACTAGTGGAAAATGCTTCTAAACAAGGGCAACTCCTTTTTTATTTATTGTTTGAATCTAATCATATGGTTTCCTGCCTTGCACATCTGGTCTTAGATAGTCAGATCTGGAAACGATAGCTTTTTACATTGTTAACCCCACCCTGTAGTGTTAGTAAGGACTTGATCCAAATCCCAGTCAGAGTCTTTTCTACTGACTACAGTGGATCAGGCCCCCACTGAATTGCTGCCTCCAGTGAATTGGAGATTAAGAAGAAAAGATATGAAGAAAAAATATCCGTGCTTTCTTGTTCTGCTAAGAAACCAGGCATTCTTTAACTGAAACTCTAGTACTACTTCTGTGTCACAAAAATTTTCCCTTGGTATTCATTAACCTATCTTGGTATACTGAGGTTCTCAGATGCTGTTAAAATATTATTAATTTAGGATATAAAAAATAGACCTGATGCTTTTATTATGTGTCATTCCATGTTTAACTTGTCTCATGCACAGATTTATCTCATCAATTTATTCCCCTTTAAAAGACTCCCATGTGTCATTATAGTTAAGTAAAGCAAGTTTCTTGAAGGGAAAAAACCAAGAATCACGTTTCTTGATGCTACCAGATGTATAACATGACCGTAATAATACATTATTATTTCAGAATATATTTAGATTGAAACGCTAAGTCAGTCATGTTCACTCAGAAGAGTGAGAACTGGAGAGAGTGCTGCAGTTTTCACTTGTTCCTCTATCATAACATGACTTTTTGCAAGTAAGAGGTAGTCTACTTTTACAAACAAAATTTCAATATTATGCATACATAAAGAAGTACAAGCAGCATCCTGCTGTGGATAGCCAGGTTTGGCTGGCTTTCTGGGTAGTTTCTTTTCCTAGGACCAGTATTCAGGATTGAGGAAAGGAACAGGGAGAGAAAGTACTGCACCCCTCTGGAATTCGCCCATGAAGAACAGATACAGGCAATATCCCTGAATGAATATGCTGTGTGAAACAACAAGCATGGGGCTAGCACTATTCCCCAGTCACCTAAACAGAAAGAAAAAAAGAGGAAAAAAAACCTCAGATTTTCTTGTGCAAGAATTTGACCCAGTTTTAAAGAAAAATTCTGTGTGTCTATATTACATAGAACACATATGTCCCATTTGTAAACCATTCAGTATGGCAGTATCTGGTACTATGGAACAAAAATTATTTTTATGTTTACCTGGGCTGTAGTTCAACAAGACACAAAATATGGCTTTGGGGCTCTTTCTATCAGATCCAAAACTCCATGGCCACATGCCACGAAGCACTGATCCAGTATAAACCCATTCTGCTGGTTCAGATTTGTTCAAAACATTTTGAAGGATTAACCGTGGGGCTGTGCACTGGACCAGGGAGCATCTGTTCTCACACAGACAGTAAAAATCTGCCATAAAAGCACAAAATGCCAGCTAATGCAGTTCTAGCTAGTTTGGTTTGCACATGTTCTGTATTACATTTGTGTATGGAGTGCGCTGGTATTGTCCCACAGTGCAATCAGGGGCTGTGGCACTGTAATAGTGAACAGGCTGCTCACTATCACGGCACAGTTCTCTCTGAATATCTTTGCTTCTGCGCCACCACCACCAATTTATATTCTTTATTCCCTCCCTAATAAACACCCCATGCAGACAAAGTATATCAGAAGTGGGACAGCCAGCTCATAATGGCATTTGTCAAATGCTGTTTGGCTCCCCAAAGAGATATAGTGAGGGAAATGACAGCCCTAAGACTCCTGAGATTTGTGACTTCATAAATGTGTTTATTTTCAACCTGCAGGGTGTCTATCACTTGATCCCGATAACTGAATTGTAAATATTTGAAATAATTCATGTGCTTCTTTATCCTGCTCCATACTAAAAAGATCTAGTCTCATAATTTACCACGCATCCACCGTCCTATTATCTCTAGCTTGAATGAAGAGGTACAATTTTCTTCCACATTAAAAAGATCAGAAATATGGGATACTTTCCAAAACTCACTTAAATCATCAAACATCTTCCTACTCATGTCAGTGAGCCTATAGACTTTGGCAGCTAGTGAACAGAGTAGAGTACCCAATGCCTTCCACATACCTTAACAAACTCTGCCTGTGAGGGAGCAGTACAGGGAGAACTGGCTTTAATTTAATGAGATTAGTTTGTTTTGCTGAGCTTTTACTTTTTTCTTTTTTTTTCTTTTTTTTCTTTTTTTGAAAACTCTTCTGGATTATAAAGGGTTTGCTTGAAACTCCTTCTTGGGAACCCAGAAAGAACATTCAGCTGTTTTTGCAACAGTACTCAAGACTTCACAGAAACTACTGACTCACTTTTATACCCGTAAAATGTTTTTAAATATTTCACCAGGGGCTAAGTAGGAAAAATGTGTTGTAGTTCTGGTGATTCAACCTAGGATTTCATAGCTACACATCATTAACACCATAAAATGATCTGTTTCATTTATTTTTTTCATTTATTTTTCTCTCACGTCTCCTTTGTCAGGTCTCCAGAGATTTTTCTTACTATTCCCTTGTATTCTTAAAGCTGGAAAAAGATGATTTTGTAATTATTACTTATTCACCTGAATGTAAGTTTTAGTACTTTGAAAAGTGAAAAAGCTTAAGTGAGCTTTTCCCCCTCATGCTTATCTCGGTCTATTTTCTGGCAATTTTTTCACAGTTATTAAAAAAAAAAAAAAATCCTGTGCTGAAAACAAGATGGCTGCTGTGGAGGAAAACTAAGGAATTCTGAATCAACTAAGGAAAACATAAAACAGGTTGAAAATTATGTGGGTTGTTTAATATGCCAAAATTTAATTTCAGTACTCAAGTCTTGATAAATTACAGGATTTCCTTCATTCTCACAATTCATACATGTATTTGCAACATAAACTGGTGTGTTACAGAGAAAATAGTCCAGAAGTTCTTACAGCAGCTCTCAAATAAGGAGTAATATACATGTGACACTGTTTCTATGATAACAAGCGTCATTGTTTATTAACTCAGGAAAAGCATTGCTCTCATGTGGTACTACTGTTTTGGGACTAAGCTAACACTATTCTGGGATGCATAGTGTGGTGCTCTGTGCCTTCTGCCCTACTGCCTTGATTTGCTTGGGTGTTTCTGGAGCACACTACAGGTGTCCACAGCAGAAATTAGAAGTTATATTAGCAGGCAAACTGAAGTTCTTCAATATGCTTTACCCACAAGAAAAAACACTTGTGGTACGCAGAGCCCCTATGTAAACAATTGCCCCAGATTCCTATTCTCTTTCAAGAGAAAAAATTAGTTTTCCACATAATTTTTTCTGTGTAGGTCACACAGGTTCCTACTACCTCATCTGCTTTCATGCTCTGTTACAGTTCTCCCTTTACCATTTCCTTTGTGTTCTTCTCCAAGGAAATTATTGGAAACAGTGATTTCAGGTGATTCCTTTAGATTCACAGCTCTACTGATGATGCAGAAGTCTGTACTCTATTGAGTATCTGAAGTGTAAATAAAATCCATATAACACCACTGTCTTTGCAAAACAAAAAGTTTTACTGTTTTAATGTTAGCTACTACTGTCTTCTCTCTGAATATTTGTGCATTTGAGGATCGATCTTAAGGCAGCAAGCACCTCTGTGTGTGGAAGCTGCACTATGTAAATAGGAGTTGCAGGACAGTCCTATGACAAAATCATCCACTGTGGTCAATCTGCTCAAGAGTAATTTCCAAAAGACTGAACTATAACTGCTTTACAGTTTGGGAATGAGGCACTTCCTTTGAAGAGACTATTGAAGCTCTTTGTACTTAGTTGGAACACATCTGTCTTGCTCATTTTAGGTAAATAGAGATCCACTTAATAATCTGTGGGTTTTGGTCCATGATGGCTTTGGAGACAAAATCAATGTAAGCCCCTCTCTTTTCTACCTCCAGATGATTGTTCCCATTTTCATATCACGCCCTTCCAGTTGATCCAACTGGTGCAACTGTTTGTATGGCTGTGCTGTAATTTGGATTACTTAAATGATCCAGGTTAAAAATAACTCTAGCCTGAACAAAGAACTATTTTAAACTTGCTTGGTGGCTGAAGCCAGACTATTATGAAAATAAGTCTTTTGTGAGCAATAGCTTGACCTTCATGCTTTCCATAGAGGCCACATGAAGTCCTGCATGTTTCTGAATGACTTTTTTCTGCTTAGGGAAATACATTAATACCCACTTTTTTAAGATTCTGAACTTTAATATCCTCAGAGTCTTGGAAAGAAAAACAACAACCTTGTGGAGAAATAATTTGATTCACATTGATACACTGTAGACCAAATGAGAGTCAGAGGATCGTGAGGAATAAGCATATATCCAAAGTCCACCTTCCTTCAAAGGGTGGCTCATTGTCTACAAGCCCTCCATAAATCAGGATCAGAAAAAGACCCATTAGTGAATGGATTGCAAAACAAATATGCAGGGTAGGCTGCCTTTCATCATATGCCAGAGTGAACATGCCCTTTCGGGGACATACAGTGCTGAAGCTTCAATCTCTGCACGTGGTACTGTGAGGCTGGAAACCAGGATCTTGGTTAGCATGGCTGAGACTGCACAGGCCAAGAAGAGAGACCACAGACCTGTTACCCAGCTCCTAGGACAACAGAAGTATCATCAGGGATGTCATGCTGTTGTTCTGGCTGTTGAAAAGGTTAAAGTTGAAAAATCAGTGCTAGAAACCTTTAAGCACTGACTGACAAATGGAGACCAATGGGTCCTGATCACTGTGTTCCTCAAGTCTGCAATCTGCTGCTTGGATTCAGCCATATGACTGATTTTGTGCATGTTACATGCAGCACCTGCTGCTTTCTGTAGTGATTTGGAGAAAGCCAGGCAAACTGAATACACATTTTTTCCTCATGACTTCATATTAACTAAAAGCCTGTGACATACAAAACTTCATGTTGTTACAAGCGCTGCTTCTGAGTAATGACCTCTCCCTCTCTCTAGGGGGAATAAAATTTTGAGCTGGGAACCTGGGCTCGAAACATCTCCTAATCTGATTTTTTTTTCACAGACCCACGCAGAAAGTTATGTCTGTTTGCAATATATCAGAATTGCTACATTAACGTATGGGGATTTTTTTCATATCAGCAACTATATGTTGCTCAGCACTTAGGGTAAGATCTAGAAATAGTGGCTGGAAACACTCTTCATAACAGCAAACATTTTGACAATCCCTAAGCGTTTTGCAGATAATAATGATGTTTAATTTTTATTTTGTTTATATTGACAAAAATTGATAATAACAGGAAATAGATAAAGTAATAAACCATGCATTTGCTATATAGACAAGAAAGAACATTGTAGTTTTATTATCTGGTCTTTCAAAGACAAGCCTAATACTGTTTGCAATCAGAAACATGTGTCTCATCAGCATCTTTGCAATCAGATTAGAAAAATTGTGATGCCCAAATTGTAAGGCTACAAATCAGCATGCATAAAAATTCTAGTGCAAAAAAACAGCTGCAGTAGTAAAGCCTAAGGAAAAATTATCCTTTTGGATTCACAAAGCCTATGTGGACTTCTATTTTTCCTTTCTTTTTCTTATATGTACATAGGTTTCATCAGCAGAGGTTAAAGAAATCATCAGAAGGCTAAGCTGCTACAGTCTCATGGATAAAGAGAAAAAAGATTTTATTCCCATTCTCTCTCTTGCTGGCACGCATGTTTGGCTACTCCTGCTGAACTCTGCAGCTGTGTATGTACAGTTTTATATACATGCTCTCAAGTCTTGAAGTTGTGGAGTTTCAAATGAGTGTATGGGTATGAAGGGGGAGGAAGACAGATGATTAACTATCAAGTCACTACAAGTTCAATGTGAGAACTGGATGTAAAAGCATGCAGTAAACCTACTAAGTCAGAAACCAGAAAACACACAGTTTTTCCTTTTTGACAAAGACAAAAAGTAAATTTATTAAGTGACTAATTTATAGCTATGAGAAATGACGAAAACCCTGTTGTCTGTAAATGGGAATCAACACAGTAAACAACTTTCTAAAACAAACTCATATTGCGAAGAAAATAGGTTGGGTAAGGGTAATCCAGCTAGCCTTTTATATAACCTCATATGACTATGGAAGAGCAACTGTATAATATGGGGCCAAAGGTTTAACAAACAGTGGACACCTATAAACTTTTAAGAAAAAGGCATGCATGTAACAGTGCTCCAGTATACTGCCATGGACTGCATCTTTGTGTTTAATAATAAAAATATCACTGCATACCTAATCATTTTGAACTCATGTAGTTTTGTGTTCCTCTGCACTTTGCTTGCTAACATTAAACTATGTAAAATATGGAAAAGTAGCACTTACGGATTGCACCTCCATCAGCTTTCATAAGTTATGCCACTGATCAAGCTATGGGTTGAGTACCTTTCTCTCATGTGAAGTTTTGCTAAAATGTCCTTCCATCAGTGAGCTCAGAGCATGGCTGGAGCAGGGGTGCGATGGGGCCCCTGTCTAGCTAAAAGCAGTAGTCCACCCCCTCCCCTCCTTTGGGGCCAGGAGCCTGAGCTCCTCCAGTGCCAGGGCCCCAGGCAACCTGCATGCAGCATCATTGAAATGAGGCAGTATCCCTTCAGTCTGCATTAGTAACACTATTCCTTCTTGCATCAGATTTAGTAAGAAGTCTGAGTCTGGATTAACAGCAGGGTACATCACATAAATTGCAATATATGACTCCAAGAGATAACAGTCAAATGCATGATAAAATACAACAAAAGAGTACAACAGATGTTCAGGCATCACTAAGTAATTCCTCATGATAACGGATCTGGTGGCCAGAATGTCCTGCCTGGCTGTCAGCTGCTTCTCCCTCTTCTTAAATTCTGCACAGCATTTCTAATTGTACTGCACTACATCTCTGCATGCACAACAATCACCATTACAAAGTCAGCATTTCTCAGCAATGCCACCCAAGAATATCTGGTATACCATCTTCCTGTCTCTGAGAAGGATATAATTGCTGAATCTCTACACAAAAGGTTTTTTTATGGCAGCTACTGTAATTTGAGCTCTATTCTTGATGTGGTTTAAAAGGCCTAGTACAGACATATATTTTATTTGTTTAGCATGTTTTTTAATTTAGCAAGTTAATATTAAATCTGATTTATAGAAAAGATAAATGAAGTATTCCATCCAAGAGACTAATAAAATCTCTTAATTTTTTTTCTAACTCACAGTATTTTCTCCAAAATACCCTTCAATGGAAACAGACGACTAGATAAAAATGTGTTTCTGTGCTTATAGATGCCCAGCACCTCCCTTTGGAGTGCTGCTCCACACTGAACTGGCTGTAATGTAGGTTCTCTGAGCCTTCCACAGAAATATTTGTCTCATAAAGGATTTACCATACAGTTTTTTGCCTAGGCAGTTTTACTTTCAAAAAGGCAGTTCCTGTAACACAAAAATTTAATGCTTTTGAGTGAATAATCATGTCCAAAACTACATTCAAAGCTTATGTTTTATGAAAGACTCTGTGGAAAGATTGGAAATTCAGGTGTTATGTGCAACCACATTTTTCAAAAGTTTCTGTATTTTAATGATAGATTGGACTTCAAAATATTTAAGGAAGCAGTGTCTGATTGGTAAACCTTTTCTTTCTAGACGTTTCTGTCCTCCTCTGTTTATACAGTCTACATAAACAAGAAAACAACAGTTTTTTTAAAGTTCTTATTATATAGGCTGCAGTTTTGGTTTGTAGGAACAGATAACTTTAATGATATGGAAGCTGAAACCTTCAAGACATCCTTTGTCCACCTCTGTGTAATAAGCAAGACTTAGCTCTTAATGTGGTGTCAGCATCAGGAGAAGAAATCCAGGATAGTTACATGAAACCTACATAGAAAGCTCTATGCTTTCATGCAGAAAAGGCATCACAAATTGGTGCAGATGCCTCAGGATGAAATGATTAATTGCAGAATCACACACAAATATAGATTACAGGCAAATATCCTGATGGTTTACCCAAAACGGCCTGCTCCCCAGGGAAATAATTTTCTGTGTTCAGTGTCACTTTATATTACCCATCCATCATTTGGTCATAATTTCAGCTATTCAGTTGGTGCCAAGTCTATTTTCAAGTTTCCACATTCATTCTGTGTCACTGCATCTTCCCTTTCTTCTGTAACGTGCTGGGTCTCCATCTGCTGGCTTTCCAGGCTGGCTTGAATTTAAAGTGTGTTTGGCATCTTGAGAGGGTGTTTTGGTTTCTTGGGTTTTTCTTAATCCATATTTTTCTGCCTTTTGTGCTTGCATAGCTGCTCCATTAGTTCACCCAAGAGAAGCTGGTGTCATTGAACTGGGGGGTGGAGTAATAGCTGTGCAGACCTTGCGTTCTTGGATGAGATGGTACTAACTGATGTTACCTTCCTGGGGTGCTAATTTATCCCTATTTATTTCCTTACAGTAGGATACAAGGGTTGTTTCTTTTTTCTGTTAAAGGGGAATATTTTATCTCTTACACTGTCTGAGAACTTCGGGCCAAAATTGTGTTCCAGCTTACTGTCATATGAATCTGGAATTTTTCCACCAAGTTAAAATAAAATGTAACTTTCTTCTTTGCTTCCCTCAGGAAGCTCCTGTTCAAAATCCTGTGCAATATTATTATGGCTGGGGTGCTATTTGCTGGGAAAGTAATTTGTGTTGTGTTACGTGCAGTAGAAGTACAATGTAAAGTTACGTTTGAAAGATAACATTCAGAACTGAGTCTACATCTACTTCCCTGACCAATTATACCTATTTCACAGAGTTCTTCAAGGGCTTTTTCTTGTGAAACTGGGGAACACGCAGCACACTTTCTTTTCACTGAGTGCTGCTTTGACCATTTCTGTGCTCTTCTTTCTACTTTCTCGTGGTTTGGTATCCTAAGAAAACAAGTCTAGCCCAAACAGAAATGAAGCAGTATTGAAAATAATATCAAGATGTTGTCCCAGTCCAGTTGCCCTTGAAAACTGGACTGAGCTATGGAGGTTTTCCGTTGCTCAGATAAGTACCAGGGCATGCACCTAAATTTTGCATTCTTATCCCAGCTGAGGCTGCAGTAGATATCTTCATAGGTTCATCCATAAGTTTCAGTAATCTTGGTGGATAAAAGGTACATACGTAAATAAAACATGGATAAATAAAGACTGCTAGAGGGAAGAAAAGCTTTATTTTTATTTCATTTATTTGTTTGTTTCCTCTCTACTAAATCCAGCTCCTTATTAGCTTTATTCAGTGTACTGATCAATCTTTTAAAAATAGAATTATCCCCCATTAACTAATGTTCCCTTTAAAGAAGTATTATCAAACAGAACTGAGATGTAGAGACTGAGTAAGAAAACTGTGGTTGTGCCAAAAAAATAACTGTAAAAGTTAGAAAAAATTGAATCAATTGCTGCTTTATCACTTCTATGCCCATACACAAGTCATTGTCAGCAGGACAACCTCCAGCCACGGGAAAAGGCACCTTCTTTGCACTGCTCATCTAGTAGAACTATTTTAGCATGAAAGCACAGCTCAGTTGCATCATCATCTCTATTACTGACTTATTAGCATTATCCCTGACTTGGTTTTGGCCTGGACCAACTAGCATGATGACTGTAAGGGCAAGTTTTGGAGATTAATTATTACCAAAGACCATGCCTAAAAAGCAGTTTTGATGAAGCCACCATGGCTTTGGTAATAAGAGTTTAGCACATCAGCACAGCCTGTGTCATGACAATTGGAGCATGTCATTCATCCATTTAAGTTTTTAGTAGAGGAAGTGCCAAACCCAACTAGAACTTACCAGAAAACAACGAAGACTGCCCAATTTCTTGACACAGAATGTGGATATTTTTTCTTCATACTTTGATTACACAAAGAATACGCCACATCTTAGGAAAAGTTGTCTCTCAAACTCTGTTGGTGTCCTCCAAAAGTTCTGAAAATAAACACCAAGGTTCAAAACTCTTCTGGATGCCATCAGGCAGCAAACACGGACTGGGCGTCAGCCCTCCCTGGGAGGATAGTGCACCTTAGAGAAGTAAATTTGTCTGTGTGAATGCATGTAGCGCATGTGTGTATATGTGAGTATAGGTGGTTGGTGGAAGGTGGGCAAACTCTTTGATTTCTAGTTAAAAACATTATGACATCTGGGTCCTCAGTGTTATTTGCTGGCCAGGAAAGATATGTCCCTTTGCTTGATCATTGTTTTGCTAACTCATTTCTTCTAATGTCTTAGTTCTTCCATATTATCACATTTTTATAATATATAGCAAATATTCAGTAATAACACTTAAATGTTACTCTTTTAATAATATTATTGATACCCGTGTTTTAGTAAAACAGACTTCTCTTGGGTCAGAAAGAAGAAATCCTTTTAGTTTTAGTTGGCTAATTAGAATTTTTACTGGCTTTGTTCCCTGCAATGTTCCCTACAAACTCTGCTTCCAGATATAAACTCTTATCTTCCTTCTTTTAACTTGGATGAAAAAATAAATCAGACATAGCAAAGAACCAGCAATAGAAAAATATAAAGAAGGATCTCACAGAATTGGAAACACTGGAAGGCTTCATTGCTTCCCAGGCAAAGACCAGTCATCTTCACTTCTTGAAACTTGGATAATCGTCTTCCAGAGGTAGAGTCAATAAGAAGTGAAAGCAAATGCCTCCATTATCTAATTTCACTATATTTATATATAACAGAGAAGATCAGATATATACTGAATATCTCAAAAGGGTGGGTCTCTGCAATGGAATGCTGCTTCTTTACCCATCCAGGGGAAAAATGGATTCAGAACTTTTCCTCATGTGCCAAGACAGTCTTACACAGATCTTGACACACATTTTTTTGCTTTCTTCTGCACCAGCTGGATGGTTTGGTTTTTTGTTTGTTTTTTTTCTTAATCACATAGCAATTTATTTCTAAGCCCACTTTCTGGTGACTTTTAAAAGGATATACATTTGGGAATTGTGTTGACATTTTGTTATTATTAGCATTTGGAGGAAAAGAAACAAAATTCAAGTACTTCCCTCAATGAAACCAGCAATGATGATGTTTTCATTATTGTTTCCACTGACAGCAGTAACATAAAATTATAACTGTCGGATACAGTCCTGTCTCAGTGTTTCTCACCAGCATTGGTACAAATTTACTACTGTCACATAGGATTTTGTTTTAATCCTTAAGACATTCACATTCGATTTTGTGGCTTGGCAAAATGACCAAGAGAAGGTGTTGGCTGCAGAAACAAGCAGCTGAGATCATGTTGCCCATGTGCCTGGTTAAGCTCAGTGCTTGCCTTTGTCTCTTCCCTTCTTGCCAGAGCTGAAATGAAGCAACCAAATCTGTTATGATAACAGCCATAGGTATACCAGCATAGCTCTAGGTTCATTAGTCAGGAGAAAGGTGCTGAGAAGAAAACAGACAGCCTTCACTTTACCCACAAATTTTCCTTACACCTGGGATATTCCCAGATCACCTCTTCTCCCAGAAACAGGGAAACATAAAGCTTTGCTTTTCCCACCTCTACCTGTCTAAGGAACTGCCTTTCTTTTTGTCTGAAGGCTGCCCTGGAAATACATAACTCTCAGAATATGGAACCATAAAAACATGCAAACGTAACTGGTTTTGTTTTGTTTCTTTTTTATTTCCTTAAACTGAAGAAAAATAACATGGCTTCCTGTTAACCATGCCATTGATTTTTCTCCTGTGCCAATTATACTTTTGTAAATAAGTTGCGTTAATTGCTCTGTTACCAGCTTTCACACTTGCCCTTTTGACACGCCTTTTACCTTGTCTTAATTTAGGCCACAACCGGCTCTAGTCTCTGAGCTAAATCCTAACCTAGCTGATTTTAGTAAAAAAAAACTCATTCTGTTTTCAAAAGTAAATAATCAGAAGCAACCAACTTATAAATCCCATTGCTTGGGCTCATTCTCCCAATTCCAGTCATTGCTACCATCATCTGGTTCCTTTCACTTTTCTGACCTGTGTGTCTTTCTTTATAGGGCACTTGTTTCCTGACTCTTTTTTTTCGTCTTCTTCACTCATCACCTTTTCTCTACTACCTGTCGCTGCTTCTATGTTCAGAGATTTGCAACCATTTATTTCAATTTCTAACCATAATAAAATCAGTCCATCCAAATTAATCTGGATGCTTTCAAACAACTGCAACCCACAATGACAAACAACATTAATTAAGCCGTTAAGCTATCCTAGAACCTTACTACCCAAAGAAATTAATCTGCTATGAGCATTGATGCTCACCTCCCTAAATGTCAAAGCTATGTTTCTGGGGTTTTTCTTTCTTTTTTCTTTTTCTACCTTTTAATTGAGAGGATATTAGACACAAAAATACTCATTTCTCTGTCATGCTCTACTTGAGTCATTGTACAAAGACCCTTCACATGTTTGATATCTTCCATCCATCATTTGGACAGTGAGGAACAACCCCTCAACCCCTAAAGTGGTTGCTCCACACAACTGGAATTCACAACGTGGGAAATGTTCATTGTTTCAACTGGTCCTGGTCTGGTTTACAATATACCAACACTTTCTGCTATATTTATCAGGTGCATGTCAGAAGCAATTGATGGTCAACAAAAAGGAAGTCCCAGCAGCTGAGTATTGCTTTATGTTGTATACGGGCTGATTCAGCCCTCACTGACCTTATAGGAGAGAAGAAAACTTCTGTGTAGTCCCTTCTCCCTACCTGCACTAAGTACAACCACACTCCACAACTGCACTAATTTAGGCAAATATGAAGTTTAAAGTAGAGATTTAGTAATGCTCTGTAGCTTGAATACAACTCACTTTTGTTCTGACAGCTAAATTAAGAGAGCTCCAGTTCGAGCAGTGATTTTTCAAGTTCCATTCTTTCAAATGTCAAGAAACACAAACATCAGGATAGGCTGAATTCTAATTTGAAATTTATGGCCTATATAAATTCAGAGCTGAGCTTACAGCTCCTATTTTAATGCCCAAATACAAAGTCAGGTTTGGCAGGAATGAGAAAAACACCACTAAGGCAAGCTTGATGGAAATGGAGGAAAGATCCAACAATTTCAGACTTTACTTTCTGTCTTTCATTTTTGTTGGGTATTCATATTTTTAAAATATTTTTCAGTGTATCTCCTGAATTCGTCTATTCTATTCTTCTCACCTCTATTTCTCTAAGATCTGAAGATGAAGGAGACATATAAAGTGATTTAAATGTCTCCTTTTCTTTATTTTTGCAATGCTGGTCCAGAATTCATGTTACAACTGTAGGAAATTGTGTTGACGTTTCACAATCACTCTTTATTCATTTTTTTAAAACTGTGAAAACAATTTTTCCTCTGGATTGATGGTATAAAACTGAAAATTATGTATGCAAATATATTTTACAAGACAATTTGCATTAGAATTACATTTTGAGACATCCTCAAGTAAAACAATGGAGCAGAGGAGAGCATGGACCACTGAAGCAGCACAAAGAAAGAACAGTGAGGCAACAGTGAAAGCAGACAGCATATAGCCCACAGGCCCAAATCATGATTTGTTAACCTATAATTCAGGAAGAAGACAAAGAAAGAAACTAAATACATGGTTCATGTCTAGCACTCTACCCAGGTCAAGAGGTAACTGAGTATGTACTTATGCAATAAATACCCTATTTATCAATTCTGTGCAGGTAGAAGACTTTTTTTCTCCTTTATTTTTCCCCTCAGCAGGAAAATTGAATAAGCACAAGCAGATCATTGCTAGCGAGTCTGTTACCTCTTCTGAGTATTTATAAAGCTGCTAGTCTAATCTTCACAGTCATATTTATCGTTTAGTATAACATGATCCATACGCAGGGAAATATCACTTTCTCATATGTACGTCACTGGCAGACCTCATCCACCTAAAGCTGTTTCCAATGTAAATAAGGAAAATATTATATCGGAGATGCATTTGTTTTTAGTTTCTTTCAGAAGTACCTGAAGATTAAATTTGAAATCACACTGTTTATTTTCTATTTTGTAGTTTATAACAAACCATATTTTCAAATACTTTTGCAATGAAGAAGTCACCCTGGATATAAGAGTTTCTATGTGCCACAGCAGAAAGGGTAATGAAATTGATTTTAAGTGCAGGCTTAGGAATGGAACTTTAAAACATAACATTTTTTTCTCAAAGTAGGTTAATACGTCTCAATTTGATTGTAACGGCATACAAATATATCATATGAATTAGTTCCACTACCTGGGAGAACGTCCAAAGGCTTATTATCAGGACAGCAAATTCTTTCCTGGACCCACCCACACCTTGGGGAAAACGTTACTCAGCAATCATCTGTTTAAATACCATCTCTAGAGCTCCTTGAATCCTCTCTGTAAAAAGGTAGTTTCTGTGGCATTCACCCATCTCTGAAAAATCAGTATTGCAAAGATCATCTGCTACCAAGAGTAAAAGTAACAGTTTTTACCTATTTTCTGACTAAATCAGAGAAGCTCAGCCAGTCAAGGAACAAGAACTAATATTCACTTTAACCACAGACCCCTCAAATCAGGCACCAAAAAGAAGGTCCAAGAAAATGAGCTTTCTATACGCAAAAAGAAATATATAATAGCATCACAGTGAACTAATAAATTTTCACTGAAGACAGAGCAAATATCTTAATGCTTGTGATGATTTCTTTGCATTTTCAAGCTCAAATAAATTGAATCCCTACTTCTCTCTTTCATAATTTGTTCTTTTGATGCTTGTATTTTCACGTGGCACCGACAATAACCATTCTAAGTTTAAGGTCACTTAAGATATTTTTTATTGGTGTTGCAATTTTTTGAAACAACTGATTACATTAGGATGACTACTTCAATTTAATTTTTAAAAAATCTTTCATTTTTCCTGATTTTGAAAAGCATGGAAATATAAAAATTAATTTTAAAACCTGTAGATAAATAAAAGTATTTCAGAAGGGTGTTTGGGGTTTTTTCGTTGTTGTTTTTTTTGCATGCATTTATTGGCTAATGGGCAGATCATGATTTTAGAAAAGGATCATGATTTTTTTACAACTGAAAGTGATAATGCTGGTTAAACGCATAGGCATGAAATTGGGTCAGTCTGTGTGAATCTTCCTGCAGGATTATGCCCTAGCGTTTGTCTATGGACTCTTGAAGTAGAATACCTACTCCTTACTAACCCCGCTGTTGAGAGGCACACACTGATTCTGAGATAAAGCTGTTATATTTTGGACTAGCTTAATCTACCAAGATGGCCATTACAAGGAAATGTATAAACAAATCTCTTTTCTGGGACTATGAGACAGAGCTTTCTTCAATCCCTTGCCCAGAGTGGCGATCCAGTTTTCTGGGCTCAATATAAGCTAACGGAATGCATTCAGGTTTTGATTATTTGTTTGACTGAATGGCTTTTTTCTGGCCAGTAAACAAACAAAAGAAGTAGCAATGACAATTGTCATTACTTTTACTAGTCACTATGGTCATACTGTATATGAAATCTGTTTCTAATCCATGCTTAGGGATCTGGGAGACATAGTGAGGAGTGCTTAAAAAAAATTATTTATAAATAAGCATTCTCACTCTTCCAAGAAAATTCAGCGATTATAAAAAAAGAAATAAACCAATGCAGCAGGCAACCACAAGAATACTGCTCAAACTGCCTTTTTCAAAAATTTTGGGGCTTTTTGAGAATTCTTTTCCCAATTCCACTGACTAAACTTTCAGTAATATAAATTAATATTATTAAATATTTTATTTTTAAATGCATATATGAAAGAAACCGTACCATCTTTTAACAAAGACAATGTAAAGAATTTAAAACATATAGCACAAAATTAATATTTCAGCATTTTTCTATTTTAAATCTAATGTTTAAGCAAGACAGTTTACCTACTAAAGCTCTTCTTATTAAGCATATATTTCAGATAATGAAATCAGAAATTTCCTTTCCAAGATTCCAGAATAGAGCAAGTATTAGCATCTGATTTCTCACTTTTTCTACTAATATTATGCAGGTTTTGTCACTGAAGGACACATGCATTGGTGGGCCTAGGAGAATTACAGAAGAATCATTAAGGTCCCACAGAACCAAAAATGTGAGTCATTCCAAAGACTCTCCCAACATTATCTCCAAATATCAGTGGGTCCCTACTTGAGAAGTCAGAGGCAGCCAGATGTGATGCTTTCTTCACTCTCCCACTGGTGGAGTAAGGCTTGAGTGGCTCCTTGGCCCTTGCCTTGTTGGGCTTGAATCAGACCACAGATCAGGCGTAGCTGTTTGACATCCTTCCATTTACTGAGCAAATTTAATCAGCTTATTCCAAGTCACAAGCAAGCAAGCAGACTTGCTTTTGAAGATAATGCTAACCTGTTGTTAAATCATGGAAGAGGAGTTTTGACCTTAGGTCATATAGGTGTCCCCTGCTGAACTGGGACAGCCTACACTCGCTGTCCAACATTCATTTCAAGTACATATTTTACTTGCTACAGGGTATATTACATTATAGCTGTTACAGCTGTTCAGTGTTTTCCTACAGGCTATTATAATGGAAGAAAATATTTTAACTGAAAATACTTCTTTGCCTTTTAAAAACATTTTAAACAAAGAAACAATGTGGTAGTTTAAAGATAAAAATACTCTTCATTTATAGTTTATTTTTTTCCTCCCTTCCCTCCTTCTTGCTTTCCTTCCTCCCTACCTTCCTTCTTTCCTGCCTTCCTTCCTGTATTTTGCTAAGCATTTTTTTATTTTGATATAATAACCAATTATCATTACAGTCTCTAATTTTTCTGTTCCCTAAGCAATTAACCTTGGAAGTCCCTATGGAGAGACTGCTACAGGTCTTTTCCCTACTGAACTGCCTTACTTGCCCCTGCCTTCTGTGCACCTGTGATGCCATAAATTAGTCACAGATGTCCTGCTAAGATATAATCACTGTCATTTGTCATGAAGTTGATAGCTGTATCACTTTCTCTTGCACTGCCGAATCTGCTTCTTGACAAGTCAAAATTTCTAATTCTATAAGCTGTATTAGGGGGAAAAAAAAAAGATTCAAGGGTCAAGCCCAGACAGGACTCCAGCCCTTGACATGGAGTAACAAACCTCATTTTAGATGCCCAGAATCCCTCTTTGCTGGGTGTGGAGACTTCGGTGCCACACAGAGAGCGCTGTGAGGTTTCCAACTTAACACTGTCTTGTAGCTACCCGGAGCAATTGAAACACAAAAGATGGAGGCAGATGAGCATTTTTTAATTCGTAGAGCCACAGTGAGGTGCCTCTGTCCCTGCACTCTCCCTATTGGCAGGTGGTTTTTCTTTTCTTTTTTTTTTTCTTTTCCCTGAAGTCCTCTCCCAGGAACATGTCACAAGAAAATGATTTCTTTGTCCTTCTAATAATCCATTGATTATAGCATTTCCCTAGGAAGTCAATAAGGTAGCTGGTGTGTTTTCTTTTTTCTTCCCTTACTAACATACTGGAATGTCTGTTAGCTTTTCCAGGAGGACCTATGTAACTTTCTAGGAAGGGGCCACAAGCAGCCACCCACCCTCCAAAGTGCAGGCAGCTGCTCCTGCACTGCTGTGTGGGAAACAGCTCAGGACAAAGAGGGGAAAGGGCAGTCTGACTGTATGGCTGGTGGTGGGGATGCCAAACTTGGGAGATCCAGCCCTTGGTACCATTTCCGTTCACTGGGATGCCTCTGCCATTTGGATTGGACCACCACTGGCCTGTGGAGCAGGACAGGCAGGAAGTGAAACCTCAGACTAGATCTTAAAAAGGCTTTTTGTAAAAAAGGCTTCATCTGTCTGTCCTGAGACACTGCAAGACTTGTACAGACTCTCATATATGCTTCCTGGCTATGGCAGTCTTTTGTTCTTAGACTTTCTTGCAGGTGTTCCTGTTTCATAGTAAACCTAATTTTTATATCAGCTTAATTTTATTATAAATTTGGAAAATAGATAAATTATTAAGTTTGGTAGTTTGCTTCCACAGAAACAGCCATAGTAAAAGAAACTTTTTGTAAATAGCAATTCTCTAAGGGTTTCTTGGGCCGCTTCAATAATTTGCATTGGGGCAGTAGCAAATGACCAGGTTTTCAACTTTAACAGCAGCCAGATAAAGCTTGGAACCAGAAACCAGGGACAGGTCTTTCAGCAGTGAGACAGCTAACTTCTGAATGCTCACTTTTTAATATTTCCCAGGGAGGAATGTCTGAAAATCATAAACCTTTAAAATCTGAGCCTAGATGCCCTTGTTTTCAGCCTTTCACTGCTAGATCATGCTTGTGCTATTACCTTTGCCTCTCAATGCTGAATCCCAAATGATTTAGAAAAAAAGCTGTGAAAGATCTAGCTTATGAGCCCAGTCAAATGAACTGCATCCAAATACTCTAGAACTTCAGCAGTAAAAGGAAGACTGGGGATATAGGGGACCCACTGCTGAACAAGGAAGGGGGCCTGGTAACGCAGGATGCAGAGAAGGCAGAGTTACTGAATGCCTTCTTTGCCTCGGTCTTTACTGCTAAGGCTGACCCTCAGGCATCTCAGCCCCCAGAGAAAAGAGGAAAAATATGCAGAAAGGAGGACTTACCATTGGTTGAGAAAGACTGGGTCAGAGATCACCTAGGCAAACTGGATCCTCGCAAATCCATGGGCCCTGATGCGATGCACACACAAGTGCTGAAGGAGCTGGTGGATGTTCTTGCTGAGCCACTCTCCATCATCTTTGAAAGGTCGTGGACGACAGGAGAGGTGCCCGAGGACTGAAGGGTAGCCAATGTCACTCCAATCTTCAAAAAGGGCAAGAAGGAGGACCTGGGGAACGATGGGTCAGTCAGGCTCACCTCCATCCCTGGAAAACTGATGGAACAGTTCATTCTGGAGGTCATCTCCAAGCATGTAGAGGACAAAAGGGTTATCAGAAGTAGTCAACATGGATTCACCAAGGGAAGATCATGCTTGACCAATTTGATAGCCTTCTACAATGGCATGACTGGCTGGGTCGAAGAAGGGAGAGCAGTGGATGTTGTTTATCTCAACCTCAGTAAGGCATTCGACACTGTCTCCCATAGCATCCTCATAGACAAGCTAAGGAAGTGTGGGTTGGATGAGTGCACAGTGAGGTGGATAGAGAACTGGCTCAACAACAGAACTCAGAGGGTTGTGATCAATGGAGCAGAGTCTGGATGGAGGCCTGTCACTAGTGTTCCCCAGGGGCCTGTGCTGGGTCCAGTACTGTTTAACATATTCATCAATGACCTGGATGAAGGGATAGAGTGTAACCTCAGCAAGTTCGCTGATGATACCAAGCTGGGAGGAATGGCTGATACACCAGAAGGCTGTGCTGCCATGCAACAAGACCCAGACAGGCTGGAGAGCTGGGCCGAGGGGAACCCCATGAAATTCAACAAGAGCAAGTACAAGGTCCTGCACCCGGGGAGGAACAACTCCAGGCACCAGTACATGTTGGGGGTTGAACTACAGGAAGGCAGCTGTTGAGAAGGACCTGGTAATGCTGGTGGGCAGCAAGGTGACCCTGAGCCAGCGATGTGCCCTTGTGGCCAAGAAGGCCAACAATATCCTGGGCTACTTTAAAAGGAGTGTGGCCAGCAGGTCAAGGGAGGTTATCCTCCCCCTCTACTCTGCCACAGTAAGGCCACATTTGGAGCACTGTGTCCAGTTTTGGGCCCCCCAGTTTAAGAAGGATGTGGAACCACTTGAGCAAGTCCAGCAGAGAGCTACGAAGGTGATCAGGGGGCTGGAGCATCTCCCTTATGAGGAAAGGCTGAGAGACTTGGGTTTGTTCAGCCTGGAGAAGAGAAGACTGAGGGTGGATTTCATCAATACCTATAAATATCTAAAGGGTGGGTGTCAGGATGATGGGACTAGGCTGTTTTCAATAGTGCGCAAGGACAGGCCAAGGGGCAATGGGCACAAGGTGGAACACAGGAAGTTCGACCTCAATATGAGAAAAAACTCCTTTCCTGTGCGGGTGCCAGAGCAGGGGCACAGGCTGCCCAGGGAGGCTGTGGAGTCTCCTTCCTTGCCTGTCCATTCAAAACCTGCCTGGACGTGGTCCTGTGCCCCCTGCTCTGGGTTTGCCTGCTCAGGCAGGGGGGTTGGACAAGATGATCTCCAGAGGTCCCTTCCAACTCCTGCCATTCTGTGATTCTGTGATTCTGTGAACTTGACTTGAAACCAGCACAAAATTGACATAACAAGATTTTGGGACCTGATGATGTCACACTTTGTCTTTACAAAGTTTATCATTAATCTAAAAGGATAGATAGCAGCTGGTGCTTATTTACAGGACAGCCCGTTCTACAGGTGGTACTGTGCATTATGTAGCTGAAGAACAGTCACTTCAT
This sequence comes from Phalacrocorax aristotelis, assembly GCF_949628215.1. NCBI lineage: Eukaryota > Metazoa > Chordata > Aves > Suliformes > Phalacrocoracidae > Phalacrocorax > Phalacrocorax aristotelis. Next base: position 207,138,745 of record NC_134276.1, on the reverse strand, counting down.
GATTCTCCTACAGTAACCTCTACTGAAACATTTTTGGTTTTTTCAGGAAAATTTTCATTGATTGAAAATGTTTTCCTTTGCTACAGTTATACTTTGTACAAACACACACATTTCCCTAAACTAAAGGAAGAAATCCAGATTCCTATGCACTATCAGCGTCCAAACTACTGTCAAGTAACAAAATCATTGTTAGGTATTTCTGTGTTCTACTGAGTAGTTAAATACTCAATGCAAAAAACTCTGTTAGCTCTATTGCTGTATACACTGTAACATGGTGAATAGATGCCTTTCTGTAAAAAACAGAAGCCATCTGTCCATGGAAATATTTTCAGACAAATTTAGGAATACAGTGACTGTTTTGAAGTGTCACTTACAGAATAAGGGGGATTTTCTTCCTTTGCTACCACTTCCTTTCCCTTTTCTCCTTCTCTCCATATTTTACTATACAAAACCTCCTGGAAACTTTAGGCAGTCTGTGAATAGAGCTGAACTGATTTAAATCATATTTTACAGCAAATTACCCTAATGGTGACCAAATTCACACAACTCTTAAGAATAATCTTGTCACATTTAAGTTTTTTGGTAACAAATGAAAATTCCATCCCAGCACATGGACACAATATCTGCCCAGCATTGTACTTCTCTTAGATTCTACCTTCATTTTGCATGTAGAAAGATTCTCGCCTATTATTTACATCTCACTGTAGCTTTGTTTTCTTAGGAGTTTATTGACGTGTCCAGAGCCACGACTTCAAACAAAATAGTGATGATTGATTTTGGTGTAGTTCCAAGTAGGGGAATTTAAATGTCATATATTTGCTCAACATAAATTAAAGCAGGACAGAGAGAAAGCTGAACATATTTAATCACAGAGCGTTGTCGTGCTGCTGAGGGAAGTCATAAACAGTCAATTCCAAGCTGGGAACACTGTGCCAAACATTTGTATCTGGGACAGGACTATACGTTCCACCAGTGTGCTCCAGCAGGGAGAGTATTAACACAGGGAGTTCAGTACAAGTAGAAAAACCTTTCAAAAATGAAGGAGGTCAGGGCAGAGGGGTGGAAAGTGCCTGGAGGGTGTTGTGTATCCAGAAAAGAAGAAAGGATTGTGTCTCCTAATCTGGGACAACACTGAGTAAAATTATTTCCTATACAATCCATTCAGAAAAGAGGCAAGGCAAAGAATTCCTGAGGGATGATTTTTTCCATCATCCTCAAAATAAGTAATTTTGAGTGACAGACAACTGAATTCACTACAATTAGCATACATCTTCCATACTGGCAGCAAGATCAGACTGAGGACTGTATGAGCACTGTATACCCATCATATTAGTATAAGTTTTGCTAAACATAGGAAGGAAATGATACTGCTTTGATGTTACTTTTGGCTTTCCACCCCAGGACTTGGATGAAAAAGAACTGTAAGAATATTTTAACATCCTTATAGGGATTCAAACCCATATCTCTCAGCAGAGTGCCCTAATCACTCTGCGGTTCAGGGAAGGAAGCACACTCCACATGCCTACTGCTGAAATTGCTCCAGGATTCACTGGTGGAGGAGAAGAGGTCAGAGAGGCAGATGGGAAACAGATTGTTTTCCTGTGGTAAGGCATTAACCTTGGAGAAACACAGCCCCTCTGCTAGTGCTTGCGCTATCGCAGGGCGCGGGTGGAATGCATGACTCCTTCCAGGCTGCAGTCCCAGCATCTGGGATCGCAGCCCAGATCAGCTCTGTGCCACAGCTATGAAAGTTTTGTACTAAGTTAAACTACTAAGTTCAGCACCTTAAACACCAAGTACAGAGTCACACTTTCTCGTATCCTGGCTTTGACTATGTTTTGATCTCTCACTTTCAGCAGGTAGGATGAAATCTGTTCTTTACCATACATTGCCTTCACCATATAAACTATCAGAGGATTTGGACCCATGTGTGCAGAGCAGACAAAGAAGCCTGGTTCTGGATCTCCCAGAGATGAAGCAAGAGTGTAGACGCAGCTCTGTGCTAAATATATGTCTGCTTAGGTGAAAGTTTTGGGTTATCTCCCTGATATTTCTAAATTCTCTCCATGCAGTGACTGGAGAGTCAGTGAGCTTCACTCAGAATTCTGGTTCATTTGCAGGCCAGGGTGACACTCTTCAGGGCACCATGCTACATTACTTGTAGATGCCTGCATCTGCACCCTATGCCTTAGGCTTTAATTCAGCACAGCACTTATGCATAATTCCTGATTAAACAGTTCCTGTGTCATGAACATAATTTTTCTTAATCTGCAGGTCTTCATGGGTTCATTTGTACTGCTGAAGTTCATCTTAATTCTAGATCCACAAACAGGACTTTCCCTCTCTTGAGCTGCTTCTGCTGATATTCTGGTCTTTGGCCAGCTCTTAGTCAAATATGCTCAAATTTATGCAGGTGGCTTAAAATCTATTTAAATTAGTAAATGAATCAAAAGTAAAGAAAATCAACAGACACTTCCCCTTAGCATATGGTATGTTGTCTGTTATCAGAATGTTTAAATTATAGACTGTCTGGTCTATGTCTTCTTCTATTTCTTGAGCAGCACTTAGCTCAAGTAAACAGGGGCATTCAGCAAAAACTAATCCAAACAGAGCACTCCTTGATTTACTCCAAAACTAAAAATTAGAATAAAGGCAAGTCTATATTTTCTTAAATCTCTGTTTTGACTGATAAACAATGACTCTGTGGGCCAAATTCCCCTTCTTTCAATTAGAGCTGCATACTGTTTTTTCATTCAGATGACCACACACAAATTGGTCTGGTCTAGTGCCCAGACAGTACACAGATTTCTTGTATTTTTTTAAGAAATTTGATTTCTGCATTTTCTATCTTGCTTGTTATTTCAGAAGTTATCTATGTCTTTTTTTTTCTATGTAAACTGCATTCTTCTAAAGGGATATTCATACTCCAAACTTCTACATAACAAGATCTTTCTTTTGTTTTTGTTTCCCTTAAGGGGTACTTAATATTGCCTTATCCTTTCATTAGCTTAGATTAAGGTTTTTGATTATTGGATTTTCTTTTCATCCAAACTTTGTCCTTTTATGACACCAAGCTTCTGGGTAGGTGAAAAACATCATTCATCAACTTGAGCAGGAATAGGTATCCTAAAATTAATGTCAATTGAGGTATCTTTTGTGATCATTTCAAATGTGCCGATTCAGAAAACTGCCTGCTAAATATCTGCCAGTACACTCAAAATCCAATTTATTTTAACTTCAGCCAATCTATGTTGTTTGAATTTAAAAGTCTAATAGTTTTGCTTTGGTAAAATGGGATCACTTCATAGGTAATGTATAGGTCAATGTGCAGTAGTGTAAGACTTCAATTTCTTTATATGTTGACATCTGCATATGCTCTAGGACACAACACCCTTAATCCTCAGCCCTGGTTCAGTTTTGTCCCTAACTGTCTGTATAGTGCTGACCTAGACACCCCATGACCTTGAGTCACATTCTTTTGTCTCTATTTCCTCCTTCTTTGCTTGGTTACTCCCTAGCTGTTTCAGCAGCCAACACAGTTAGAATCTCCATTCTACTTTAGTGCAAATTATAGTGTAAAAGGTAATTTTTCCATCCAAATAAATGAGAAAAAAACCCTTACAACTTATAGGTACATGCTTATAATACATGTTTACATGTCATCTTGCTACTATTTGATTTTTGCCTTGTTAGTTCTGAGAAATCCTGCACCACTCACATATAACTCTGAAAAATGGGGGCTGTTGCCTAGGATTTGCAGGGTAAACAATTTTTAATCTACACAGTGTTTTTCCCTGCTGTACACACCCTGTAGCTTAACTGTATCCCAAACATGCTACAGTCATTTAAAGAACATGTGTCTCGGCTTTCATTCAACAACTTTTTGGGCTTGAAGATTATACATCTGTAAATCTGAGTTAGAACTATTTTTTACCTATTCTGTTGAGACAATAGGGAAGAGAGCATTGAGGCAATTACGTATTGTTACCCTTCCTGACCTCAGCAGAGTCAGTGGGAGTTTTCTCACTGACTTCATAGAGCCAAAATTTTGACCTGGGTTAAGTCCAACCTTTGAAGAGAACAGGGTGAGCAGCACCTGCAGTCTCTTTTACATGACTGTGTTTATTAGGATATGGGGAAAATAAATATTTTTGCCAAAATCAAAGCTCATCTCTGACATCTTTCTTTAGGCACCCTTATGATTCAGCTGGAAAATGATACCGGAATTACACCCAAAACAATGAAAGTCATATCAGTTTGGTGTTTTTAACTTCATTTCATGTCACTCACAACTGAACCAGAATGAGAAATGCCACTCATCATCCTGTGGAATTATGAGCTCCCAAAATAATGTGATATAGAGCACCTTTTCTGCAATATTTTCTGTGTTCATCTTTCTTCCTGAAAGAAGCTACCATGACATAGACAACAAAATGATATAATTGTGCCCACAAAGCTCACTGAAATTGGTGGCTGTGATTTCAGCTCATTACCACAGGGTGTAGTACACCCTGCTATAAATGGTGGTTAATGACCAAGACCAAATTTTAGAGGATGAAATGCAAAATAAAATCACACTGATTTTTAAAAAATACTTTCTTCTCCCTCACCCTTCCTGCTCTCTCCTTCTGTACCACAAGGCAAGTCTAATGCCTTTATTATCTTTCCCTTCTGCTCCACAGGTACCGACTGCTTTTCCATCACATTGAATAAAATAATGAAATAAAACCCAGAGCAATCTTTCTCAACTTTTTTTTTTCCCCAGTGATGACACCTCCTCTAGTTAAAACTTGTTGCCGACTGCAAACTTTGCCCTGCTTAGTAGTGTATTTCTATGTATTCAAAGGCAACTCATTTTACACAAACATCAGCACTTGACTTTAAATTTGTAATTTAAGTAGGTGTTTAAAAATGCAAGTGTTTCTCTCAGTTTCAGTATTTTGTTACTGCTCTCTTTTTTTCTCTCCAAGAAAACTTGGCATAATAAAAAATTATTTAATACCATTGCTGTATTTCACCTATTGAGAAAGCAATAATCTGCAAATTACTGAACCATCAAGGTTGCCTTTGTAATGTTTCACCCTTCTTGTCACCCTGGAATGAGTAAGTCCAAAGCAAATCTTCATATGTTCTGACCACTTGGCTATATAACACTATGTTTATTTACATATGCTAATACAAAAGATTTGTTGCCTCAATTGATCAAACTGTTTTAATACGATGAATGAAGGCTACTAAAGTAGTCTGGTTTTGCCTGTAAGGAAAGCAATTCATCACCAGATATAGAGTTAAATTCTATAGTTTATAAAGTTAAACTGCAGTTATTGGCATAACCTGATGGTTTTGTAGGAAAGGACCTGAAGTGCCTAATTCAACACCTAAGACAGAATTTCAGTAAAAGGTATACTCTTTAGTTCAGTACCATAACCCACAAAACCCGTATTCTAGCTCTGCACTCTATGCTTATCAAACACTTTCCAATTAATCTTCCACATTTCCTACCCACCCTTGCAGCACAGAAGCATCCTGGGCTATGGAGCTCTTGCTTAAAGTCCAGCTGAAGTTCAGAGATGCCTTAGTCTCAGCCACATTGGCTATTCTTAATTTCCCTGCTGGTTTACAACCTAGGTGCCTAGTTTCAAGAATTGTCGCTATTAATTGTATCACTTGGGCAATTACTCTAGACTTTGATCTCAGAGTTTTCCACTGAAATTATTTAAAAAGCCTAGCTTTCAACATTGTGTCATATTTTTTGGCTACAGCTCTAGTAAATAGCAAGTGATCTCTAAAGCCTTGCTTTCGTTTTAAAATAAAAAAGCCTTTTCTTGCAGGAGGATGAAGACACATTGACTTTCTCTTGTTCTCTTAAATGACACATATGCCTTATTTTATAATTTTATATCTCAGTGACTTGTAGTAAATGATGGCATTCAAACCTCTGTGGACTGAGTTTTGCCAAGACAGAGACAGAAGATAGACAATAAGGATATGCTGTTTTGAAGCATCGTATGTAGGACAGCCTCTAGATTTGTCAAGCTGCATATATTTAATAAAAAAGCTACATGTACTAGTTAACATGATATATGTCAGGTACCATAATTATAAACCATTACGTCAGATACAAAGCTAGTAGTCAAACAGTAGAGCCTTGTTCAGAAATAAACTGAGGCATTTGTCAAATTTTGGGAGGGAAAACATTCCCTTAATAAAATACTCATTAGATTTTACAGTTATGTCATAAGAAAATGAATAGCAAGGGAATGAAGCCTTGCATAAAAAGTTATGGTTCTGTTACAAATTGCAGTTTAGCTATTAACTGATGCAAACATGTACCACATGCATTAATCAGTAACATAAAAATGAACAGAATTTATGAAAAAACTCTTTGGGAAAAGACATGGTTCAAAACACTGCCACTGATAAGTAATTTCAAAAGAATCTAATAGAAATGAATATGCACTAGGACCAAATTTTGGCAGTAATTATGTTTATTTGACAATTCCTACAAATATCCACATTAAGTAAAGCAGGAATAATAGTGTTACTAATAATAACTATATCGATAACAACAACTACTACTACTACCATAATAATAACAATAACAACAACAACAATAACAACAACAATAAAGCCTACAGTCCCAAACTCAGACAAGAAGCCTCAGCTGCCTAACATGGGAATTTCATTTCTATAAGTCTCTGACTTTCCACCTTTGGTCTGCATTATCAAGTTCTGACACAGGAAGAGAATGAAAAGTTGTAAAATAATGAAAATAAAGCTGTTTTTGAATGATTTCCAAACTGGATTGAGGACTAGTGTTGGAAAGCTCAAGAGAGCCTGTTCTCATAATATTTGCAGTTCAAATTTTAGATGAAAGTGATTCAAATAGGCATGAAGACAAGCCACCAAACCTTTGTTTTTGTGACTTCTCAGGTTGAGAATTACAGTTAAGTCATAAATGTATTGGCCTTGGAAAGTTCATTATCAAATGTTTATGGGTGCTGAAAAAAAAAAGGCATTGAGGCTAGCCTGTCATTTTGCTGAAGCCAAAATATGAAAATGGCAGCAATGTGCTTTAGTTCAATGCATTCTGGCAAAAGGTAAACACGTAAGAATTTAGCAACATCAATCTAGCACTACCAAGTTCAAGCACCATATAGTTCAAATCAGTGGGATATACCATATGTATGTAATTCCTAAGTTAATTATGCTGCTGACCTATGACCAGTTTTTAATAGTGTGGATGAGTATGTTTAAAAAATGAGTAAAGCTACAAACACTGAAAAATTGTATGATATTTCTTGGCTATTTTCAGAATGGCCATTCTGATATATATAAGAACAAATCTGAAAAATAGCTGCCACTAAAACTACCATTTACTGGATGCTTCTCATTGATTAATTCTGATCGTTTTATTCTAACTAGAATAATTGTTTGGAACAGCTGATCTTGCCTTCTACCTCTGTCTGAAGGCAGAATTTTAAGAAATCTCAACCAGCCCATCCATTTTTAAGCCCCAGAAGTAGAGCTGACTGAAGATTTTAAAAACTTTTGTCTCTCTAAGAATTACAACATAAACAACAGTTAGAGATAAACTTTGAGAAACAGACCAAAGGCACCAAATCCAGTCTACTGTTACCACTTGCAACAATATCATATAATCTCCTTAGTAAGTTTCTCCAGCACCATCCTAAAACCACTTATAATCCTAATTTGTCTATGTACTGGATGCTTCAAAACATCTTTTTAGTGCATAGAAACCTTTTGCTTTCCAGACGATTTGAACTCATTTGCAGTTTATAGCCATATATTTTGTATCTAAAAATACTTTTATTTACTGCAAGCAATCCATGTCCATTCAAGTCCGTCTAATGCAACACTTATTTTCATCAATTTCTTTGGACCTTCAATGAGACTTTAGTGTCCACCCTTTTCACACATAAAGTCAGTGGCAAAAGGGAATCAGTTAAAACAGGACTGGATCTAGAAAGAAATAAATAAGTAAATAACCTTAATCAATTAGCTTAGTTACAGCAATCTGTTTTCTCCAAATATAGTAGCTTCACACACTGTGAAACAGATTTCTCATTATAGAAATACAGAAGAGCAAGAAATGGTTTAAGTGTTTGTGTGCATATGTCTATACACATATAAAAATATATTTGCATGTAAGCATGTGTGTGTATGTACATACATATATACACATACACAAATATACGTATATGTACACATTCACATACATATATATGTGCACATATATATGTGTATATATACATAAACATACATATTTGAAACTATTTTTACATCCATATTTGCATGCTTATGCAGAAAAGTGCCACTACTGTTACATAAAACAACACATAAGACATAAGTACTCTGTTGTTGATCAGAAAACCATTTTCTGCAAAGGAGAACACAAAGGCCTGGGCACATTGTCTTTCTCTCATTAGCACACGTTACATACAAGTGAATCTGTTTACAAATACAAATTTGTGGCTTGACCTCAGAATGTCATTGGAAGTTTGACAGACTAGTCAAGCCACAGGCAGGAGATACAATAATATTTTCTAAACACACTCTCACAAACCCAAGTAATTTCGGTTTGGTGGTTTTTTTTAAATTTATTTAAATTCCCCTTTCAATGCTTAACATTGACTTATCTGTACTCTGACCTATGAAACCCTGTACCTTTTAGTCGTGCAGTGTGAATGAGACAGACACAGCAGCTCAAAATTTCAAATTGAAACACCTCATGGTACAAAACCACTTCAACCATATTGGTGATGCTTTATTTCTCCCTTATGTTGTTAAAGACATAGCATGCATGTCCATTACTTAACATCATTATAAGGAGTCTATAGCCAACCTTGTCTATCTTCTAGCTGTGTGAACCAACCACCTTCCTACTCCCTGGAATTTTACAATCCTACTGTTGTTGAAAGTATTTCCCTTTCCTCTTTTCTCACTTACAGTGTCCATCCATATGTTATTTTCACAGGGAAAAAAAACATGAAATGTTTCTATTTGTATTCCAGATTTGTATCTCAAGTGGACAACGAAACCCTTCATAAAAGGTGTCTGTATGGTTTACAATAATCTACTGTGGATGTGAATTACATTATTCTGCCAAAAAGCATTCTGACTGCAAAATTGCAGTGTCCATACATGGCAGGCTGGAAAAGAGATGCTGTTTCACAATAAGATTCCATATAATCTTGAAAACACTGAACCCTTGAACAGTGTTCTAGTGATGAGGTCCTCCAGCCTGAGGTCAGGACTGAGCATAGTTTCAAACAGGTTTTCCATATCATACTGGCATGGATTAAAACCCTGCTACTCTTCTTGAGCTGCACCAAATATTATTTCACAACCTGGCACTTGGTTATCTGGAGGAATTTTTTATTTTTAATGTCTCTATTGTTTCCTCTCCTCTGAGCATAACACAGAACTCATATTAGCTTCCTCTTCTGCTGCCAAGTCTATAGGCAGCTTCTGAGGTGTTGTATGGACCACTAAACAAAGAATGTGTAGTGTAAAATGATCATTTTTCCTGTTACAACTGACTTTTTTACTCCTCTTCACCTTCTTAACTCTGTCATCCCTTGGTACATAAATACGCATTTTGAGGCCTGGAGATCCCATATCTGTCTCAAACTCTAGTTGCTCAGACAGAATTTGGAAGATCTTTCAGCTGGCATTGAGCCTATAGGCTTCCCAACTGCTTTCATATTTAACTCAGCATGAATACTCTTCTCCTTTAACATATTTTCATATGTCTTTCATTAATTTTATTGGAAGAGAAAAATCTAAGAATTTGGAATTGAGATTCAGTTAAAAAATAGAGTTTGGATTCAGTTTGGTTTTATATCCAAAGTTCCCTGTATTTGAATCTAAACTGAGAATGACAATCTACCATGGCTTTTAGTTATAACAGTAAAATTAGTATATCCATTCAAATGAATTCCTATATTTAAGGGGAAAAAGGAAAATTAGGTTTTGCTTCCTGAACGCTTTGAGTAAAGCAGATATCCTGTAACTATGTTCAGACTAAAAAACCTGAAAATCTGTAAATCAAACTTCAAGGTTGTATTCTTTATTCCACCACTTAAACGTTGAATGCAAAACTCATAGTTGTAATCTTTAATTGCTTCAGAGGTTTAGGAAGCCCCAGGAGTAAAGTATTTTACATGAGACTCTTCAAGCTGTAGTATGAGAGACAGCCTAGGTTGGTTTCACTACACCACGTAGTTCTGGGATACTGCTCATCATGCCAGGTTTTTCAGGAGACAACTGCACAACTATGTTCTCCATTTTTTGTACCAAGTAGAAGTGCTTCAGAATCCTTTGATGTAGGATTTCCTCACATCTGGATTCAAATTTGGATCTAAACTTGAACTGTATGGGAACCATTGGTGCAAGGGAACATAGCTGTTAAGGTTTTTTAAATACCAAATACAGTAAATACCTTCAAAGTGAAAGCAAAAAGTAGTCACTGGAAATCCAACAGAATAATAAATAGAGTAATGAAAAATTAATAATTTAAAAGACACTCCTCTTATTGGCCAATCTGACCTAAAACTAAATTTTAAAAAATTAATGTAGTTTTTATTTTTTATTTTAATGCATTTTTAATTGTTAGCTAGAAATTGCAGTATAGTTAACATTTCTAAGTCTTGGAAACTACATGATACAGTCCTCTACTGGGAAATTTCTATGAGGTTTTTGCAGACACAGAAGGCCCAAAGAATTCTTATAAAGTGCTAAAAGCTATCTTAATTTTTAGTTTGGTTTTTGTTTTTTTAAATTAAAAAACTTTGAATTTTTGTTTCCTAACAATCATACTGGAAAGAACAGTACCAACTACAAGGAAACACTATTAATCTTATTTATTCTTTTAAAGAATGAAGATGCAATCAGAAATTAAAACCTTTCCCTTTTGGCATTGCACTGCCTTTCTTGCAATCCCCATTTATTAAAATTAATGAAGGTTTGCAGCCTTATGATTTCTAATAACAATTACAGAGAGGTGTGTCACTGTGCTGCACTCCAGTTCATTCAGAGTGGTGAAGCATCCGGAAAAAAACAGTTAAGGGTCCATTCCCCAACCATTTCCCTTCCTTCTCTATTTCCAAACCAGACCCATGAAACTTCATAAAAGCTTGGATTTGCCTATTTCTACCTCTGACAGATCCATAAGAAAACAATTCAAGAAAGACCCTGAAGAAAGACATGGCTCAAGGTATTTTTGGCACAGCTGTAAGCAACAAAGAGATAAAAATCTCGCAGATGCATAGGAGACAAAGACAAGGTCAAGGACAAGGACAGTGCTATTCACCCACATATCTATGCAGGTATATAATAGTTTTGTATATCTGATCTAGTCACCATTTCTACAAAGTCAATAGAAATAAACAGGTGGGGTGCAGGTCATCTGACTTACATTAGCTTTTTACTTTACAAGGAGATTAATTGTTCCCTAAGTTTCTGTTCTTCAAAGATTACAAACAGACCTTAGATAACTATCTAGGTATTGGGTAGGAAGGTGCAGCTGTTAAGATAAATCTAATTCACGCTATCTGCATCACTTGCTTAGACACCAACATATGTGTTGGCTTCTGTGTTGCTGTAGCAAGACTGAACCTACTAATTTAATGACAGCTTTGAAATCTCCACATTGCTCTGCAATGTATAATATGTATAAACAATTTCCGGCCAAGCTGTATGGTTTAAATCAGCTTCAGTCTGAGTATTTTGTCTTTATCGGATTAAACTTATCCCAATGATATATTTCCATTGACATTACCGAAGTGAGGATGCCACCCATATCTCTCCTAAGTAATTTTTTAATAATTTCCAATTGAACAATAGCTTGCAAATGTAATTAAGAAAAAAATATCAGTAAGTTGCAGCAAGCTGTGAGCAAGTATCAAAATCAATCATCCCAATTTTTAGATCAGTTAAATCTAAACAGACCAATGTTTATATTTCCACCCTCTCTCAATAAGGTCTTTCCCTTCAGATGGACTGTGCAATTGTTGCTTTTTTTCTGTCAACTGACAAGCCAGTCCTCTCCCCCCTTTAAAATTACGCCTGACACAAGATTACTTTTGTTTAAAAGGCTGGGGTGGGAGGGAAAGCTTGGGTTGAAATAAAGATTTCACTTGGATATCCATTACATTTATAAGGGTGACTCAGGCTAATTTTTCCTTTTGAGTGTTGAACTACATTTCCTACTTTCCAGGGAAGTGCCACAACTGCTAGATCCCAGGGATTCTGTCATTCAGCGTTATTAATGTCTTCTTCTGTCATGTTTTATCTTGTAAAAATTATGAAACATTTAGAAAGATAAACCATTCTGAGGGAATGTGGCAATGTTTAAGCCAACAAAAAATTCTCCTTGGTTTTGCATTCTACTCAAAATGAGACAGCTGAAACGTGAAAGGCAGAAGAATAACCAGCTCAAGAAAGTCAGCAGCATAAAGGATAAGGGATTTTTTCTGAAAGACTGAAAATCCCTGTTCATATTTCTGTAGGAGAGTGGAAGTACCTGGGAGTGGTGAGTGAATGGCTTGTCCAGACTATAAAGGAGAAAGCATGCAACACATTGCCTCCATCACCCCGCTTCCAAATCTGACCCTGACTTTTTCCAGAAGAAAGCAGTTAGTAAACTTGTGGTCTGAATAGCTTTGGGACTAATGGCATTACATTTCTCAGGGAATGAAGTATTTACAGATCCACAGATGTGTGTTCACACTTCTACATACTGTTTCCATCTTCCGTTGGACATTCAGCTGCTGAAATGTGCTACTTCTTAGGCAGATCCTTGACATCCAAAGCTTCCCTTGAGACCTATATTTCATACTACATCAGTTTTTGGCTGGGCCAAATGATATTTCAGAGATTCAGTTCTGAAGTTCAGAGTTCCCTTTGTAAATACAGGTAGCCAGAATGGAGTAACCTGAATTAAAGGTGTTTTTTACAACCTCATCTTAAATATATTACTGCTGCACTTACTGTTGTAAATGCTTCTGCCAGGCAGCAGTCCCTGATTCTCCAAGCCAAATAATGCAGAGTGGCTTGTGAACATGCTAATACTTTCCTTAAAGCACACTGGTGAAACCACACTACAAGCACTGGAGAGACACTCAAACCCCTGGCTGCATGCGTTCCTTCTGTTCTCTCAATACAGAGCTACTATATGTATAGCTTTTTTCAGTGAAGTGTGTGTGAAATGACATTAGAGTTGTGTTGCTGGAAGCAGGTAGGGATGGAGGCTTGCTGGTGTAGTATGAAAGGGGCATGTAGCATAAGGGAACTGAATCTGGTGCAGTTTCATCTGTGTTGTTTATTGGAGCAGCCATGGAGCATCTTCTCTTCAGAATAAAGGAAGAAAATTAACAGGCAGCCTTACAGGCATAAATAATTTTCATGTCCCAAATCACAACTTTGGGGGAATAATTTTGTTCTTGTCTGGTACTGTGGCTCAAGATAGTTCATTCTTTCAACTTAAGTTTATTTAGGATTATATATAGAGGATGAACATGTTTGTTGGGGTTTTTTGTGACACAAAATGACTACATGGCTTCATGAATCTTATACAAATTCACATTCTTCCCCATATTTCCCCACATATGTCTTTGAACAAGATGTCACCTGACTGTTATCTGGCACTCCTAAGTGCTATTGATATAATTACAGTACAATTAGTTCCCCTTTCTAACAGTATGCTTTTGTCTGACATCTATTCTTTATAGGTTTATTAATCTCAGAAGGAAGAGGGCTTAATTACAGCATTAGATACCAGAGTAGACACCCACCTAAAGCATAGGTCTTGACATCTGCACTAAATATCTAAATATATCCATGAGACACATCCTGAATAATCTAAAGGAGCTTGATTAAATTGTCTGTTCTAAGCTATTACCAATTAAAGACAAAAGCAATGTAAAATGAAACCAAACACAATTTTCCATTGATTAAATAAGCACAAATGGTCCTTAATTTCTCTCATAGCTATTTTAGGGCTAGCTTGACCCCCTACTGCTTGAAGTTTAAATAGCAAGGAAATGGAAGTATGTATAGGAGGCTTCCCTTCATTTCTGTTTTTTTTCCCCTTGTGCAACAGTGGGATAAAGATGTAGACACAAATTGGGAGTACATCTATACTTACTCTATTGAGATTTTGATTTGGCCAGGCCCAACCCTTATCCAATCTCTTAAACTATGAAGATGCATGAGCGTGTCATTGCACATCAGCGATAACTGCAGAGTCTCAGCAGAGCTCAGCAGGTTCAGTACAGTGCTATGCTAACGTAGCCAGCTCACTGACAGACTGGAGCTGGCTTACATCCACCTACCCTGAAGTATAGACAAAACAAGTTCAAGTCTATCTGCACGTGTTCATAAAAGCAAACGCACAGCCGCATGGCCTAAAAAAGGAAGGGAGTGGCTCAGGCTAGAAGCTCACCCCACTTCCTACATATTCACTGCCTAAAAAAGGAAAGGAAGCTGAATATTCTGGAGACCAAAAAAAAAAAACCAAAACAAAAGCTCTGGCTTGGCATGTTTGATGACACAATACACAGAGAGCTGTGCTAGAAGTTTACCTTTTAGAGAGGTATGGAGCTGTGCTTCCCTGTGCAGAGAGCCAGCGCTAAATGGCACAGCTAATCCTTCAGGGTACGATTCCTGCATTAGCCTTTGAGCCTCCATTAGGTCAGCCAGCTGTGAAAGGAGAAAATACTTGGCTGGAGGGGAATGAAAAGCAAGGCAATGTGCATATGTATTTGGCTACATATTTCTCCCACATGAACACTGTAATTTTATTTCTTTCAGGTAGGAAGAAAAATCTGGTAACAATTTAGTCTTGTGTGTCCCAACTTTGTGAATTCATTTTCATTCCCTGTACTGGCAGAATTTATAATAAACAGATTATATATACTTTTAATGAATTTCAGGTCAACTTCTTGGTTTCAGCTTTAATTTTCCAGCCAATTTAAACTAAATTCACAGAAAAAAAAATGCTATTGATATTAGCAAGACAAAGAAAAAATCATATCTTTGGAAGAAACACATACCAAATTTATTCTTACTTGGCTCATGCAAAAGCTGTGTTAGCTTTAGTAAGTGTGAATGCATAGAAATTTTATTAAGATCATCTTCTGAAGGACAGAAAAAGACTAGAAGAGCCTAATGTTTATCAAAGCATCTAAAAGCTTGTCAGACATCTTTGCAGTTAAAAAATAATGACATTGGAAGACAGAACTATTAGAATAGCAGACAGATGATATGGAACAAATCTTTATGTTTTCACTCTGATTTCATATTTAGCATTTCTTACCTTATGTTCTCATAACATTGGTACACATAAACATTAATCCCCTCCAAAACTTGCCCAAGCCAAATGCCAAACCCATGCTAGGAACCACATACATTTCTAATGGTACAGTAACTCTCCTGAAGTCAGCTGAGATATAGGGTACATGTATGGGAGAAGAGAAACAAGACTTATCTTGCTGGAAAGATTAAAGCAAACCGTTTCTCATCTAGGCAAATGTATCAAAATGCACATGATGTTATTAGTTGCCCCTTGCCTTACTTACCATGTTACTTTACAACACTAAAATTTTCATTTTGGAGAACAAAAATTGTATTTAAGAACAGTACTAAGGACTAATTTCTCCCGCATGTGCATTTACAATTTTTCAGTAATACAATTTAGATCTGCATTAGTCTGCTGGATTAAAATTAATAAAATTTAAAATTACAGGAATTCCTTTTTCCTCAGAGTTTTCTTTCAACATAAAAATGTGTCCACTGTCAAACCCCTTTAATCTGTTTTTAAGTAAAAAATGTAATGGAAAAAATGGTTTTGAAACTCTTGTGTCATTGTTTCACAAAGACTAAAAACAAATTAAACCACCACCAAAAAATTTCTGTAAATAAGAAAAGTTGCACAGTCCATAAAATTGTAACTAAAACCATTTCACGTTTTTTCCAAGTTCAGAATTTAAGAAAAGCTGTGTGAAAATCCCAGGACTGGCAAAGTCAGAAGTCACCTGCAGGTGCTCAGAAAGCACCTGTTTTCAAAGGTAGAGAGGCTAAATATAAAACTGATGTTTCCCTTCTGCTCTATATGGTGGAGGTAGGATGAAAAATACATTCTTGACTAAAAACAGGAACTTAAAACTCTCCTAAATTAACTAGTTGGCTTTCCATTACCTTTTGGAAGTGCCACTGGACAAAAATGCCACCTGGGCTGGTTGAAAAAGATGGATTCATCTTTGCATTGAGCCAGCAGGTTTGGAAAACATTTAGAAGAGAATTCTCTATTTAGCTCAGAGGCAAATGTAACTTCATCCATTACTTCAAAAGGGTAGTAAGGATGACCCTGGGAACTAATGACCAGTCGGCCTTACTTCAGTGCCCAGTAAGATCATGGAACAGATCCTCATGGAAGTTATGTTGAAGCATGTGGAACACAGGGAAGTGATTAGAGACAGCCAACATAGCTTCATAAAGGGCAAATCATGCCTGACAAATTTAGCGGCCTTCTACAATGGACTCGCTACATCAATGGACAAGGGAAGAGCAACTGACATCTACCTGGACTTCTGTAAGGCCTTTGATATGGTACCCCACAACATTCTTACTTCTAAATTGGAGAGATATGGGTTTGTTGTATGGACTATTAGATCATAAGGAATTGGCTGGATGGCCACATCGAAAGAGTTGTAGTCAATGGCTCCATTGTCAAATGGAGATCAGTAGCAAGTGGTGTCCCTCAAGGGCCCATACTGGGACCAAAACTATTTAATACCTTCATCAATGGCATAGACAGTGGGATTGAGTTCACCCTCAGCAAATTTGCAGATGATTCTGAGCTGACTGATGCAGCTGATAGGCTTCAGGGAAGGGATGCCACCCAGGGGATGGGAGTGGGCCCATGCGAGCCTCATGAAGTTCAACAAGGCCAAGTACAAGGTCCTGAACCTGGGTCAGGACAATCCCCGGTATCAGTACAAAAAGGGGGATGAAGAGATTGAGAACAGCCCCGCTGAGAAGGACTTGGGGATACTGGTGGATGAAAAAATTAGAGATGAGCCAGCAATGTGCACTTGCAACCCAGAAAGCCAATCATATCATGGGCTGCATAAAGAAAAACCATGGCCAGCAGGTTAAGTGAAGTGATTTTCCCCCTCAGTCTATTCTCATGAGACCCCACCTGGAGCACTGCATCCAGCTCTTGGGTCCCCAGTACAAGAAAGACAAGACATGTTAGAGCAGTTCCAGAGAACGGCCACAAAAAAATGATCAGAGGGCTGGAACACTGCTATGAAAAAAAGCTAAGAGTTGGTGTTGCTCAGACTGAAGAAGGGAAGGCTCTTGGGACACCTTAATGCAGCCTTTTAATATATAAAGGGGGCTTATAAGAAAGATGGAGAGAGACTTTTAACCAAAGTTAGTAGTGCCAGGACAAGGCGTAATGGTTTTAAACTGATTTAGACTGGACATAAGGAAGAAATTTTTTATGATGAGGGTGGTGAGACAGTGGATCAGGTCACCCAGAGAGGCTGTGGACGTCCCATCCCTGGCAGTGTTGAAGGTCAGCTTGGATGGGGCTTTGGGCAGCCTGATCTAGTGCAAGATGTCCCTGACCATGGCAGGGGCGATGGACTAGATGATCTTTAAGGGTCCTCTCCAACCTAAACCATTCTATGCTTCTATGATAAATGTAGCTCACTGTAACTGCAGCTATTGCTCAGCAGTGCAGGTTTTGCTCTCATGAAAAGGTAATTAAAATCAGTGCAATAGCTGAGTACAAAAGATTTACTGCAAGAATTAGTCATTATATTCTTTATGTCCTTGCATCAATTAAAAAGCTTATTATGGGTTCAGAAGTTAGTAATTTGATTCGCTCATAAGATAATAAAGTTGTTTAATATAGCAATTTAATGTCAAATAATAAGGGTTCTATTTTCTGATCAAGTTGAAAGGATTTGAAGTTGTAACGCCTTACAAATAATCTTTCCAAATTTCTAGAAATTATATCAAGATTTATCACTAATAGTTTCAAGCAAATTGGAATTCTGTCCGCAGCTGGGTATAATTTATTATCCACAGAGATCTGCAAATACTGAGGAAAACTCTTGAAAATAAAAATGTACTTTTTAAACCTCATGAATTGCAGGAGTAGGGTAACACCTAAAACAACTAGTGGGATGTAAAATGTTTTATCAACTTTCTTTACCCACACTTTCTTAAATTGTCCTCTCTCAGTTCTTGTTAAAACTTATTTTTAACATTTTTTTTAATAAACCTGAGAATTTGGACCATGTTTTATAAATGCTTTGTCTTAGTTGTCTTGCCAGGTCTGCAAGTGTGCATCATTAGAACTATATATACTACACATTGTATAAAGGTACATTTATAAAAAGTGGAATCAACACTATTTCTCTTTTGCCACTCCTGGAGGAAAAAGGTTAAATATCCAACAAAGGCACAGAGCATGTCTGAAAGACTTCTTTGTCAGAACAGTGGCTGTTTCTAAAGGCAGTTTCTTAAGAAAAAAAATTAGCAACTCATAACCTTGTGTAAAAGGGCGATGATAAATCTAAAAAGTCATTTTCAAAGACACTGGTTACACAAAGAGTTGCCTGTTATTTCTTGTTATGTCTATGATCATCAAGGCAGTTTTTGCTTCTTGTTTTTGGTTAAGATTTCAATCAGCTATTTTTTATTGTATATATGACACACAGTTATAGTAAGCTCCAGACCTCTGACTTGGCAATAGTTTTCTAAACAACCCAAAAGACAACACCACTGCAAGATACTTAGTAAGTCTGGAGTTATTTAGATCCAGATGATTTACTCTACTGAACTATTATGGGTTGTCTTTATAACCTAGCTGTAGAGTAACTACTTTATTTTCTACCATGAATTCTTCACAATCAGGAGTCCTTGCTTGGACACTTCTGTACTTTTACACTAGCTGTCCTCTGTAACAGATTCTAACAACAGTTCTACATGTTAATGTTCAGAGGCTTTGATTAGTGCTCTTCTTCGAAACTAGGCCAACTTGTACTTAGTATAATTCTAAAGAAAATTAGCATATCATTGACAAATCACACTGATGTAAATACTTCAAACAAGAATGCTGAAGAGCATTTACACCGCTGCTAAAACGTAAAAACCAGTCAGAAATGACATTAACAAAAGAATTATCAGATGAAAAAGACCTACACTTTTGTTTTTATTTCCAACCGTAAGGGCTTTTCCTTTCTGCCAGCATGCATTACAGCTTGCATACATCTCAGTGCTATTTTTTTATTCTTCTTGTAGCTTCCTCCACTTAAGTAATAACACAGAAGGAAAGACAGCTTGTCTTAATGTTTAACCCTATAGGATACTGAGCTTGCTTCTGAAGATGTTGGGAAGCAGACACATCTTTTCTAGTATTTATCAACAATGAGCTGAAGAAAGGCTTTAGATATTGAATAGCCATGAAAAATCAGGGTCCTGGGCATATTAGTAAAGGTATGGAGAATCTTCAGGATTTAGTCCCAAAGTTATGTTTTGAAATTACTTCTTGTAAGAAAACATGAATTGTAGCAGAGGGCTTTTTTTTTTTTTCCTTTCTATGGTACATTGGTGCCATGAAGTAGCTCAAAGCAGCCTAGCAACAGTTAGTACACATTGTATGTGTGACAGAAACCACATTCCAGTTCTTATGATCCTGGGACATGGCCATGAGAAAGAAAATATGCCCAGATCACTGCTGAGTGAATCTGAACTGGCTGCTCACAGCTGGGTATTTCCAAAGAGCCAGAAGAACCTCTACTGTCTTGTCAGCTGCTTTACAGTAAGAGAAAAAATTCCATATCAGCACCCTTTCCTCACCCTTAATCACTCTACCATCAACTTCTATGAAGAAGGCAGCACAGTAATTCACGCAAACTTTGTAGACTTTAGCATATATTTGCATATGATGAATTAGAAATTGGAAAGATTAAGGATTAGCTTTGATTGGAGCAATTGGTATGGCTGCAGGAGCACAACTCCAAGGGCAAATAAAAACAAAATTCCTCTACCACAAGAATGGCATTACACATCTATGGTAGCACTTCCCCAACAAAGCTGCAGGTGGTGGGAAGCACAGCATACCTCCATGGGAGAAGAAGCCCTCATACAGGCTTTGAGAGGGCAGAGGCAAAGAGTTACTGAGCACATCCCCAACTAGCAGAACTGCAGTGAGGAGAGGAGGCAGAAGTTCATGCCTCTCTTTTAAAGAAGACCCTTTCTCTTTTGCAATCTGTCAAGTAGGTGGAGGGGGTCTGTGGGCAGAGAGGCAGCAAGACCCTATCTTTGTCACCTACACAGTATATGATCAACAGATGTAGGTGCAATTCCTCAGATGCCAGAGCATTTCTTGACTTGGTTCTCTGGAAAATGCCCAGATGAGCTCTTCTGCCTATTCCTTGATGAGGTTAAGGTGACTTGACATGTTAGCTTTTGGTCTTCCTCTGCTGGGAAGGGCCTGAGGGGTCACTCTTATCACCTTCCCTTATCACTTATCTGGAAAGGGTGAGGCAAAAGGGCAATTAAGAGTCGGAGAGAAAAAGAAGGTACTTTTATGGGATTCTCCCTAGTCTGGATAGCAGGTTTAGTAGTCACTAACAACCAAGGAAAAAGCACATGGAAGAAAAATATAGAAATATGAAGACTAAATACTAAGTTCCCGAGAGAGATTTCGTCCAGACTCCATGTGCAATAGTGTATAAATATAATGAGATTAGATACTTACAGTAGTAAGGATCAAAGGCCAGGTTTATAACACATTTTTGGCAGGGTTATGAAGAAACAAATCAATGCCTGGTGGCCTAGTAGGATGGTCCTATCTCCCAGTGAAACAAGGTAGATCAGAAACTTCTGAAAAGATCCCATTAAGTGCTTTAGTGGCAGCCCTGTGTGTCTACATACCTTTTGAAAAATCTCTCAGATAAATCATCAATCCAAAAGTAGAAGATGGCAGTCGACAAAGGATTACAGTTCTCATCACAGTTTCCATCTCACACAGGAAAAAGGAAAAAGGAGAAATATGAAAAATAAAACGTTACAATTAAAGAGTTTGTAATGACGCTAAGAATTTCACATCTGTGTTTTGGATAGAAATTGATGTACTATATCCCCCAAAAGCAGACAAAACCCAAAATGGGAATACCAAAACATTGAAGCACTTTTAATTTTTTTACAAGTTGCATTAATATTCA
The DNA here is from genome assembly GCF_949628215.1 of Phalacrocorax aristotelis. Classification (NCBI taxonomy): domain Eukaryota; kingdom Metazoa; phylum Chordata; class Aves; order Suliformes; family Phalacrocoracidae; genus Phalacrocorax; species Phalacrocorax aristotelis. Next base: position 207,117,476 of record NC_134276.1, on the reverse strand, counting down.
TTAAACTTAGCTGACATGACAAAGTTCAACACAGTAACAGAAACCTATTGTGAATCTATATACTATTAGAAAAAGCAGCATGACATTCTTCCAGTTTCAATTATCAGTGGGAAGTTTCAGAATAGATGTCATTGGTCTTGCCTATGTATGTCACGGCAAGTATCCCCACGTGTTTACTGGATACACAGTTTGATGCTGTGCTCACTCATTTACCCTTCAAACTTCCCAGCACAAACAAAAAGACACCACTTGCATCATAAGCTCAGTGACTCATACCATAAAATCAGTCTTCCTCTTTATTTGGGTCTTGAACAACTGGCTTGACCCAAGATGTAACAACTGTTTGCAGAGGAAAAAAAGCAGCAATTTCCCCTAACCATAAGCAGAACTGGTAATAATAGACGTCAGCTTAAGTGGGTTAACAGGGTCGTGGAACCATTTACATTTTGTTTGGTGTGTGAGTTACTGAAGTTCTGTGCAGCTTTTAAACAAATGTAATTATTTTACTAGGAAAGCAAGGGGAGACAACCCCAGCAACCTTTATACAAACAATGGAACTCTAGCTAAAAGATTCAAAAATCTCACTCCTTGATGTTGCAAACTGTTTTACTGACTACAAATAAATACACTGTCACAAGCACAGGGAGCAAACGATTTAGAATACACTGCAGGCATAACAATCAGTACTCTTTTTAACCTGAGCAGGTACCAATGCTTCATATATCCAATTTTATTTTTAATTGCTATTTTTATTTAAAAATTCAATTTTATTTTAACTTGTGAAGGTCTTCATTATTGCTAAAGCAAACTTCCAAGCTATTTTTCCCTCTCTTGTCCCCAGACGCAGCTAACGGCCTGCATGTTTAATCTTTGTTTTTCATCATTTGTGCATTACCAATATTCATAAATATTCTGCAGACACATTTCTTTTCCTCTATTACCCTTATATTTTTCCTTTGTTTACACATGTACAACCCCATCGCCTTCATAGTACATCCTCAAGTACACCTGTGCAATGTTACTGAGAATAACGGCCATTAATAAAAAAAATCAAAACATTTTATTTACCATCTCAAAAACATAAAATCGTAAAAATCTAATGCCAACAAAAGAACATCAGGTATTACATAGTTTATTCATATCAACCCAACACAATCAAACTATGCTCATGATCATAAAATGCTGCAGAAGTACCGTATAACGAGATAACCTTTTGTTCTCTATTAATCAGACATAAGCACAGGTTACCTACTTGGGGTTTCACTAGAATTACTAATCAATCTCTGGTATAGAAGGGCATTCAGTGAGAATTAAATCCTTAGCAAAATAAAACACAGGAACTATCAGTGGCGTTTATGCTTCAAAATATTGTTGTGATTTGTTATAGTGAACCAAACACAACTCCCAGCAGAAACAGGGTTTAGGCAACCCAGAGCTTGCTGCCAAACATTTTGGAGAATTTACAAGGTCAAGTGCACAACGTATGAAAAAACTTGTTGAAATCTTTTGCTTCTCTGCCAGGGAGGTGAGAACTGACTATGTAGAATTATAATTTTTTTTTTTTTTTCTTTTCTCCCACCCTAAGAGCTGCCTGGTACAGAGAACTCTCTGTTAATAAAAATAATTCAAGCTTGAAAGTTCAAATCTATATCAATACTTGCTGCCAACACACAGAAGTGAGGAATGTAAAAGTCACAGCAGTGGAGTAAAGGGGTAATGTAAAACTGGCCCTTCTTGTTCACCCCACAGCATTCCCCACATTGGGGCCCAGACTGTCATGGAAACGCGTGCTGAGTCAGACAGGGGAAAGCTGCTGGGCTGTTCTCGCAGCCTGCACAGGCAAGCCCTCTTCTGCTGCACCACCAGAAATCCACATTCATCCCTCTGTCTTTGATGCAATGACTAGGCCCATATCTGGGCTTGCTGAGAGATTTTGGCCTGAAAGATCTTAGATCTTATTTTGGTAGTCAAAAGGTTCCAGAGATGGCTTCTAAAAAAGGCTACATTTTTTTTATAACTGCAGTCATCTCCTAATATTTTACTATATCATGGCAGTGTTTAATCCAGAAGAGCTTTTTAAATTATCCAGATGTCATGTGAAATATATGTCTGTGTCCATGGTCCAGACAGATTATGAAGGCTCCAAAAATCATACCCAGACTTCATCAGGAGTAAACTGACATCATCCTATTGAATTTGCTGACTGCATTGTCTACAGTCAAGATGCTCAGAGCTGCCAATATGGGAAATATATTGTATCATCTGCAAATTTTATATATCCTTTTATAAGCGTATAGAAAAATATGTGAGTAGATGGGGAAAGAAATGATTTAATTATTTTTCTCCTTGAATTTTAGGGAAGTTCAATAAGTGACCTTCTTATGCTGTGAGGATTCCTTCCCCTTAAGTGCTCTTCGTTCTGCCATTCCCTCACCAAAAGCTCATGAAGCATTTTAATGAGCTGTATAGGAAAAGCTTGTTCTTATTTTTCCATACTCAGAATACACAATATCTATTGTCACAGGCTATGATTTTAAGCCATTCAGTAGAGTCTGTTTATCTGTCATATATTAGACAGATGACAAAAAATTGCTTTATGTTTGGGTCCCTTATACAAAGCCAGTGCATTACACTTAATATTTATCTAGTAGAGCTCAGTTCTGCAGTACTTCCATTCAATCCTTCTCAGGATTTCTGTTTTATTGGAATACATCCACACATAGGGTATGAAACATGAATCACTCTGACTTAGTCAGCACATTACTTCTCTGGGAGGAGGTTTGAATAATATTGTATCCCTATAACACCAGAGGGAAAATGTAGGCACTACCATAAACAGTACTTTCACTTTGTTATAATTTGCCAAGGACCATAGGGCTAACATCTCTGTACTTGCTAATCACCAATTTGGATAAGTGCTAAGCCCTGCAATTGTGCAAGTCTTTAGATGTTACAGGGGTGTTTTCACTTTCCAAGATCAGAATTTAAAATATTATGGGGCACTAAATAATGGCAAATGATCAGCTTTATGTCTTGCCCAGATTTATGGATCACCATCAAACTACCAGAAGAGAGTAAGATCAATTTAATTACAAAGTTTGAAGACGACTTATTTATTGTTCGTCATTTTCAAAGCTCCTATATGTCCATCTGCTGTATGAGTCAATATCCCCAGGCACATTATGCTAGAATTCTACACTAAATTGGTCCTCTTAAGACAACAAAATGAAATGCAAGATAAGTGATTTCCATGTGGAAAACTTTCTGGTCATGCATGTTTAAACACAAAATATTATCCTCAATTTGCCCTCCTCTTTTTCTTTAAATTCCAGACAACTGGGAAACCCACATTCTTTGATGGCAGCATCACTGCAGGTAAGTACTTCTAAGACACATCTTTTGTCATAGTTTTCATCACAAATAACACCAGCCACACTGCTTTGAGAGTCCATCTAGACCAGTACTGCCTCAAGAAATGTCCACCTGTGGACATATAAGGAAAAAGAGCATCAGAGCAAGCATGTATGATATTTCACTCATAATATTCTGTTTGCCTCCAGCTACTTTCAGATTTACTTCCTAAGTGCTCATCCAATCTGTCTGTTGACCTATATAAATGTTTTGCAAATGAAGAATCTTTTGGCAGAAAACTCCACAGTCATAAAACATGTGGCATAAAGAACCACTTTTTTTGTTTTGAAATTCTCTGCTACTAGATGATAATAGAGAGGGACCATCTGATGGATGGATGGATGGATAGATCCCTATTTACCTTCTCTATGGCACTCATTATTTTGCAGATCTTTATCATACTCCTAAACTTTCTCTTTTGTAGGCTGAGGAGGTCCACCATACTCAGTTATTTCTTGTATGAAAGCTGCTCTGTATCTTCGTTCAGCCTTATTGCCCACGTTCCTTTCTTTCGAGATAGCAAAGTACATAGATTATGAAACAAGGAATCATGTACTAGCTTAATTACAGGTTTTTACTTCTCTTTCTATTCCTTTCCTAACAATTCCTTATATTTTATTTGCTTTTTTGACCACTGCAACACTCTGAGCTCATGTTTCCATAGAACTACTGTATCAGGGAGGTTAAAAGATTACAGAACTAGTTCATTGTATTTTAAACCTGTGAGACGTTACTCAAAGTAGTGATGTGCTAAGCAGTTCTGATAATAACTATATGACTACATAGTAGAGCTTTCATTGTTGAATTTAGCTGTCATGTTTCAGTGATGAGACAGAGACGTTCAGCTGACAAAGAAGTTACCATCTACAGCAGATCTGGTACTGGAGTAATTATGCCTGGCTATATCGAGGTGTGGTATTATGAAGAGGATAAGGCAGCATTAGACTTCCCTATAAATAAGGGCTGGTAAATGGTAGGTTTCTAAGATACATTTGTACAGTTATGTGGCATCCACATTTACAACACATTTACAGCTGTATTTTCTCAAAAAAGTCCCAAGAGCTAATTTCTACCTTTGTCTTGAGACATCTGAGGAAAACAACAGCACTCCCAGCATTTTGAAATTCTTACAGGTTCATTGTCTGCTGAAACAAAAGCTCAGCCAAAAACTGGGACAGAGGCTTAGGAATTCAATCAAAAAGTTTCAAGTGCTTGCTTTTGTGTTAGAAAATGATAGTAAAACAGCCACACCGCCACATTAACAAGGCTCTGGGTGCTTTGATTTGACTAATTTTCTGGGTGTTGCAGAACCACTTTGTGGTCACTGGCTTCCTACACGCTGCAAATGTTGGTTTCTTTTTTAGTTAAAATATGTACTATTCCAGCAATTTTCTAACCCACCGCTGAAACACTACACCTGAACTCAACACTACATTGCACCAAACAGCAACCACAGTGCCAGTATCTCACATTTTGTGCTCAGTTTGGTTTTTTTTTTCCAGATAATGAAGTTGTAATTTTATGCTGCTTCCCACAGACATTGGTCTTTTTGTTTGATAATGGCATGACCTACACTGCACCAGGCTTGCTGGCCTACACTGCACCAGGCTTGCTGGCACCTGATGGGATTCATCTTTCGCAAAGGAGAAAGTGGGTCTTTGCTCATGAGCTTGCAGGACTCATCATTGGCAGCTTTAAACAAACTTGAAGGGGGAGGGGTTTAATATCAGGCTTGTACAAGACAAGCTGAGGGATGACACACCAAGGTTAGAGGGAGGGCGTGCTAGCGAGGGCACTCAGCCTGTGTCTCTGAGATGCACTGGGTTCACTGGAGCACAGCTGAAGTTGTTTGGAGATGAGCTGGGGCTGCTGAGGAAATAGGAGCCAAGAGGGGAACACCAGTGAAACACCTCAAAGGAATCAGGGGGTGTTCCTCTAAGGAGGTGACACGGACAACAGCCCAGCTGAAGTGCCTCTACACCAATGCACACAGCATGGGCAACAAACAGGAGGAACATTGTACAGCAGGAAAACTGTGATATAGTTGCCATCACGGAAACATGGTGGGATGACTTGCGCAACTGGAGTGCTGCAACAGATGTCTATAAACTCTTCAGCAGGGACAGGCAAGGCAGAGAGGCAGTGAGGTAGCTCTGCGTGTTAGGGAGTGTTTGGATTGTCTAGAGATTAATGATGGTGACAATAGGGTTGAGTGTTTATGGGTCAGAACCAGGGGGAAGGCCAACGAGAGAGATATCATGGTGCGAGTCTGTTACAGACCACACAACCAGGATGAAGAGGCAGATTCTACAAGCAGCTGGGAGAAGCGTCACAACTGCCAGACCTGGTCCTCATGGGGGACTTCATTCTACCAGATGTATGCTGGAAATGTAATACAGAGGAGAGGAAACACTCTAAGAGGTTTCTGGAGTGTGTGGAAGAAAATTTCCTAACACAGCTGGTGAATGAGCTGACTAGGGAAGGCACCCCACTGGACCTGTTGTTAACGAAGAGAAGGACTTGTGGATGATGTGATGGCTGGAGGCCATCTTGGGCATAACAATCATGAAATGATAGAATTTTCAATTCTTGGAGAAGCAAGGAGAGGGGTCAGCAGAACTGTCACCTTGGACTTCCAGAGGGCAGATTTTGGCCTGTTTAGGAGACTGACTGACAGAATCCCCTGGGAGGCAGCCCTGAAGGGCAAAGGAGTCCAGGAAGGCTGGACATTCTTCAAGGAGGAAGTCTTAAAGGCGCAAGAGCAGGATGCCCCCATGTGATGAAAGATGAGCTGGTGAGGAAGAAGACTAACCTGGCTGAACAGAGCTTTGGCTGGAACTCAGGGAAAAAAAGGAGACCTTTGGAACTCTTGGAAGAAGGCAAGTCATGAGGATTACAAAGGTGTAGTGAGGTTATGCAGGAAGAAAATTAGAAGGGCCAAAACTCAGCTAGAGCTTATTCTGGCTACTGCTGTAGAAGACAATACGAAATACTTCTCTAAATACATTAGCAGCAAAAGGAGGGCTAAGGAGAATCTCCAGCCTATATTAGATGTGGGAGGAAACATAGCGACAAAGGATGAGGGAAAGGATGACGTACTTAATGCCTTCTTTCCCTCAGTCTTTAATAGCAAGACCAGTTGTTCTCCGGGTACCCAGCCCCCTGGGCTGGAGGACAGGGACAGGGAGCAGAATGGAACCCCCATAATCCAAGGGGAAATGGTTAGTGACCTGCTACACCACCTAGACACACACAAGTCTATGGGGCCAGATGGGATTCACCCAAAGGTACTGAAGGAGCTGGCGGAAGTGCTCACCAAACCGCTTCCCATCATTTATCGCCAGTGCTGGCTAACTGGGGAGGTCCCAGTTGACTGGAGTTAGCAAATATGATGCCCACCTACGGAAAGGCCCAGAAGGAGGATCTGGGGAACTACAGGCCTGTCACTCTGACCTCAGTGCCAGGGAAGGTTATGGAGCAGATCATCTTGAGTGCCATCACGTGGCACATGTAAGATAACCAAGTGATCAGGCCCAGTCAGCATGGGTTTAGGAAAGGCAGGTCCTGCTTAAGTAAGCTTAAGTAAGTTGATCACCTTCTATGCCAAGATGACCCGCTTAGCAGATGAGGGATAGCCTGTGGATGTTGTCTACTTCGATATAGTAAAGCCTTTGACACCAATTCCCAAGGCATTCCCCTGAAGAAAATGGCAGCTCATGGCTTGGACAGGTGCACCCTTCGCTGCGTAAAAAACTGGCTGGCTGGCTGAAGCCAAAGAGTTGTGGTGAATGGAGTTAAATCTAGTTGGTGGCTGGTCACAAGCACTGTTCCTCAGGGCTCAGTGTTGGGGCCAGTCTTTTTTAATATCTTTATCAATAATGTGGATGAGGGGATTGAATGCGCCCTCAGTAAGTTTGCAGATGACACCAAGTTGGGCAGGAGTGTTGATTTGCTTGAGAGTAGATCTAGACAGGCTGGATCGATGGGCCAAGGTCAACTGTATGAGGTTTAACAAGGCCAAGTGCCAGGTCCTGCACTCAGGTCACAACAACCCCAGGAAACGCTACAGGCTTGGGGAGGAGTGGCTGGAGAGCTGACTGGCAGAAAAGGACCTGGGGGTGTTGGCTGACATCTGCTGATCATGAGCCAGCAGTGTGCCCGGGTGGCCAAGAAGGCAACAGCATCCTGGCTTGTATCAGGAATAGTGTGGCCAGCAGGAGCAGGGAGGTGATGGTGCCCCTGTACTCGGCACTGGTGAGGCCGCACCTCGAATACTGTGTTCAGTTTTGGGCCTCACTACAAGGACATCGAGGTGTTGGAGTGTGTCCAGAGAAGGGCAATGAATCTGGTGAAGGCTCTGGAGAGCAGGTCTTATGAGGAGTGCCTGAGGGAACTGGGGTGGTTTAGCCTGGAGAAGAGGAGGCTGAGGGGAGACCTTATTGCTCTCTTACAACTACCTGAAAGGATGTTGTAGTGAGGTGGGTGTTGGTCTCTTCTCTCAAGTAATGAGTGACAGGATGAGAGGAAATGGCCTCAAGCTGCACCAGGGGAGGTTTAAATTGGATATTAGGAAATATTACTTCACTGAAAGGGTTGTCAGGGATTGGAACAGGCTGCCCAGGGAAGTGGTTGAGTCACCATCCCTGGATGTATTTGAAAGATGTGTAGATGTGGGACTTCGGGACATGGTTTAGTGGCAAACTGGCAGTGTTAGTCTGACGGTTGAGCTCAATGATCTTTAAGGTCTTTTCCAACCTATACCATTCTGTGTGTCTGTCTTCTTCTTTCTTATATGAATTAGAATTGAGGAGAAAGGGTAAATGCTTGCTTTTCCTGTAAGATAGAATGGAGATGAGACCTGAATTATCTGAATATTTCACCACCCTGCTTTTAGTTCCTCTTTATATAGCTTCTCCAAAGCCCCAACAAGAGCTTTTGGCAGGGATTCCTGTTCCCATGCATAGTGTATGAAATGTTATCACTCCTCTTTAGGTCCTGTTGATTCACTGGCTTCTTAAAGGGAGATCAGTGATACACTTTCTACTTTTACAAGTAATTGTGTAAGTATTATAATACATAGTGTAAAGACTTTTACTCAGGGACAAAGAATATAGTCCTGAGAATATGAAATGAAAAGAAGCAAAATACATATGAAGGAGGAAAAGCTTCTGAGTACTGTAAAAATAAAACAGCTGCAAAGAAGAATTGACATGTTCTTTGTTAAAGCCAGCATTTCAGTTGGGGGTGACTGCTTTTGAAGTACTTTAAGAAAGAGCAAGGACGCCATGTTGGATAGCTAGCTTTAGATAGAAAGCCAGAATAAGGTGTAGTTTGAGCTGAAGATCAAAGAGAGGGACTTATACCAATTGCATGGTGTTCTGGCTACCAGCACAGGAAGCTACAGTCAAGGCAACCAAGTCAAAGACACAGTGCAATTATTTAAAGACACAAATGAATACAGCATGTCCCTGCCTGGCATTCAGATCTGTCTGTAACCTTGTAACTCAGGCTGGAAGCGAACTCCTATTTGCAGGGAAAGTAGAGAGAGAAACCATAAAGTGCTTTGCAGATCTGGTTATCTTTATCTTAGTGAATCTCGCCAACCAGTGAATTTATTCCAGTGCGTAAAGGTTGAGCAAACCTTCCAGAAAACAGAGGACAAAGCGGGAAGAAAAGCACATGATATTGTGGAAAAATCTGTTGACTGCTTGACAGTTTAAGAGATTTTTTTTTCCCCAGCGAAGTTAACATGTCAGTGGCAAGGTCTCTCACATTGTGGAATAATTATTTTCTCCACAAAAAAACTTTTAGATCAGTACATTCAAGGAAGAAAAGGCCTGGAGGATTCACCCTGCCAAGCTACTCTAACATTCTGCAGGATATGGGCCTTAGGATTTTTCTAAACTGACCTTTATTTAATCAAGGTATGCAGACTCATAAGGCCAGAATGACAATTTTAATCTCACAGTATATTGAAACAAAACTGGATTTTGTGAGCTTTATGATTGAGTTGATTGCATATACAGATATTCCTGATAAACATGAGAAACAGCAATCAGCCAGCAGAGAATGAGTCATACAATCTTCAAGTAATGATACCATTGTGATCAGCATATACATGATAGTAAAGATACAGGCGGTATATTCACCTACTTTCCCTTGAAGTTACAATGAGCCTTGGATCCTGATCCATCAGTCATTCAAGCTGGCACACAACCAGACATACGCTGTCTGCCTTTTATGCCAAGTACCCAACTATCCTTTGCATGGAAATAGGAAACCATTCGTGGGTGCTACAGTATAGGTGTAGCAACAGTGAATTTTGTACGTGTCAGTTTGTACCAAAAGATGTTTGCCTGGTTAGATTGCTGTCAGCAGTATCATTCATCTTCTGTTTATCCCAGAAGATTTGTTTGCAAACACTGCTGAAAAAGTCAGCCAAGTCTAATACACTGTATATTCTCCTAATGAAATAAAATACATCATCACGACAAATATTTCTCTCAGGCCTAACGAGCATGCCCTCATGGGCTTTAAAATCTTGCCAGTGCTGTTAAGTAACTAAAGGTTTGGTCCTTGCAACTCTTCTTGCTGTGCGGCGCTCAGATTATGTGAGCCCTCCCATTGACTTCAGGGAGTCATTCATCACAAATCATGATTTTATCATGAGCATCTGTTATTAGATAATGTCAGTATCTGCAGGAAGCCTAGTATTTTCTGTGATGGGCGTAAATACACTGAACACAAACTTGAAAAAAGCTCAAATTTCTTTTGGTAAACTAGTGCATTCTTAAGATACCAGTGCTGTAGGTGATGCGGTTACCCGTGCACTTTGGCAAAAGGAGGGTGTGCAGGGTGCGAGGTTTCAGGTACTCACATTATTCGGTCATATCTCACTGATTCAGGTTCCATACATCCTTCTTTTCATCTTCTTATTTTCTCTGTCTTGAAAGACTTCTTGTACAGTTTGGATATATGAACATTTGTTTTTTCCAAAGTCTCAGAAATGCCACGTTCACTTCCAAACCTATGTCTCTTCTGAGACAGCAGTGCAGCACAATGCTGCCAAATGTAAACTTGTGGGCTAGATGCCTTGTTTAACAAAAGTAATCTGAAACTCTGTAAGCTTTGTATAATGCTAACATCTGCATTTATTCAGCTGCAAATTATATACACGAGGCTAGATCCTAGCTGGTGTAAACAAGGACAGCTTCTCTGAAGTCACTGAGGATTGCCTCCACTTAAGACAATCTAAACATATGGTATATATTCATCAGTTCACTTCCCTTACACAAAGTTGGTCAGATTGCCAGTGAGGTATTCATTCAGAGACTACTCATACATACTCTTCTGATATAAATTACAGCCCTCAATTATAAATTCAAATATATATCATTGCTTAGATCAAGGATGTGCTGAGGCAGCTTCATCTGGTACAAACAGTTCTTGAAACCAATGTTGATTCTTAAATTTTCCATTTAACTCTCTACGGCAACTGTCCTTTTGTGCACAGATTGGGCAACTGTGTTGGCTCTTTCTCTCCTGTTCCATGCCCACTTAGTTGTGGATGCAGTAATACCCATTTGCTGTGTGTATATGGAAGAGAAAACCTTGTTTTCTCCCTATGCCACAGCCATATCCTCAGCTTTACCTCCTGGCCACTAGCCCATGACCAGAATCAACTGAAGACCAAACAGAACTAGAAAATAGGACAGGCAAAAGTGGATCAAATAGCACTCTTGACTACATAAAAGGGAATTGCAAAGGCAGAGGCAGATTCTTGCAGGAGCACAGTGAAAGGACAGGGGCTGATCAAGGAAAGGATGGGCCAGAATCAATGTAAGGAAACTCCATTTAGACAGGAGGAAAAATTCTTTGCTATGAAAGTGCCTATGCGCAGGAGCAGGCTGCTCAGGGAGGTCGTAGAGCATCTGTCCTTGGAGATTTTCAAGACGTGATGGGATAAGTGATCTCACTTTGAGGATGGATTTAACTCCAGTGTTAGTGCTGCTTTGAGAAGAGATTAAAAGAGATCACATCCCTGCGAACCTAAATTGTTCTGTGATTCTGTGGTTTAGTTCAATTAATTTTGCAGCTGACAAAAGTGTCAACAAGAGACAGTTCCAGTGACTGCAGGTGAGTAACACTGCGCTAACATGATTATACAATGAAACCCATGCACTCCTTTATGACTGGGATTATTTTATACATTATATATTTTAATATGATATGATGATATAATATATAGTATTACTTTTTCATTTAAGCCCCCCCTCCCCAACAGATGATAAACTAATTTTTCTGAGATGCGCTGATAAAATCCACAATTTAGGCAGACATAAGAATGAGAAAACACTTTCAGCTCTTTGCTACAGGATACACATTTCCTGACCTAGCGCCCCAGCTTTGATAGCTTGGAAGATTTTGTTTCATCCTCATAGAGAAATTTCTAAGGAAAATGTAGGCTTTAAAGAACATGGACATGAAAGGGTATTATAAGAATGGAATATTTTAGTGTCTGTGATTTTCTGTATACATTAAATACCAAAGGATTTAAATTTGTTTTGAACTAAAGATTAAAAAATGAAGGCTTTATTGGTCACTTTATCTTGATGTGTTTTTTAAATGTGTAAATGCTAGGAAAACATACTTTATTTCTAACTTCTATAGAGCTTATAACTAGATGTTGTATTTGTGATTTTTTTCAGAAAGTGAACTTTTTACTCTGAATTCCCTTCGATGGTACTATTTTCAGTTTATTTTTTACTAATATAAGCTACAATGATATAAACCCCAAAAGGAATCTAAGTGATAAAAAATAATCCAAAATGAATTTTTCTTTGTTTCCCCCATATTAGTACATCCTATATAAAAATTACCTTTATTTAGACTGTGTGCACAGGGACATCTGCTTACTGAAAGCAGCTGATCCGTATACAGATTCTGTGTTCTTTTGTCATAAGAAATTACGAACCCCATATATGGAAATGACATGTTTTTCACTTATTGCAATTGTGTGGAGGGAACAAAAAAATAAAATTAAAAATTAAATCATTCTCTTTTGATTGCAGTTTACCTTACACCTGTGTAAACCACCAAACAACATGTGAAGTAGTCAGCAGTGAGGGCCAAAATACCTCTTCACTAACGAAGATGATTTTAAAAGATTATTGTCAAAAATTAGTTTCCATGATAGCAAAAGAAAATTAGCATCTTTAAATATTTACAAAGTGAATGTGGATTTTAAAACCAACTAGGAAATCAACATCATCTCTAAAATGTAAATAAAGTCTGACAAACTATTCAGAATGAAAAATGTATTCAACAACTTGAGCCCCATTTTCTTTTCGTGCATCATTTGTGAATAGACTTGATTTTTGATAATGCCCTCATTATTCAAAAATATTTTAACCAGTCATTACCCAAAGATGAAGATAAGCAGGAGTAAGTCCCGAGGCTGTTTGAGGTGGCTCACAGATATTCATTTGCACTTTAAAAGATTTTTTTTTTTACATATCAGAATCGTTCTTTGAATGCTCACAGACAGTTTGAAAGATGATAAAAAATACTTTTGGTAAATGTTCTTTTTTCTGCAGTGACTCAGATCTAGCTAGGTTGCTAACTACATGCCTTTTTTTTTTATTTGAAAGGATGTTTCATAGAAATACAGCAAGTGTGTGACGCTATCTCAGACAAAGTAGATTTGTACACCATCAAACACATAGGTATGTTTTGGCATTACTTCTTAAAAGCTCTTCAGTGTTTGCTTTGAGTCATAATGGATTAGTTTTAAGAACCTACCTAAAGGCATATAGCATTAAGTGAAGAACGGATTGAGAAACAGATCCTTTCTGAAAAGGTTCCTATTCAAATAGAGAAGCCAGAGGAAAAAATCTGGTGAGGGAGTCCTTGTGCCTCCCGTTCTGTGGGAGGTGAACTTAAGGCACCTAGGAATAGAGGTGAAGTTGTGACACACAGGAATTAACCATCAAGATCATGGAAGAAACTTTAAGTTCTGCATTTACTTCAGGTTTTAGCTGGGGTGGGAGGGAAGTTTGGTTGGTTGGTTGATTTTACTCCAAAACCTACAGCAGTGAATAGAAAATACTTCTTTATAGTCCAATTTGGTTTTTGACGAGGCGCAACCTGAACAAATATTGCCCCATAACCCAGGCAGAAATAGGAGAATGGAACATCTAAGTACGAGTTTGAAGCATGTAGAAGGCTGTAGCTTTCCTTCAGAGCATTGCCACAAGAGACGGAAGGAAAGCATGTCTGCTGGCCTATGGAAGCCAATGACTCTTGAAGTGATAACAGATAATTTCTTCTAAGAGAGGAAAAGTAATAGGCCTTTCATACCTGACTACCCTGCCTGTTTTCAAAACAGTTCTAATGAACTGCCTAAAATAACATTTCATGAAGCAGTTGTGTGTTTAAAGTTACTGGAAAAATACTGAAAATACCTTGAAACCTGTACCTTATATGTGGTCCCAGGATGCATAATCTTTGTGCTACAGAGAGAACTAAAATAACAGAGGGGGTACACTGTCTTTTTATTATTACTATTATTATTAAAAGATAACCTAAGCCTGCTTGTAATATAAAGGAGAAAATTGCCTGGCAGAAGGCTCCCAAATAAGTACAGACACTATTTCATGCCCATCTCCAGCTGAGTCTTAAGGATGTGTTAGATGACCTGGATGGAAGAGCCTGCCTTCCCAGCAGCCATAAGACTTTGCTGCACCAAGAAGGCCCAACAGTCATCAGTATAATTCTCTGTTAGTTACTGTAATTTTCCAATTTACATGTAACTCCAAATTTCTATGGCTTCAGATCACCAAGCATGTAGGTAATAATTATAATCACAGCAATAACAAAGACCAAAAAAATTTACAGAAAAACAGGAAGAATTTTGGAGAAGCAGTAGCCAGTATGTTTCCTAAATAAATACTGTATGATTTTGTTCAGGCATATATGTGAATCTATACAAGTTGTTCCACAAATAGAGCAAACGCAGCACTCCCAAAAGCTGCCAGTCATGGAGCTGTCTGATTTTAACCTGTTCCCAATAAAGACACCAGTTTGTATAGTGGAATTCAGCCTGGCTGTAGTCCGCCATTTTAAGTATTTGTTGCTTGATGCATTTAACAAAAATCCTGGCATTCTTCCTAAAGCAGCACGAAGGTGAAAAACCTGCAGTTGCAGATGCAGAATTTCAATTATATGATTTCCATTTCTAATGGCAGGGATTCCAATACGGATACTGAGGTATCATTGCCTTAGGGAACGTACCTAGTTCTTATAAAGACATGCAGGTGCTAACAGAAATTATTTGTCAGTTCATAACCGAGTGGACTTACTGGCTTTACCAGAACAATATCTTTTTTTTTGTGCCAGCTGCAGCATTGGCTTTTCAACGCTTAATGTAATGTCCATACAATTAAGTGGGTTGAAATTCAAAGACTACAAATCTTTCTCCTACAGAATCCATTTAATATTAATTAATAATTCTTCATAAAACTACCCAGATGACAAAATTAACAAATTCAGCTCTTCATTTCAGCTACCGATTTCTGCAAATAACAGATTACTGCTGGTTCTCTGCACTTTTCTGGTATATGCCAATGGAAAAAAAGATCTGACAAGCTGGAGAACATCCAAAACATATCTGAAAGCAATCTGTATTCTGTTTGTCAAATTGTTTTTCCCTACAGTTGTTAGTGAAAGTGACTTAGAGGTAGAGATCAGAGGACAATAAAATACATCCTTGGTATATGTTAAATAATACTAAGTCAGAAAATGATGTCCTGAGATACCCAGAATTAAAAGAATCCACAATTAAGTAAGGAAGACATAGACAATCACTGCCCAAGACACTGAATATGTGTGGTTCTGAATCTGTATCTGTTCATGTTCAAGCTGAACTGCAGCTTACGTGGTAACAGTCTTACAGGGCTCTGAAAGCCCCACATAGTGCAGATTTTTTTGTTAACAACTTTTCTTGTTCCAGAATGAAGAATTTTCTGTCTTTCTGGGAAACAATCCAACATTCACCACCATTAACAGAAGTCATTACAGCATGTTTTGATATCTAACTTCTCCGAATTTTTTGGTGGAGAGTGGAGAAGAGACAACTCTTTTCCATCCCAAAGGTTTTTCAGGTCCATATTTTGGCATGGCACATCTCTGTATTCCTCCCATTCTCAGAACCTACATCACTCATAAAAAATGTTAGAGGCTCAGCTTTAAGCTTTTTTTCTTTTTTTTTTTTTTTTTTTTTGATTCACGGCAGGAGCTTAAGAATTCACGCCCTTTGTCCCACACAGGCTCTACTTTTTCTTCAGTCCTTTTTTAATAACAAAGCTTCAAGGGTCTCATTTTTGCTGCCTTGCTGCTTGTTTCAAGGCAAGCACTCGAATGTAGCTTTAACTTCATTCACATGGAGAGAATAAGCAAGTGCCTAATGTTAATTCTGCCTAGGCATACTTTGTGAATTGCATCCATAGGTCAAACCACCAATTTCTGGCTTTGTCTTCCTCTGTGGTAATTTCTGAACTGCAAAAGTACTACTTTGCCTCTCTTCAGTCTTTCCTTTTATTTTCAGACTATCCAGTAAGAAAACCCAAGACAGTGAACTATGTCTGTCCCAGTAACTCTTTAGAAGTATTCCTAATTACAGAAATATTCATATTTTTTACTCCTTTGGTGCAGGAGTGTAGAGAATTGTCATTTCTTAAAGCATTTGTCCTTATGTTGAGATGCGTTTTCTATTCTAAGTGCATGAATAATGCCCTCTTATGGCAAAATTTAGGGATTCTCCAAAATGTATCTGGTCTAAGATGATTTACATTATCAATTTATGTTCAGAAAAAAACCACTTATCCTGGAAGGAAAAATAATGAAAAAGAAAAATATGCTGTGCATGATATTACAGTCATAACGAGTTATACTAACTATATTTTCTTTATACTTCCTCCACTTCTTGGATATTTGAGAGGAAAATCCAGTCCTAGAAGCACTTGTTTAACAATTAGGATAAGGAACTAATTTCTAGAACATTTTGACGAGTGTTCTTTGCCAATTGCTAAATTAAAATGAGGGTATATAAAGCAAAGAGCAAGTGTATACTACATTTACTGATATTGACAACAGGATTTAACTGATCTCTGGAAGTGTTTGTAATATAAGTAAACTGTAAGGTATAAACAGGCAAGTCTGTGGTGAAATATTACTAAAAATGTTTACCCAGAATTTCACAATACTTTGGAAGTACATTAAGATAAATTTAAATGAATTAGTACAAGTTAAGTGTTTTAAATGTTTGCAGTAGCAAAATATCAATTAATAAAGCTCTTAAGAAACATTTTGTATCTATTGTTTGTCTTTCATCTTTTCTTCCTCCTAAATGACTTTGAATAATTGACAATTAATAAAGTGATTTTATGTTATAAAGGCGTAATTTTGGAGAAGATACTGTGTTCTGGCTGCCATCCAAACTATAGAGTTTTTTGCCTTCTTGGCTTAAAACAATCTACTGCTAATAGATTCAAATAAAGATTCAATTAGATGTTCTGGAGAGAGCCAGATTAAAAAAAAGATAAATACTCAGTGGAATGTTTATGTTGTTCGAGAAAAAAATTAAATGTAGACTCACTTTAAATTGTGGTTCTTTCAATAAGAAAGCAAGAAGCAAGCTAAAGCAATGGAAACTTTTCAGTATGACAGAAAATTCTGAGACTTAATTCACAATGTTAGATTACATGATGCTGTATTTCTCATGCTTCAGGTACTTCCATGAAGCTTGTGCTAGCTTTGGGTGGGCAATTAATAAAATAATAGGCATAAAGCATATTTTTAATCCATAATAGCCAATAAATATGCAGGTCAGATTCTATGACTGCTTCTCAATCCTTTTTTAATAAAAAAAATTTGATTTTAAGCTGATGACAATGTTATTTGAAATTAAACCATATCCTGATTGTCCTGAAGCCCAAAAAATGTACAAAGAAGTCAACAGCCTCTCTTAAATCCCACTGAACATACGTTGACTTCATAGGCTTTTGCTATCTGGGCCAAGTGTTTGCTCATCCTTCTTTTCGCAACACATTCTAATGAATACAACAGGGTAGCTTTCAAGAAGGGTTTTGGTGATTGTAATATATTAACTTAAAATAGTCCAAAAAGCATTTTTAAGAGCCTTTCAAAACATCCATTGCACCGACAGTGAAAAAAAGGAAAGCAGAGGCTCCTATCCCCATGAATCACAAGCATTGGGAGGCACTGTATGAGCACCTGTGACAAAGGAAGAAGAGAGTTCACACGATCAAGAATACAGCATAGAACACAATGAAGACCAGAGCCCCAGTTTTACCTTCTTTAGGACCTTAGAAGAATGCAGTGATACCTATGTAACAAAGCACTGAAATGATCAGTATGACAGCTAAAACATCAGTACAACACCATCTGTTCCATGCTGGTTCCAGAGACAAACCTTGGTTCATAGCAGACAACATGACGGCCTCTTTAAGAAATGGTAAAGAATGCTTTGCTGGAAGCAGTAATCTCTTCCTTAATACTGAGATAATACTGTGGTAAAGAATTAGTACTTGAATCCTATAGCATCTCAATGTTTTCCACCTTGGGGAATTATAGGGTACTTTGGATTTACATTAAAATTGCCACTGCTACTTCAGTTTCCTAAAGAAAACATAAGAATGGTCAGAGTGGGTCACTTGAGAGATCTAGTTTAAAATCCCAACTGCAGTGATAGCTAGGATGTAATGCAAAAGGATCAGGTTTGATGAGTAGGAGAGGAGACATCTCTGCGGCCTGTTCCATTTCTCAGTGTCCCCTGGTCCACACGCACAGGTACGTGACACCTCCAGGGGAGAGTGAGCATTATTCAGATTGTTTCAGTCAATGCTCTGCTTGGCATGCATAGTTTAAATTATGACCTTTCTCATTAGTTTTTTTTCTTCTTTCATCTGGAGACACAAGTTCTTTAACTGTTATTTCTTCTGCAGGAGTGAAACTTCCTTGGGGAAAGTTATAGGGACCCTGGCCAACAGGACGTCTTTAGGGAAAGAGAAGGCATATGTAGAATGGTCCTTCTGCTCCTCTTTTAAAGTAACAGCTTGCAGAATGCAAACAATATGCAGTGAGCAATTAGCTGACACACACCATCAGTGAAGCTTAGTCTGTACTTATAGAGAACAAAAACAATCAAAGACTGCAAGGTATGCAGTCATTACTCTTCATTTGAAGATGAAGGATAGTGGGAAACAGTGTATTATCTGGGACCAGACTGGGGGTGGATAGTTTTATATAACCGAGCTTCTAGGAGTGTGTTTCAAACCTAAGATGAACAGGGGAAAAAGAAAAAAAAGCTTTTTTTTTTCCAAAGCAGTGATTCACGTAATGCTCTACAAACACTGGGGTAGCTGAATCAATGGCAAAAAGTTATCTCTCCAACACCTCCTTCCAACAGAGAGGACTCCCTTGAATGCTATGGGCCCTGTAGCATGTAGCAATGGATCGAGCACCAGGCTAGAGAGTAGCATGTCAGGCTGGAAACTGCCATGACGCCCAGGGACACGTCGCTGCCCCCCTCTACCTGCAGTAGTCTTCTCACCTACCCTCTTATCTCTATTTGTTTGGATAAAAATCTTCTCCACAACCACTCCTGCTTTACTTCCCTGTGTGTCTGTAGAGCTCCTTGCGCCATAGGACCTTCATGACAAGTACTTCCAATACACTAAACTACACTTTGTTGCATCCTCTACGTACTTCTTGTATTTATAGCTTGCTTGGCCTGAAGACATCCTTGGTGTGCCAACAACCCAT
This sequence comes from Phalacrocorax aristotelis, assembly GCF_949628215.1. NCBI lineage: Eukaryota > Metazoa > Chordata > Aves > Suliformes > Phalacrocoracidae > Phalacrocorax > Phalacrocorax aristotelis. The sequence continues at coordinate 207,098,222 of NC_134276.1, read as the reverse complement.
CCCTTTTCATTCAAATCTTCCTAATACATATTCTTATTTATCAACTTGCAAAATAATGATGACTTTTCTGATTAGTTAAAAACTCAAACCCAGCTTTGTGCAAGCACAGTGATTCTGGTTGTATCACTGACCTCATTTAGTCAGAGTGGCTAAAAGGTGGAAAATCTGTCCAAAACAGTATTTTTTCTCCTAAAAACATCAATAATGTGGTTGCCTCACAGAAAAGGGGAAGCATGAAGTCCTGGTAGCATACCAGGAACCAGCTTGAATTTTCTGTACAGACACAGGAGTACTTATTTGATGATGACCTTACAGAAATCACAGTCTGTTCAATGACGGAGGTCACTATGAAGTGCTGCTTCACTGATTTCCAGGGAAGACATTCAGTGCTGGGTCTATTTGACTGGAGACAACTGGAGTTTTATCAAACTACTAGCACAATGTTTTCTTCTGTTTCCATACAGGTAATAGTGCTTCATTAATGTGGTTATACTGATCCTGCTCCTAAGCATCTGATTTTTCTTAAGCTGTGAAAAGACAAATTGTCTCCTGCAAATGGATTTTCACAGAACCTTAATTAACAAAAAGAAAACTGATTAATACAGCTTGACAACTCATTGTTAGTTACATGCCAGCAGTTTTAAAGGCTTTGACCTTGGTGATGAAGCCTCACTCTTCATGAGCAGTCCTTATGTGACCCACTGGAATAAGGCCATTCACAAGGTAGGGCACACTATGTCCAAGGACCTTATGCCATCTCCAGTGACACAGCGGTATCACCAGTAGTGTTATCTTTACTATCTCTTGAATCTTTGGACTATCTGTTGTGAAAAAGAATATAAATTGCTGTTCATATTAGCACACCCTCAAAACAAACACCTAATAGCTTTCCCACAATAAACTGCTGACGTATTTCACATTTCTCCCAGTTCTTGTAACTGTTCGATAGAAAATAAAAAACAATGAACTAATTGGATTACCTAATGACCTTGCTTTTCTATAAGGTGATTTGACACTCATAAATGAGGACAGAGGAAATAGAAGTTAATAGCATTTTCTCTCATCACTTGGAATCTGGACACTTACTGTACACACAATTCCTTTGATTTGTAAGGAAGGAATGGATTACATTTGATGGTCACTTTGTCATGCATTTACTCATTTTTCTGTATAATAGTTAGCATTTGATCTTGTCTGAATTCTAAGTCTGTGCTTGTGTTCAAAGCAGAAACTGATTATTGAGCCTGTTGATTTAATGGCTAGCTGTTGCCAATCCAGTGAAATTATTTGATTATCTTCCACTATTCTGTCTTTAAAAATCCAACTGTTTCTCAGGAGGCTCCTGTCTTCCTTCTCTGCCATCTTCATCTATCTTAGCTTCGTTTCTCCATCTTCCCTCTTTTAAACCTGTGTTCCTTCTGGTTCTACTGCCTTATGAGGAGCAGCTGAGGGAACTGGGGTTGTTTAGCCTGGAGAAGAGGAGGCTGAAGGGAGACCTTATCACTCTCTACAGCTACCTGAAAGGAGGCTGTATTGAGGTGGGTGTTGGTCTCTTCTCTCAAGTAACGAGTGACAGGATGAGAGGAAAAGGCCTCAAGCTGTGCCAGGGGAGGTTTAGATTGGATATTAGGGAAAATTTCTTTACTGGAAGAGTGGTCGGGCTTTGGAAGGGGCTGCCCGGAGAGGTGGTGGAGTCATCATCCCTGGAGGTGTTCAAAAAACACATAAACATGGCACTTTGGGACATGGTTTAGGAGACATGGTGGTGTTGAGTTGGCAGTTGGAGTTGATCATCTTAGAGGTCTTTTCCAACCTTAATGATTCTGATTCTTCCATAATCTGTTCACTTTTTTCAGGAGCTTAAAATCTAAGTGGGGAGAAATAAAACAAAAAAAAAAAAAAGCCAAACCCCAAAACAAAACGTTAAGTAAATGTCCAAATCCACTCTTCTTTCTAGTTCCTGGCGTCAGTTAGTGTGTCAGTCTAAAGCTAGCCCTGGGTCCATTAGGATGATTTGTTTGGGTAAGAAGCAAACACCACGCACAGATACAACAAATTCAGTGTCTGTGTGTTTTGGCCATGCGGTTTTGCCTGCTCGGACCACACTGCAAGAGTCAGAACTGCTCCAACTCCGAAGCTGAGAGCGAGGGCCTGACTGTCCTGACACATGATGCAACCTGGAGTAAATGCACTTAGTTATAAATCTTACATGCACCAAATCAGAACTAGCAGCAAATTGTACAACACCTTGTATGCTTTGTGTAGTACAGGAATGATTAAAAATCAGCTGCAAAGCTGAGTCGAACTTGTTTGTCCTCACCCCTGTGTTAGCCTGTAAAATACACAGCCTGGAAAGCAAGTGTCTTGCATACTTTTCATTTCACTCACAGGGCTGATTCATGCCAGTAAATATTGAAACTCCACCTCGTAGTTTGGAGAAGTAATTTCCATTCCACGAGTTTCGCTTGAAGCTAATACATGCTATTACAAAACATCTGAAGTAAAAGTTTAACCATTTCACTCAGCCCAGCTGTGAAGTTCAAACTACTTTTTAAAGTTAATTCTCATGCTCTGACCTGCACATATGCACATGTTAAATACAAATAAATCAATATGGCATGCTTATTCTTGCTTCAATTTACTTTTTGTTTTCAAAATTAGAATACTCTTGCTTTGCCTAACAGATATACGAGTGCGATGGTATCTCAAAGATTAAAGTTTTGCATTTGTCTCTTTGTAGTTCATTTGTTATTTTATAAACCCAAAGTCCTTGAAGGAGTGTCGGAAAGCCCCATAATTTTTCTCAATGTTCCATTTTACCTTATCTCTGATGCAGCCAGCACATGTGAAAAAGAAATGCAGATAGCCAGATGGCTCCCCAGTGTCCATACATACAAAAGCACTGACAAACACAAGTGACTTTAACTAATGCTGGTGTTGATTCATGCTTGAGCATATTCTTTTGGTTGCTTTTTTCTAATGCTATATTATTAGGAGCATGTGTTTGTGGTCTTACCCAGAAGAGTATTATTCTGAATTTTAGGAAGAAAAAGTACTGTCTTAATATTTGTTTTTTCCTAAGCAAAAATATTTTGGGCAGACAGTTAGAATCATCATAAATTTTAGTGTTGGTACTTCATGGTATCATTCTTTTTCTTTGACTGGTATTGGCACCCATTACACATCTCTCAAAAATCTCCTAAAAGAGAGGTTGTTTCATATTTACTTTGTGGTTTTCTGTGCACTCTCCTCTGAATCACCCTGCACAGACCACAGCAAGAGAGAGAATACTGAATTAGCTGATTCACTTCTGTTGCTTGGTGCGGTAATCTCTAATTGCACTTAGTTGTGGGGATTTTCCGAAGCAGACAAGTGATTTCTCCTTTTGCCAGGGTGCTGCTGTCAGACTGAGGCATTTGAACATCACCACATTTCAAGGATGAGCAGCATCATGTTCACAGCCACGCTGCCTCCCCATCGAGAGAACAAGCTCTCCGATGCCTTAGTTTAACTGCTCTCTAGAACAGCGAAAGTTAACGCATTTCTGCATAGTTTGTGTTAAGGAGGAGAACTGGAAGAGGATCAATATTTTTAAGGACTCATGATCTGAGAGTTTAGTTCATGTGACAGCATCAGCTAATTCATCCTCAAGATATGATCTGAAATGGGTCAAGCTTTTCAAAATCCTGGACCCAATCCTTTTCTGGCATCAGTTGCAACTCTGATGTTTCATTTCAAAGGAAGGAACATTGCATACTTTCATGTTTTCTGGGGCTATAAGTGCCTTATTATACTGGAATTCCTCGCTTGAAGAAAGCACCAACTTTGCTAGGCTGGCACTGAAGCCCTGGGGAGAAGCTGTCTTTGAAATATGTGTGACCCTAACACATGCAGATGAGCTTCTACACCAAGTAGCCTATAGACACTGGCCATAGACATCCACACATACAGACAAAATTTGTTTAGTAAGGGCACTGTATTCAGGCTACTCCCTGCTCTCCAGCTATAGTGCATTAGTATTATTGACTGCTTTGGTTAGTATGGCCAGAGTGTGTAATAGCTGGAAAGAAAATTGTAACTTGAGCATATGCACTGATTCATTGTGGGTACTTGTTTACTTGTTAACATACTTCTGCTTGTGGGATACAGCTGCAAGAGGATCATGAGAAGCTGTCCTCTGACGTACTGCTGTGACGGTACCCTGCCACGCAACCTGCACTGCCTCAGCTGGAGCAGATGCCACCTCCTCCTGCAAAAGTGGAAATCTTGATTCAATAGAAGTTTGCACCTAGCAGGCCAGACTAGAACAGAATACATTTGCAAGACAACTTAGGAAAACCTAACCCAGAACACAAATACTGTTGTTTGGAAAATCCTAGGGGCTTCAATGGAGCTATGCTGCAGTTCACATTTTCAAGACACCTTGGGTAAAATTTTTCAAAGCTATCCGACTGCAATGAGAGCACAAATCTCACCAAAAGAGGAACATCTACAACAACTAATAGCTCAGTGTCTCGGGGGAAAAAAAAAACAATCTTGAGCAAATGCAGCTCCTAGCCTCCTGAACTGTGAAAGAGCTTCTGAACGCTTGTGGTGAAACTCCTGCAGCAATCAGGAGGCTGAATTACAAAGCTAATGCTCTAGTGCTCGTTTCTTACTCTTCTTCGTTCATTTTCTTTTAAAGGTTCAAATCGAGGAACTAGTTGGGAGCGGGGCGGGGGGGGAGGGGGGCAAGGAGCAAGAGAAGAAACCCCTCTGACCGGGGCCTGGGTGCGACCTGTTTTACTCCTCACCACAACCCTGCCTCTTTCCGTCTCTTCACAGTGACATCTACCGGCCTCCCCCGAAAGCTCCCCGCTCCCCCGGAACCCCTCCAGCCGCGGCCGCTCCCGGGGCCCCGCTCCCCGCCCGGGACGGCCCCCCGCCCCCGGGCTGGGCCGCAGCCCCGGCGCTGCCGTCGGGCGCGCTCGGAGCCGCGGGACGCCCCGCACAGAGCGGTAGAAACTTTCCTGGCGAGTTTCCCTCCTCCAGCGAGCCCCGCGGGCGCGCAAGCTGCGCGGAGCGGGTGGGAGACTCCCTGCCGCTGAACCCCCCTCGGGGCCAAGCCGAGGGAAGGGGGGGGGATGTTCCCCTAAATAGTCCTTAATTGCATCACGGTCCCCTAGCCCGCGGGCAGGCTGCGCCCTGGGCGCCCGCTCCGCGCTGCCTGGGCCGGGCCGGGCTGGGCCGGGCCGGGCCGGGCCGGGCCGGGCCGCCGCCGCCGCCGCGCTCGGCGGGGTGTGGCCTCGCCATTATTTACGAGCTCCAGCCCCTATTTGCTCAGCTAATGATGCACCGGGGGCCGCGGAGCCTCGCCTCGCTAGTGAGGCGGCGGCGAGGGCAGGGCAGCGCCTGTAACTGGAAACCAAAGCCTTCACCGGCACCGCCCGGCCACTTTCCATTCACTCCTAGGTGCTTAATTGAGGGCTGGCGAGAAGCGCTCCTGGTGCCTTAGGAGTCCGGCCATAAGGATTATTTTACAAAGGAACCGGGAGTACCTTTGCAACCACCGGGAAGAGAGACTTTTCTTTATTTTTTTATTTCCCGCCCTCCCCGCAATGGCCCAGGTTTGGAATTAAAATGCTCTGGTAACACGAGTGGAGTCCATAAACTGATAGAAACCAGATAGAAGTCTGTATTGCTGGTTCCTCCAATAGCTGGGTAAGCATAATTGAAAGTTCTCTATCTTTGCTGTAGTAGATATGAAATGTGTTTGATGGTTGGTTTTTTTTTTTTCCTCCTGTTCACAGATAGTTAAAGCAATATTTTTCAGATTAGCAGAGCCTGTGTCTGGTGGATTTTTTTCCCCTTTCTTTCTTTCCTTTCTTCTGCTGAATAATTTTTCCTTACAGGATTTAAGGGTAGGACTCAGCCTGTAGCAGGTGACACCTGCACAGTACTTCACTGCAAAGCTATATAATACTTTCTGAAAGCAATACAGCATGGTGAAAGCGACCTCCGTGGCAGGAAAACTTCACCACTTCACTTCAGTAGCGGTTTGCCACTTTGTTTACAGTTAGAATAGGTTATAAGAGCAGAACTGTAATTACATATTGCTTTTTGTCTGTCCTAAAAAATTCTTTAAAAGTTCTTGCAAGGTTTTAGGTCTGTGGGTTGTCAGCAGAGATCATGTGCGCAGGACATGCTCAATATAGTATCATGACTTACTGAGATAAATTCAGAACTGCGTTATAAGCCCAAACCAAGGTTCAAACCTGTAGTGAGTTTGCGTTCAGTTACCAGGTATGTAAATCTCTGGAATGAAACCTATTTCCATTAGGTAACTCACATGTCAGACACCCTGAGGTACCTTTTTGGCACCATATGTATTTATTATTTATGTGCCTAACAGCTGGGTAGGAGCCATGCAGCTCAGAACTTGAATCTTATATTTGCCTGTCACTTCTGTGTTAATGGTGAAGGTCTGCAATTTGAGCAATGAATTGTAGCAATGTTTTACTCCTGTACCTGACTGCACTGGAATTGGCAGGAGGTAGGAGAGTGGGAGGGAAGGAGCACTGAAAGGGTTTTTTTTTTTAATTATTATTATTTCCTACAGTATCATTTAAGGGAAGAGAGAAAGCCACACACTTGTTCCTCTCTGACTTTTTATCTCTATTGCAAAGAAAGCATAGTGCTACTGCTGTAAAATGCTAATCCCATTGCATCTGTTAAATCACATGTTCAGTATGATTGGCTATTTGTTTTGGCCTGACAAAGAAATTTTATCAGGCTTTAATGGCATTTCTCTCTTAGAAGAGCGGTAGGTTAAAGGATATCCCATGGGCTGGTCACAGGGTTTTAAATTTAAAGCCTACAAAGCAGCATTAATACTAGAGTTCATGCAGCCCATTTAAAAATTATTCTTGGCGAAAGCTCTGCAACTATCATTTAATTAGTTAACAGACCCTTAGAGATAATTTGGACCTGGGCCAGAGTGGATATGTTTCTCCTGTAGACCAGATCTGTAGCTGGCAAATTTCTGACACTGGTGTTTTTCTCAGTTAGCAGAGTTGTAGCATTGCTTGATCTTTCTTCTTGCATTTCTCAGTACCCCAGATCAAATTTTGGAGAGTTTAAAGTGTGGGCTAGAGAGCTTGTGCACTCACTCGTATGCTCTCCATCCCACCCCCAACTTAGTATGAAGTTCTCATGCGGAGAGAAGCCTTTCAAAAGGATTTACAGTGAGTGGGTGGGAAATGACAGAGGTAGTAATGAGATATGGGGCTTTTACCACTAACTCAGTGGAGTGGATCCAGCCCATATTGGTGTTGACCTGAAGTCATCCCTGTCTGACAGCTGGTTCCTGCCATGCTGTGGTGGTTACAGCCGGTTCTTTTAGGACAGGTGTGGATCTCAGAGAGACTGAAGGAACAAGCGTGTAGAAATACTGTCTTCCACTGGAGGGACTGTACTGCTAGAGCAGAGCTGAGGTAAAGAAGTGTAAGGCAGGCAACAAAACTCTGAATTAAATAAATGTATAGCCTTTAATGTTTTCTTCTAGCGGTAGGGGTTGTATCCTTCAAAGTGCATTAACCAATAAGTGGTGTCTAGTAGAAGGACTGTTGATGCCGAAAAGAAAAAATATAAACAGGGAAGTAAAATGGGCCTAAAATGAGGGGGTGTTTTATTCTCACTTTTGCAGCTGAGCTGAAGAACCAAGTAGTTACCACAGGTGAAATTAAATTTGAACTTACCAATTTTTGGAGAGATGCAGTTTAGGAGCACTTATAGGTATGCAATATTCAGCTTCTAATGTCTGCTGGGTTTTATGGGTCTGATCCAAAGTCCATTGGAATTGATAGGAAAGTGCCATTGATTCCAGTGAGCTCAAGCACTTCTTGAGCTAAGAAAAGATGCAGATTTGTTTTGGGGTGTTTCCTGATTGTCTGAGGAACTCAGCATTCTCAGCAGCTAAACCCTATAAAACGAATGTAGATTCAGCAGATGTGCAGGAGGAGTAGCAGAAGTATAAAGTGTAATGCACTGTCCAACACTGGCTACTCTTAGCGCTCAGTAGAAGAGTATGAGAGCAAGTAGGTATCCTGAAAGGAGCTAGCCCAAAAAGTAAATGTTGACTAATAGTTTCAAGCATGTTGAAATGCTTTTGGTTTCAATGGTTTTGAAAGTGGTAACATAGTCAGGATTTCATCTTAAGAGATCTAGAGGGCTATTAGAGAACTCAACTTACTGAAACTTAAAGCTCATTTCCAAGCACCTTTGATTTTAAATATTAAAAGAAAGAAAAAACCCAACCAACCAACAACCCAAACCTGCTTCCCCCCCCCCCCCCCCCCAACATGAGAGGGAGATCAAATATGATGTAAAGTAAGGAGAGATGTCTAAAAATATCAGCCAGCTTTTTATTAGTGAAACTTTATCTCCTGTCCTTGCTTTGCTCTGCCTTGACATTTAGCATAATTATTTTTCCAGCAGGTGGAATTGTCCTTATTTAAATAAACTGAGTCTAATACTGTAGTCTGCCTTAGCCAAAACTCAGGCTCTGTTGGTTCATACTAACAGGCAGAGAGCTCCTTTTGTGCCATCACAGAAGACTGCTGGAGAAAACCATTTTCAGATGTACAAAGGAAAAACAGAAGTGCTGTACCTCCTTCACATTATCATATATTATGGCTTCAGCTGGAAGAGCTTTCTAACACAGATCTTTCTGTAATGTTTTTCCTCCACAAAATTGTATAACAGTAATGTGATCTCTCTGTCTTTCAGGTTTTGTTTCTTGGATATTAAGTTGCAAATCTGAAGAGATGGCATTTCTTGCACTGCACGTGTTGCTTGGGATATTTATTTACTTTAGCAGTGTAAAAGGATCTTCCCAGCCTCAAGCAAGGGTGTTTTTAACATTCAATGGTAAGAAAGAAGATAAACATTCTTAAGCAAATGTTATGATTGAACATTTTCTTCTTCCCTTTAAATTCAGTAACTGAGTAGAAATTGGCTTTTTGATCTGCATCCATAATTATTATTTTTGGTTTGTGTTGCTGAGGTACCTGTCAGCCTAAATTCGATTATTTTTTATCTGAAGTTCATTGCTACTACAGCTATAGGTACATAATTAATAATACCTTCTCTTTATTTGGAAAGTTATTATGTAAAGGTTTTATTTCTCATCCTTAACTTTGTTTTGGAAATATGATAGCACATGAGGCACGTGGCATGTAGTGGAAGTTATTAATGATTTGAGTTGCTTTCATTCAGTGCCCAACTGAGACACTTTATACTCTGAAAATCAGGCTGCCTGAAGGTTTACCAAAATAGTTAGCAAGACAGAGTCCTTTGACAAAATATCATTCCTTGTGCACTTTCTTGTACAGAGCATGTAACAATCACTGATACCTGCATACTGTAAACAAGCAACCAAAATTATTACCTTTCAAAAGAAAGGTGCGTTTACTTCTGAAGTGATGAGCAGTACCTTATTACTGCAATTACCTCAGTATTACTTTAATAGTAAGGGAGGTTATTCTTCCAGTATTAATCCCTGTCCAAAAAGCTGATTTTAGCCACTACTTCAGAGTATGTGTGTTCTTTGGGCTTACTGGTTCTGTAAAATTTGAACAAAAAAAATCTGTCACTAATAATAGGGGCATTGGCTTTCTTCAGCCCTCTGCTTTTTCCGCAGTTGTCTTTGAGGACTTGCTACTCCCTGCACTGATATTGTCTGTTTTAGGGTGGTTTGTATGGCTCGCAAATGTAGGGATGCCCTGCAACTGCCATGTCCTGCCATGGGAATATCCTGTGTGCTCTGAATAGTCTTTAAAGAATCACTTTAAAAATTATCATAGCTAGTAAGTATCTCAAGCTGCTATTCGTCCCAGTCATCATAACTAAATACTCTTGAGTCTGAGAGACATCTGGAAGGAGACCTGCTAAGTTAGACCTTCCACAAATACCAGCCAGAGGACTGAACAAAATCAAGATATTGTATATTGTAGAGTATAGGGCCCTAAACTTACGATCACAACACATAATAGGTGTAAATTGGCATGGTTCCAGTGAAAGCAATAGTAGAGATTGCATTCCAAGAGGGAACCGCCAAATGAAGAAGTAGGTGGGAGTTTCTTTTCCTTGCTTAAGCAACACTGACTTGATGTAGATGGTACTAATTCAGCACAGCTCAACACAGAAGCAAGTTTGGTTGCGGTTGTGTATTACACCTGCAGGTTTGTCACAGGTACTCAAAACAGGCTGATTCAGATTTCCACATTGTGTCCATGGTGGCCTTGAAAGTAATAAATCTAGGCTTCCCCTGATCTCTGGTATGAGCATGAAGTAGGAAAAGTTCAGGTTTTTCAGTATTTAACCTTGTGAATGGGAAAGAATCATAATGAGGGGCAAATGGTTTTAACCTGGACTCAGAGATTTGTGGTTTGTTCCTTGGCTCATCACAGGTATCCTTCAAGTCTGAAACACAGGACCACCCATAGGGCAAAAACCCCCAAACCTAGGGATTTAGGAAAGATAATGACTGGGTGAATTGAAACCTTAGTTTCTCTGTCCCTCTCTGAAAGGAGTTTGTCCCTCCTTCCTTTAAGAGGGGTTACGACAGCTTTATGTCACAGCAACCCCTTCCTCTGGTGAAGCTCTTGGCCCCCAAGAGCTCTGCCACTCCATGCCTGGCCTAGGGACATACCCTCAGCTCTCCAGTTCCTGACTGTAACCGTGCTGGGCTGCCTCAATTACAGCTCACTTCTGCAATATCAAGTACAGTAGTTGTTTGTCTTGTGTCTTCTCCCTGATTTTTAAAGTGTTGCTTTGAATGGGTAAAATTGAGAGTGTCTAGCTTCAGTGAAAGTTAGGGGAAAGTAAGTGTCAGCAGAGCCTTGCAATACTATCTGATTGTCTTAAAATGGACATTTTACTTTCTCTAAAATATCTCAACATTCAACCTTAAAAAAAAATAAAATTGCTTCTTAAAGTCCTTGGTTTTTAATTGGTCTTTCAAAGTCATAAAAGTAAGAAATTAATTATGCGTTTTCTAATATGACAAATGATGTCTGAAATAAAGGGCTGAGCTTTTCATACAATATAAAACCAGTAATTTTATTTTTAAGCTCTATTTCCAGATGGTAAGAAACAGCTTTCATTATGTGAAATGGGTTTGCAGGTTGTTGTGTATAACAAGGTAATGGCCCCACCTGTAGGATGAATGTCTGTTCTCTAAATCTTTATTTATTTACATGGGTACTGATGTAAGAGAAAAATGTGAAACTTTGCATTGTTCTCTTGCCAAGTGTGATAACATGCTCTTTCTGCATAAGTTGTTTCGTAGCTTATTGGCTTTAACTCATGTAGAAATATCAAGTTATTGGCTGTCTCCATGCCCTGAGAAGCTGTCAGTTTTTACGGAGAATTGTCACGCTTTTGAAGTGCATCATTTGAAAATAAAACTATAATTAGGACTCCTTATGTTTTAAATTACATTGGACAATAAAGACAAGTCATTCAAGCTTAGGATACTTACATGATATTTTTCAAGTTCTGAATTGGATTTGGCTTGGTGTCTGTAATTACCTTGCATAAGTTTGGGGGATAGAATGTATACAGGAGAAAATGAGTGATGCTTTTCAAAGCTAACCTGCTCCTTCAGGAGCAAGTCAATTGAGCTTATTCACATCGCGGCATTTCTCATGGGAAAATCCAGCAAGTATCTTGACCTATTCTGTTGTTCATCAGGAAAGATAAAAATGCGAATCGTTTGAATCATGGGCTGCTTTTCTCTTTGCCATCTAATTCATTAAGAATCAAATGTAATTAAAAAGTAAGCCTGGTTAATACCTCAAGAGCCTGATAATAGGGATTTTGCAATTAACTTCAATGGATGAAGGACTGCAACCCTAATTTCTATTTTTGAAATCAAAAGCCTGGCCCCTTGTCTAATTAAAATGTAGTTCATGACTTAGCTGAGACTGTTAAATGTGCACCTAACATGATTGTGGACTTACTGCTGTCTGCACCCTGAGTGACTTGAAAGCTACAGTGCTGTACAGAACCCCAAGGCCCAGTTTCTATTGCTTGTATAGCCATTTACTCAGATGAAAGAAAAGGCCAGGCTGGAGCTGAACTGCATGTTTTGCACAGGTATACGTGGTTATACATGGCACTAGGCATACGGAGAATCAGGCAAAGAGGGTCTCAGTTTGCTTGGGATGATTGTGATAACCTAATTGTCCTGTTCAACTGTGATGGCTTGGACCATCAGTATTCGTACAACATCTGCACTTGAAGAGCTGCTGCAGATGATGAAAGAAAGCTGCCTCCGTTTTTTCTGATTCTGAAATTGCAAAGATTCAAAGTCTGTAGTGTAGCAGCTGCAGTAGTGTTGGGGAATCATCCTGTTTTAGCATGGAGCATGTGAGAGTAAGGGAACCTGGGATCAGGGAAGCAAAGGACTTGACACATCTCCCTACACTATTTGGATACCACCCCACCCCACTCCCCACCCACTTACCTCTTCTGGCTCCTTGTCCCCAGAATAGATCTTCCTTAATCTAGTTAAATCACCCATCATAATTTAAAGCACTGTAGTTTATTTTCTCCCCATAGCAAAAGCCTTACCTTATCTGTTTATGGATTATCAAGTATAGTGCCTGCTGTTTCTCAAGCTGCATGCATTCCTCCTTGTTACTGCACGTTCCTGAACAGATAATTGGGAGCTGTATCCTTCAGTCTTTACAGGGGCGAAACCTTTCTCAAATCCAGTGGGAGTGTTATCAAAATAATAAAGGAGTTATTAGACTCCAGGGTCAAGTCAGACTTCCATTTCATTCCAACTCACATTTACGTTTTGGGTTTTATTGCAACCCGAAAATGTTGGGCCATACCATTTTAACATCAGATTCTGAATCAAAGCAGTTCCAGTACTTATTTTTGAAAATACACTCAAACAAATGTTCTTTGAGCTTTGAATTTATTTAGAGATGCACAACCAAGTGATAATTTCACAATTCACTGTGAACATTTCATGCATTCCTACCTAAAATGTCTGGTCAAGCAAATATTTCCCATGCAGATTCTCCCATTGTCTCCAGTAAAAATTCCATATGAGAAGTGGATCAAGGCTAATTTGCAGACAGTTTTGTTCCTCTTTTTGTCATAAAATTACTAGAACACGTAAAGCACTTTTAAGAAAGTATCAGTCGGCTTCATTAATGACAATTAAAAAGCATAAAATGTCACCAGAGCAACAGCAGCACTTATTCAACTGTCAACATATTTTAAAAGATTTAATGCAACCCCTGTGGTTACCCTCAAGGAAAAATAAAGGAACTGAGAACCATTTTCTTTGAGCTCTTGAGCAACAGCAGTACAACTTGTTTTTAAACAATCCCTCATTGTAATGTTAATGTTACCACAGTTAATAAAAAGTTCATTTATTATTTGGGGGACTTTGTGCTGATGACAGTCTAGTAGGCAATGGTTTATGCTCAAATAGTTGATTAGATCTTTGGTAGTGTCCATGCAATGAAAGCTACTTGCAAAATGAAGTAGAGGTAAAGCATTTAAAAAAAAAAATAGAGAGAGAAAAGGAAAAGAGAGAAAAAAGAACCATGGTTTTATTTTTGTTTATATGCAGAGCTCATACAGAAATCTTTTGAGTGCTTACATGGTTGCATAATTTTCAGCAAATTATTGGTCAGATTTTCTCAAAAATAACTGATGTGTGGCTTTCACAGCCGTGTGAAATCATGCCACATGGATCCTAAATAATTCTAATTTATAAAGTGCTGAACACCAACCATGTGAAAATTCTTTCCCTTCAATTGTCTCGCACTGGAGATTGAAAAAATTAACTCACATTTGAGTACTGTCAACTAAAAATAAAATTCTTATCTTTAGTAGTGAGGTTGGTATTTTTACATTTGTTTAAGTTGACAACTTTGGTTGTTCTTAAAGACAAATACCTACTTTACAAATAGAAGTCTTTGGGGGTCATTTTTAGACTTTACCTTCCCTGTATATGTTTTTTTTTTTTTCTTGCTTTGTCTTCGCCACCCATCCCCCTCCCCCTTGTTAAAAAAGCCCAGAGACATAATGCAATAAATCTCACTTGTATAGAAATGGAATTACTTGAATAGGCTATGAGTTAAAGGTAAAAAAATATTCAAACATATTAAAGGAAGCATTATGTCAAAAGCTCAGTATTCTTCTAGAGTTCTGTGGGCAGAGGTCCCACATGCCAAATGACTTTGAATCTGCTTATTTTCACACTCGCTCCTGTTCAGTGGCAGTGTCACTGACTTGGCTTCACTGTCGTTGACATGAGTAAATGGGAGAGGACAATTTCATGTATTGCTTCTGTATTTGAAGTTAGATTGTGCCATGTGCTGTGGCTTCAGTTATGAAAACGATCATGCAATAAAGCTGAAGTCACAGGCAATGTTTTGTCCAGTTCTTTGTTCTCTGAAGTTACTACAAGAGATACCCTCATAGGACAGCACAAATGAGTACATGGTCTTCAAGGTAGTTAATTATCAGACCCCAAATTTAGGGGAAAAGCTTATATATTTAATCCTACTCCTGGATGAAGAAATTATCCAAATTTTATGAAGTTTGAGAAGACTTGAGTGTTTCTTGCACGATAAAAGGTAGATCTGTTATCTATGAGATGGCTTACTACCTTTGATATCTTTATGTTCCCCAACTCAGTCAGTTTGACCTGTACCTGAACCACCAGGGTTTTTTTATTTTGGTATGGAAAAATTAAACTTTATCTTAGAACATTTTGACAGATTCGACACATCTTAGCTCTCTCTACTTGTCATAGAAGAAAGCTGCTTATCTTGGCCAATTCCAGTGCTCTCTCGTTACAATTCTCTCTTGTGTTGCCTGTCCAAGACAAATGCTGAAGTCCCTACATAGGCACTTATATTTCCCTTACTGTACAAAAATCTCTCTTATGTTTGAAAAAATGCAATGAGAGAAAAATGGCATAGACATTTCTCATACCCTATCTTCTTCAGGACTGTTCAAGTACCAGTAACAAGAGCTCCTCTGTGAGCCATTTCCATGCTGGATGAGTTCACAGTGCACTTTGATATGTGCTGCTGCACAAGCCTTTATGTGTATCAGATGTAATTAGTGACATGACTCACAATAATTGCTCATTTTATTGAAGTGCATTGACTGAGATCCTGCCATGAATAAATACATAGACCAAGACCATATCCTGTCATTTGAGCTGGCTGTTTACTCAACATGTGTATTTTGTTCTGTTTGGTGTTGACTTTTCAGTGTTCTCAATAACACTCCTTAATAAAAAGACTAGGCACTCTTTCTCAGGGAAAGGCCTTTGTCATAGGGACACAGTTTGCAGATTCACAGTGTGCCTTCTCATCTCATTTTACATTCAGACAGCAATGGCTGCGGCAGACACCAGGTTAGAAGAAGGCTGTGTGTTTTCCCCTGTTCATCCGATTACAGAGTTGGGGTCTCAGGGATGCAACTGAGGAGTGAAAACTACTCCGTTACCTGCGTGAATCAGTGTGATGTTGGATCTTCTGTCTTACTGTGAAGCATGCAAATCAAGATAAGTGCATGTTTCCAGTAATGAAGTGAATGACGGTGATTAATGGAGGGTTTACGCCATCTGCCCTTCTCCCCTTCCCTTCATATCTCCATCCTTATTCAGTGCAAACTTGGTGCAATTGCATTTGCATCCTTATTTCATCTGCCATTGATATGGCTTCTTCCTGGAAGCAAAAATCCTGCTTACTGGTTTACCGGAGCTAAGACTCTGGTATCACAGCAGAAGGAAGATAAGGAGTCATAGCTTTGCCCCTCTCGTTAAACCACTCCAAGTCTGGGACCACCATGCCCTTTAGAGAATCTAGTTTTTCTTCTTATCCTTGGGAATATAAGGCTAACTGTCGCTCCTTGAGGAAAAGTCTTTTTGTTTCTTATGTGGGTGAGGTTGATGGAGGTTATGTTTCCTGTCCCTTTGTACAGCAGCTAGTGTTTGGGATATTCTCATCTGCTACTAACCCAGCATTATGCAAATGTGAGGGCTCCAAAGGCTCATCAATTATCACAGTTAATCCCCAGATCACACCTAGGTTATTTTCAGAAATACAGTATAAATATTTTTAACTAATGATTTTAAAAGAATCCTTTTATATTCCAAGACAGTGATGCAAATAGGAGACGTTTTGAAGAAATGTCCTGCTACCATCTTCCGTTTTATCTACTAGAAACTGTAGCCTATGGTATCTCGTCATTATCTGAAAAAAACCTGTTTTTCTGGAACGCCCTATCAAAACTCCTGATAGAAAAATCTCTGGAACAGCATTTCACCAGTGCACAGCTCCAGTGAGTTCAATGAGGGAGTGCCAAGAAATGCAGGGTCTGTTAGGAACTCTGTGTGTTGTTAGGGAAAGAAAGTGAATTCCAGACTGGTGTGTGGATGCCCTCAAATCACCATGAGCTCAGGTTTGGTCTATGAGCACCTTTCAGGTCTGAGCTCCTAATTTGGCCACCATCTCAGGAGTGTGGTATGACAATTTTAACAACATCACTTAAATTACATCAGTTTTAACGACATTTAATGAAGAATGGTTTTGCTTTGGTGTTTTTTTTTATTTTTTATGTGGGTGCTATAAGTAAATACTTTATATAAAATACACCTTATTTAATGAGAAGTTTTTACTTGTAGTACAAATTTCAAATGCAGATGTGATTTCACGAAATGCATAATTTTGAAATAGTTTGGAATGAATACCCAGACTTCTGAACTGTTGTGCTTAATCTTACTCACTGCCCTGGGATAAATGCCCTCAGCAAGATTATCTTCTAGAATGTGGATGAGGAGACATCACAATCACCCTGGCTTGCCAAGTTGCTTAATGGGAAAAAATGTGTTTTGGCAGTTAATTTTATTAAAAATAAAAACAACCCCCCCAAAATTAAGCTGAAGCCAAATTCTTTAATTAAGGGCATCACTTTCAGCCATTAAGAGGGTCAGACTGGCATTCCGTAGTGATGAAAAAGGACTTTGCTTTGGAGTTATATGATAAATGCGTAGTGTATTAAAATTCACTTCCAACTACCTATTTTTTCAACTATCGTCTCCTTTTACGACTTCCTTTGCAGTTTCATAGTTCCTATATTGCTTTGCAAATGCAGCTGAAAAAAAGGTCATATAAATCCTTCCCTGAGAGTAATAGGCTTTCTCAGTCACCTGTTTTTCTGATAATTTGTTGTTGTTTCTTAGGATTTTTTTTTTGCTTAATACCATTTCCCTTTACTATTCTTAATGAAAAATACATTTGCTTTTAAAAGCTTTGAGTTATGCAGAATAAATCAATTTCTGTCAGCTCAGAATCAATTAAATTGGGCAAATATTTCAATTCTTTTAACATCTGTATAAATCAGGCTATATCTCTCAGTCTCCCAGCTTAAAGGAGCTTCAGAGTTAGATTTACAGGGATAAGGGAAATATGTGAGGCAAGTGTCTGATCACTCATTCAGTTCAATGGCTGGGAATGGTGAGGTTCATTTTCTTTCCTTCTCATGTAACACACTAAGAATGCAAAGTTTTGAACAGCAGAAGGAAAAGTTAAATATCATGGCATTAATGCACACAGAAATTAATAGCGTAAAAAGAAACAAAGAGGGAAAAATAGTAGGATAGATGTATTCATAATCCTGCAGTAATTTATTTTTAATGCAAAAAGGCATGTGTATTCAAAACACTGTATCATACATACATCAATATGTATGCCTGCATTTTCTGCTTTCTGAGCCCAAACATTTTACCAGGTGTGAACCTGAAACTGATACAGAAACTTCTTGAAAACAACTACTGATCTTGGAAGACAAGAAGAGTGGAATTTCCTCATCCACTACTGAGCAAAGCCAGCCGGGGAATGAAACAGTGCTTTCCTTGGGACAAACACTGCCACACACTTCTTTGGCCTTTCTAGAGTGTTTCAGCACCACAGGGTAGTTCGTAACACCTTTGGTTTCTACAGTTCTTAGAAATTCCTCCTTGTCTGAAATACCCAGCCTGCATGCTTGTCATTGCAGTTTTCTGAGACAGTCTCTGTGTCAATACATCGAGTGCTCTTAGAAGGCACGATATCAAATTAGTGTACAAAAATGTGGCCACTTTCATCGTCAGAATGGCACTTTTTGTTTTTTTAATATCAACCAATTAAGGTGTTATTTTCAAGGAGAGGCTTGGCATTTTTTCAAAAATTTACTTTTGAGACCTGAAAAGGATTTAGTTGGCATGGAGAGCTGATCCTGGGCTTAGACTTTTTGATAGCTTCAACGTGAACACAGCTGGAATTTTTTAAGCTGATTCGGCTAAAAACCCACTTCCTGCCACTGTTGAAAATAATGCACTGTCATTTTTTTTTTTTTTCCTAAAGCAGACAAAGCTACAGCAAAGACAAAGGAGTTTAAAGCCCTCATGAGGTGTTTTATTGTGGTTTGCATTAGGGAAATAAAGCTGTGCCTACGTGGCTATAAAATATGAAAATGAATGTGCCTGTAAAGCCATTACCTCTGATTTAATAACTTATCATCATTGTAGCTTTGATAAGTCCCTTTAAAATGACAAGGGTGTCAGCCCTTCATCTCTCCAGTAGAAACCTTGTTTTTCTTATGCATACTTGCAAACATAAGACTTTTTCAAACATAATCTTCAAAAGCAGAGTAGGAAAAGAATCAGATGTCAGTGATTTTAATTTCATTGATATTTCTTCAGACTCCCTCTCTACTATTTCGTGGTCTCAGGTAAACATGTTCTTAAGCTCCAACAGACATTTGAAAAAGTCTGTTTCTAAAGTGGCAAAACAGCATAAAATTGCAAAAATAATTTGAACTTTCGGATGCAGTCAGGTATACCACTATCTGCACTAACAGTGTTCAGAAAGTGATGCAAGGGGAAGACTTACAAACTCGGCCAGCATGGTTTGGCCCACCAGCCAGGTCCAACAAACAATGGGCTTTTATCTGGTCCGTCTTTTCCTTCGAGACATGGGAGAATCTTTGCTTGCACAGTGTGTGTTTCCTCAGCTGATGAATTCTTCCTCCCACCCCAGCACCCTGAAGATGAGCAGTGAGTTCATAAAGCACTATCACAGTACTTACAGAAAGAAGGAGCATGAGTCTTGCTGCATTTGTGTGTATATATGTGACTAGGCTCATTAAAGCTGGTGCTGTGTCCACTTCAGTAAAAGCAGGTGCTGGGGGAGAGGGGCAAGCACAGGAATTCAGCATCTCCCCAGCAGCTGGGGAGAGCAGACCACCCTGATGCAGGAGCTCTGAAGAGGGTTAATAGAGGAAGGTTGTGCCAGCTGAATCAATACCAGGGCAGGTTTTATGCCTACTGTGGTAATTTACAAAGAAGTGTCTGGGGTGGTGATGATCTAATAGAATTAAATATCTAATAGAATTAAATATTTTCATCTTTAAAAAAGTTTGCAAAAGAGTTGGATTTGTTTGCAGATACAGGAACCTGCCACAGATGATGACTTAATTTCCATTTGCTATTTCAAAAAAGAGATAAATTTCATTCCAGGTTCTCAGGGTGTCGTTGCTAAATAACTTTCCCTCATAAGACCACTCTAGATACATCCAGCACTGCAGTACAGTGATGACATCCCGCTCCATCATTATTTTTTATTATTATTATTGTGCCTCTGTTGAGTGCATTTTTGTTGATATTAGTATTGGTACTCTGGTACCGGTATTGGTATTAGTATTGGTATTGGAGTCAGGCATTGAATGCTGGTTATGACGCAACCTGTCCTGCTCAGTTCCCCTCTTTTCTTCCTTAAAGAGGTGAAAGAAGTCTGCCTGGACTTATCCAGCAGGCAAGCAGCTGAGTTTTTTCTTCTCACTCTGTGTGGTGACTGTGAAGGACCTTTGCTTTAAGGTGATTCTCTTTCTATATATGAGGGGACAATGGCATTGGGAGGGGTTTATGGCTTGCTTATGGGTGTTGAAAGCTTCCTTAGCCAGCTGGAGGAAACTCCATTCCAGATCAGGTTGGATGTGAGAGAAAACATCTAACATCTAAGATCAGCTAAACCTGAGATTGTGTGTAACATCAATAAACCCCAGCACTCTGAATAAACAAGATGGCCACTCACTGTTGACTCTTCCTTTTGCTTATTTTTTCTGTTCTGTGTCCATGACAGCCCCAAACTGTTTGTTGAGCAGATGAAAATGAGTTTTGTTCGAAGTGGGTCTAATACTTGTTTGATAGGTATGAGTCCTATGTGGAAATGTGTGAGAGAGAAATAGCAGATTGTGGGAGATATTTTTCTTTAAAAGGCCCTTTCAAGAAAGCAGCTGTTTCTCTGTGGAGAGTGAGGGGGTGATGAAGCAGTCACCAAGAGGTGAAAGGGTCTTGTAGAGATTATTCACAGGCGCAAGGAGTTGGGATGAAGTTACGCCACTCCAGCTCACCTTGTATGAAAACATTCAGCCTTAACATCTGCTCTAGAGTTCATCTCCAAGCTGACTTCAGATCTGATACAAGATCTTCTTATGCTGAAGAAACTACACGTGTGTATTCTGTTTAGGCTCAGTTAGGAGGCAAAATTTTAATTTTCTGCTCAGGAATTGAGCATGGTTCTGGCCTACTGTGTGATTTATACGTTAAAGTTTTCTGCAATCATGCCAATTTATTTGGTCTAATTCGTGGAGAGGAGAGATCAGGCGAAGAGATTGCTGTGTCCAGTTTTGGGCCCTCCCAGCGTAAGAGGTGCTGGCAAAATGGAAGAAGCCCAGTGAGGGGCCACTAAGCTGTTTTGGGTGCTAGAGCACATGGCGGACAAGGAGAGGCTGAGACAGCTGAGTATCTCTAGCCTGGAGAAGAGAAGGCTAAGGGGCACCTCATGGCTGTCTTCAACTGTCTTATGGGGAGAGTATGGAGAGGACAGAGACAGACTCTTCTCAGAAGTGCACAGTGACAGAACAAAAGGCAAAAGTCTTAAGTTTTAGCAAAAGAAAATCTGTTTAGATGGTAGGACCTTTTTTTTTTTTTTTTTTTTTTTACCATAAGCATAGTGAGACCTTAAAACAGGTTGTACAGGGAGGCAACGGACTCTCCATCGCTCCAAGTTTCTGAAATTCAGCTAGACAAGGTCTTGTGCAAACCCATCTCACTTCGGCAGCTGGCTCTGTTTTGAGCAGGACTTTGGCTGACATAACCTTCAGATGTCCTTTGTGTCCTGGGTGCTTTGTGGTTCTGTGATTTTATCAGCGATCAGCAGGTGTGAGTATTAAGACGTTGGTATCTATTTTGGCAGGGTTTCCAGCACAGCTTATCTACTAAAGCAGTTCTGAAGAAGAAAGTTAGCTTTTCTCAAAAAGGTCAGAAATCTGACCTAAATGACCTGCAGCCTGTGTTCACGATGGATTCTATAAACACTCAACACCAGGAACTTTTATTTAGATGCCTACTGCAAATTATTGTGCCTAAAGTGTGGATTTCCAAGCTTGAAACCTTACAGTTGTGTGAACTCTTTTCGTACAGTTTAATACAATTGATTTCCCTGATGTGGAAGGGAAAAACATGGTCTGTCTGTAGCTGCACAGAAAAACCTAAAAATTCCTTTTCTAAGGAACGGCAGAAATCCTAGATATGCAGCATTACATGAAACGTTATGAAAGCAATGTCCGGTGATTCTACCTGTATTTTCTGTACATAATCTCCTTTATTCTCTGTTTAAGAAAAAGATACTGTCTTCTTGTTAAACTGAGCTCATTCATAATACGGTGAGTAAATCACTACACATTATGATGGAGTGTGCAGAATGTAACTAAATTTACAGGTGCAGAATTTATTTATTTTTAAAATTCTATTGAACTCCATTAATACCAACTTAAAATTAAAAAGTGACATTTCTGGCCAAATTTCACAGTATACATTTAGTCTCAGTACAGACATTATATCTTTACTTATGGTGACGTCTGGTTCTAGTTTTTTTTTTCAAAGTTTGTATCTGTACATGTGAATAATGTTACATAGAACAGATAAAGCAGACTTCTACAATACATACTGTGTTTGTGGATGTCTATGTGTCTACTTCCAGGCAAGTTTTATGTTATCTGATGTATGGCAGATGTATAGCAAAAGAAGTTTGCAAAAATGATATTAAAATAGCAAAGTCCAGAGTAAAAAATTCTAAACTACCTGCCCACATCCTGTTTCATATGCATAACATCCTAAATTTGCCCAAGCTATGGTATTTTGTTTCTTCTCAGTGGCTCAGTTTGCAAGCTTGAGCTCTGTTTTTTAATGATAAATGCACACACGCACGCACGCGCACACACACACACACATATACACACACAAGCGTGCACAGCCAGCATATAAAAAACTAGTAATATATGTGCTTCTGAGCTTATTCTTTTCATGTATAACACACACACACACACACACACGTGTGCACAACCAGCATATAAAAAACTAGTAATATATGTGCTCCTCAGCTTAGTCTTTTCATGTGATTGATACTGTATTATTTAAAATATTTGAAAAAAAATCATTAAAAGTGTATTGATTGTTAGGCTGTCCAGACTTAGGGAAACTTTCTTTAACCTCCCTGAAAAGCTCTAATGGTCTCTACTGACATTATTTAACAAAACCACTATATTTTTCCTGTCTTCTGTAGAATCACAGGACCTCCAGCCAACATCCTGCGCAAAGCAGGTCTGATTAGATCAGGTTGCTCTGAGACATGCCCACTTCAGTCTTGAATAACTCCAAGGGTGGAAATCCCACCCTTCAATGTCAGTGTTCCAGTAGTCTACAGTAGGTCATTGTACACAGTAATAAAGTTTCCCCTTTTCCTTTGCTTCTTAAAACTGAACAAACCTAATTCTCTCATGTCTCCATGTATGTCATGCGCTCCAGAAACCTTATTTGTTCTTTGGCTTATTTTTATTCTTGGATGATTCTTCCATTGCAATGGTGAGCTGCTCACTTCCATAACTGCTCACCTCTTCAATAACTTCACCCCTGTCCAGACTTGTCTCCTCATATAATATGAAGTGTCTGACTCCATTTGTATTACAATAGTTCATCTGTCAGCCACTTTAAAACTGAGTAAGATCAGAATCAGGACCATATATCTGTCTGTGTATGTACTTAGTGACTATTAAGTTGTTCTGGTGTCCAGTTTGGGAATAGAAAGGAGGATTTCATTGGCTCCAGTGAGGTTAAAGTCAACCATTGAGGTTTTTTTCCAGAGCATGAACAAATGTGAGTGTTGTGTCCCATTGCGGTTGTTGAGTATTTCTTGAGGCTGGGTATCATGATGTCATGAGGAACTTACCTGCCAGCCATTTCTTATGGAAGTTTTCCTATGACTTTCTGAGGATATCTTTTGATTCCTGCCTGTAACTAAATTCACACAAGCAGCTTAAAAGGAAAAGCCTGTGCGTCCATTACCAGTTCCCTACTAATTTACATTTTGTGCATTAATTCTTGTCACTGGGGGAAGCCAGAGCATTGTGTCATTTTCGTTATACCAAAACAGGAGCAAAATAGCTTGTATATGAATAATAAAATGGAAAAGATCTCACTTCACTGCTTTAGACTCTACTTTGTGCTGACAAGTTAATTCTCTGTGTCGTAAAGGATAGGTGGATTTTGTCTGTAAAGAGGTATTCATTTTCATTTGATCTGCCTTAATCCTGAGGATATGGGTTCAGATCTCAGAGCCATTGAAAATATTAGCTTGATGCTTCCATCAGCCTTCAAAAGCTCTGTGCTTGAAGGCTCTCAGCAGCTGTTATCTACTATAATAAATGCCAATGATAAAGAAGACTAGGCGAGATGAAGATATTTTTTGAAGAACAAATAAAACTATTTTCCTTCTAAATAAAGTTAGGAAAAAAATCCTTTGATGATTTCTGTATTGATAGAAAATGCCAACATGATTGTTTTTGGGATAAAGCAATTGTTCTTCTTCACAAATATTACTTAGGATTTGGGGGTCACAGTTCATAGCAAAATATGCCGCCTCTGTTTGCCCAGCTGCCACACCTTCTCTGCCTTGTCTCCTCATGCACGTAAAAAAAAAGGCTGAAAGCAAGGTAAAGGGAATAACAGATTTAGTGCTGCTGTGCTTGTAGACTATAATTAATGTAAATGGTGTCACAGGACTAAAAATTTTTGCTTCCATGTATGTATCCCACCCAACAGGAATTCTGCCCTACTATTTAGCACAGGGAAGAGGGCATAGTCTCTTGGTGTGGTTTTGGCTAGATAGCAGAATGCAATGGTGATCCAGAATGCAAGAATAAGTCCTGCAAGTTTTTTTACTATGATTTTTTTTCTTTGCTGTTTAAGTCAGAGTTAAAACAACTGCAAACTGCTGCTCCAGCACAACGAGGGCATTCTGGATAGAATGGGACCTCAGAAAGGAGCAAGCCAAAATGTCAAAAACAAAGGAAGCTCTTAAGGAGAAAAAGGACATAGAAAGGCTGTTCCTTCCAGCTTCCATTCCAAGTTCAGTTTTACGGATGTTACACAGAAAGTAAAGTAAGATTGTGTTACAGAACTTCGTGTTACAAAACAAAACAAAAAAATTCGTGTTCATGGCTGTGTCTCCATACACTTCGAACAGATGCATTTTAATTTTAAAATGGTCTGCAGAGGTTTATCCACAGCATATAGCTTGCACTGCAGCAGTCTTTCTCTGCCTTACATGTTTCCATTTGGTTTTGGCAAAACAAAGGGAAGCAACAACTAAAAAGACATTTCATTTTCTGGGGGAAAAAAGCCAGAACAAAACATAAAGCCTTCTGAAGTCCACTGATGTTACTGAGCTTTGGATCATGATCATATTTTTCCAATGGGTTCAGTATTTCAATTAGAAATCTACATTTAGTCACTCTCCACCCTAAAAGAAGGTGTGTAGTTATGAACACAGCGATACATGACAGTGTTCAGTGATTTTTTCCTAATGAAAGTTAGAATGAAACCAAAAAAGATTAGAATGAGTTTCTCTGTTTTTAATTTTTTTTTTACAATTTTTTCTTACATCCCAACTTCAGCACAAAGCGTTTACCCAGTTCGGAAGTTTCAAAGTCCGTGGAAGTGGGGATGCATTAACAGGGTGCACTTAACACATCTCAGGACAGGCCTGACTACTCCCTTGGCAATGATGGACAGGGTACACATCTGCTGCTGTCCCTTCGTCACTGCCTATGCCAGTAATTGCCACTTTGTATTATTTATAGAGACAGAGTTGGTTTGCAGGTTTATTTTTTCCTTCTTTTCTCTTCAGCCACTACCCCACAGAACTGCACCCAAGCTTTTTGTTGAGGTTTGTCTGGTGGAAGCAGAATGAAAAATTTTTCTGTACTTTGCCATCTTATGACAGTTGGCAGCAACTGAAATGAGGCATGTCAAGCAACTACCGCAAAAAGTAATCAGTAATTTACAAGTTCAGACAAAGGTTAAATAAACAGACCTTCTCTGTAATTATGCTGTCTCATTACAGTTAGTTAATATTTTCACATTTGAGAATATTTAATTTTCCTACTTGTGAGAATGTTACACTACAGTTCAGAAGAGAAGGTGAAATCAAAAGCAAAATACTTTTTCAGCAGAGCAGTGCTAATGCTTGTGTTAGGCAGTGGGAATAATATGGGGGTGGATGGGAAGCAATAATTCATTACTGTCTCTCCTGCAGTCAATTAAATATGTCTCATACCTAACTGATTAAAGCTGCCTTTTTTTCCATTATGATAATAATAAGATTCTTCTGAAACAAACTGGAGTAGGACCATTTCTCCCATCATCTCAAATCTTTAAAGAAAGGGAAAAAAAGTAAAATCCAAATGCCAGCCGTACCAGTTTGAGTTTGATTATGCAGAGTCAAAAAAGGAAAGATTTTTCAAAATGAAAAGAACAAAGCACTCAGCTGCAGACTGGCTTTAATGAAAATAATCTCAACAAGGTTTCATAAGAAACATGAGATACCTAGGAATGTTTATAATCGTTTTAATACTGATAGTACATATGGGGCCATTTGTGCTAATGCTGCCTCTTTAGTCACAGGGGTGTTGGAAAAACAAAATTTATTAGAGACACTGAGACTTGCAAATACCTGAGTTATGAGGACCATGTAAGTACTGAGGGGTAATTGCATTCTCTACAAATACAAATTTGAATTTCTGTAGCTACAAAGTTTTTCTTCCTACTCTGATATTGGCTCCTGTTAATAGCTAGACCTGTTGAATCTTAAACAATGCAACACATTTGAGAAATTTTCACACATTATAAAACCTTGGGTCAGAAAGCTGATGATCCAATGTGTTTGATAGACGAATAGAATAGATGAAGATCCGATGTGAAATCATAGATCGTCTCACGTAGCGAAGGAGTTCCTGCTTTCTGCACCCTTCCCCCATCCCCAATTTGGCTGATTTTCAAATAGTATAATTATAGAAGGATTTCATAAAGCTGATCTCTTTAATGTCCTCCTCCTTCTGTAAAATCTATTGTTATATATTTCTGAGCTCCTTAAGAGACTGCGTACTATTTTGCCAGGCTAAAATGTGTATTGCTCTGACAAGTCTTCACACTTACTGTCTCCTCCAATTTGATTCACATTCTGTATCTAGTCTTCTGCACAAGTTAAAAAGTAAAATCAAGTAGAAGAGATGTTTGGGCCTCTGAACACGTTGCTAAAAGGTTCTTTTTTCTGCACACAAGAGTTCAGAGTATTTCTCACAGAAGAATAGAATAAATTATGGAGACTGTGTTCACAAAACAGTGAATGATATTGTCAGTTTGCTTAGGAAAAACTAATGGGGTTGTAAAGAAATACTATCTACTTTATTAGAGTAAAATTTGACAGCTGGAAAAACAATGGCAATAGGCTGGCTTCCATTTTCCATTGATTTTAGACCCTAACGTTCAGAAGACTTCCTTTTCTGTGAAACCACATTCACACTGCCTGCACACAAACACACAATGCTCTTTTGCTTCAAGCCAGAGGCAGATTAAACTTCATTAGGAGAGTAAAGCTTAAGGAAAGTTCAAACTGTAACAGATAGTAATTTGGCAAATAAAGAATTAGGGTTTGTTTTACTAAAGCCAAAAATAAAGGCTAGAGCAAGGTTCCTATGGTTCTTTTGTGCCTTTAACCATCGTGTAGGAATACAGTCACTTTTCACCATATGGTTTACAAACTGTATAGCGTGGTAGCCACGTACCATGGTTTTTTTTAATGCACTCTAAGCACCCAGTGGAAGCACACATCTCTCTCATTAAATGAACAAAAATATGCCTATAAAGTATTTTCCCTTAGTGCAAGAAATAAGAACTGGAACAAGAATATGTGTTCAGAGTATTCTTAGGTAGATGCACTGGTAGCTCAGCTTAATAGCAACAGGAATTAATGCATTTTATGTCTGGATAGATTGGATTAGCTTTCTGTAGCAACACTAAATTCTCACCCAAGCACCCTCATAGTGACACACTTTCCCAGGCCTTGCTAGCTCTAGGATAAAGGACAGATCACTGCAGTTGAGTGACAGATACCTGTGGTAACTGATGAGCTGTGATTTGAGAGCTTAAGTTGTTCTCACTCCACTAGCAAAGTGTATAGTGGCTAACACGCAGTGGCACAATCATGTACAAAGGTCTCTAACGTCAGCACCTGAAAACTTTTTATTAATTTATATTGGATGAGCTTCAACAGTTAGTTTACCAATGAATGATGCTGCTTGCTGTATGTTATATGCTGGAACACACAACAATATTACAAAGTGAGGGCTGATACAACAAATGAATTATGTGCTGAAATGTCTGGCAAAAGCAGTATGTGCCTGGTTCCTGGATTGTATTCAAAGCCTGTGTCAGGTGTCTGTGCTTGTTCTTGAGCCCATGGGGAGTATTAGGCGCCTCAGAGTGGGAGCTGAAGCAACCCTGTCAAATAAATAAATGCTGCCAGAAGTCATCATGCTTCTTTAAAGATTACTCAGAAGTAGCTAGGGGAGAATCTTTGAGGACAGGAATAGGACACAAATCTCGGTATTTAGTTGCCTTATTCAGGTCTGCAGGAAGGTATCTCCATCAGCCTGGAATCCACACAAAGGGTCATTGCCTGAAGAGAAATGTTTGCATAGTTTACGTTCAAAGAACTGGGCAGAGATTACTTTCTTTTCAGCATCATATATAATAAAAAGCAAGAAAAAATGTTTTATTTTTCATCTTAATTTGGAAGCAGAGAGGCAAGAGTTCTGTACTTAGTTTCCTAAGTAGTGAGGAAGTAAGTTCGAGGATGATAGTAGTTAGGAAACTAATATCTAGTTTCCCAAATAGCTGTCGTAATTCGGAGGTTTAAGGTAAGGTAATCAATGAAGTGTATTTTTCACTCTTCTCTTTAAGCTCTGCTACTATACACAAAAAATAATGCAGAATGAACTGAACTAGACTGAGAGGCATAAAGAGCAGATTAGATCTGAGTCCTAGCTGCAGTTTCTTCTTTTCATAATTGCAACTTTATTTTATACTAACTGGTAGCTCTGTAAAACAGAGAAACTGTCCGTTAGGAGCAGCCTTTGGGATGGTGGAAGACCGGAGCTGTAGCCAGGCACTGTTCCATTCTTCACATCCACCAGATGATTCCTGTAGCCCACTGAAGGGGGACATCAGCCATCTGCCCCCAGAATCTTCTCTTTGACTGTCTTCTGCACAGATTAGGCCTCAGAGATTAACTGTTGGCTTGCATCTCCAAGGCTGGCTGTAGGGAAACATCTAATTTTGAAAGGCTGCTAACACTTTGGCCTGACTTCAGGCTGGCTCACAGGTGCCAAAACTGGGTTAATTTTGTGTATGTCATCATAAGATACTCCTGTGCTTGGAGTTTTTAAGTTCTTGCTGTTATGAGCAAACAAATCTGTCATATATGTTGGTGATCCCCAAATGCTGCATTCAGGCACACAGAGGTGCCTATATTCTGGAATGGATTTAAGCCCTGGTGAATATCCTTTAAAACTTCAATAAGGTTAATTAAATTGTTGTTTGGTGCTTTGTAAGAACAATTTACTTTATGACTTGAAGGAAACTACTGCACTGAAAGCAGCTATAAAATGATGAAGACTGAATTTAGTTGTTTTATAAATTATTTTTACAGAAGCAAAGGGAAAAAGAGATCAAACAAGAGTTAGGGTGAAAATAGTACATTTCTTTGCTATGAGGCATACTTCCTACTCAATACATGTATCAGAACAATCCTGAAGGTGCTAATTTAAAACCTGTGAAATGCAAGGCAATACATACTTATAAGCTAATTGTGAAGTAAGTAATTAATAAAAATTGCCCTATGTTGCAATTACAGTTTGTGCTGACAGTGAAAAATACAATTTGAAACCACACATTTAGGCTGACTCCCTCTTCTCTCTTCGTCATTCAAGTAGCCTTCTTAGCTATGTATGTGGGGGCAGCTGCATTTACCTCTAATGAAATTTGCCAGCAGAGAATTTGGCACAGTTTATTAACTTTGCTTGTTTCTTAGAGCTTTTATGTCCCATTCCCTCAAGCAACAGGATAGATATCTATTCAAGATACTTGTGAATTCAGAACACTTGATAATTTTTTGCCTCAGGTAAGAAAGATAACTGAATACCTCTTTTTTCCTAATATGTGCACACACTTCCCTACCCCATGTCTACGTGTGCTCACACATATACATAGTCACTAAACATCATTGTGAGACCTCTGTCTTAAGAAATAGACCAATCAATATTTAAATCCAGTCTTAATGAAAAGACATGTCTTATAAAAGTAAGAATCTTGAAAATCAGAAATATTAGAAATCTTTAACTCCTCTAATCCTCCTCATTTTATTGAAAAAGTGTTTGCTCCAGCACATTTTTGTAGTGCTTTCTCTTGTTCAGTAATGAAAGTCCTAAGAGAGAAACTTTTTTCTGAGCTGCTGTTTCAGGAAGAAGTATTATTTTCTAACTATAAGCCTTTGTTTTGTATTTTGTAACAGTGAATTATACTTTTGTGCACCATCCTAATCCTATGCCATCTGAGCACAGAGCGCGCACACAAAACTGTTGTTATGTTGCTTCACAATCATTTTTAGGCCTTGCTGGCCATGCTTTGGTTTGTTTGTTTGTTCATGTTTTCTTGATCTTCCTTTATAATTCAGTCTCTTCATTCTCTTGAATACTTACGAGTTTCCAAACTCATGCCAGTTTTCCTTCACATTACTAATACTGAAGAGGTTAGCAAGGGAGGTCATTACTCCATGGATAATCTCAGGGTGGTAAAGGGCTGTTCTATGATGGGATTCCTTCAGGTAGAGTTCAAAGTAATGCTAAATACAATTCAGTGCATTTTAAATTTATTTCTTGCAGGTGCATATGCTTCTGTTGTTCTAATGGTAATTTAATGCGTGCAAATCCAGACTAACTCTCTTGAAGTCAGTGATTATGCATCACCTTCCTAACTGTGTATTAAGGTATTAGATTTGAAATAGTAAAAATACAGTGAGCCAAGTCTGTAGGCACCCTAACATATCACCAGTGACACCGTACTAGTGAAGTAATAGAGCCAAGACTTTGGACAACTCTATTTACATGCTTATGTGCACATCATTTCCTGAAGCTTGTCATTTTGCCATTGACTCACCAGCTGTACAAATGCGTAGGGCTGCACTCTCAGCTTTTTAATGTATTCAGGCACATGTTTATTCTTGCCCTCTAAACACATGTGCAGTAGGACAGAAGTGTGAATTAGAGAGCACATCATTCCAGAGGTTTTCAGACTAATTAATCTTAGATTTTGTCATTCAGTTTGACTTGGAGATGGAAATCTCAGGTTTTACCTACAAAAGTAAATAATTCCTGAAGTCGTGTACCTTAAGGTCACTCAAAGAATTTCCTTACTGATGCCTGAGACAGGATTACCTTGGCAGGTGTGATGAAGGAGACCCATACTAAGTTGAGTTGCCGGTAAGAGCAGGTGGTGATATTGGATTCATCTCAGGGATTTGCCTCCCTGCTTCTCCCCATAGCACTTCGTGACCCTGCTTTTAGAGGCTGAGCAGTCTGCTGTGCTTGGTGTATGCAGACAAGAAGCAGAGAGGTCCAGATACGGTGCTGTGATAGTGGAGTAGGGACCTCATGCTGTAGGAACCAGTTACGCGTTTCTCACTGTGTGACTAATACTGTCAGTATTGTTACTAGTGTTGGAATGCTCCAGTGAAAGCAGATTTTATCAGATTTGTTCATAACAGAAACTTGCTGCCAACTCTGAATCCTTTCTCTATATATTCCTCATGCATATGGGTATGTCTGTTCTGCTGAGGGCTTCCTTCAAAAGCAGGGTTTTGACTTAGCCCTGCAGACTTCTGCTCTGAGCAGCCTCATACTTAACCAACAAGGGTATTTAGGTCTGAAGTTTGGTGTAAGCCTCAGGCTTGGTGCAATATTGTTTACTCAGGCAATTGTCACTGGTGCCAGCACTCCTTATTACACAACACAGAAATCTGCTGCCTCCTTGGCCCCTTTTATGGCATCAAGGCATATTCCGCAGAAAGCAGCCTCCACATTTACTCATTATCTTTCACATGCCCCGAAAGAAGATAGTGATGGAAAGGAGATGAAAATGTAGTTCGTCAGTGGAGTCTTTATTGCTGTTGTGCAATATGCGTGTAAAATCATCTCCTTATGCCTGTTGTTTACTATGTAACAAAAAAAGAAGTTGCACTGCTGAGGAATTTGCACTCTTAGAAGAAAAAGTTTAGCTGATCCATCAGTTATTTGAGCTGGAGTTAAAAGGGTTAGAGAGAAACAAGCGCTTGCAGGGAGTGAATGGGCTTTTTTTAAAGAAGTATAGAAACCAAGTAAGGCTCACCATGATGCTCAGGAAAACCTTGTGTATTCTCTAATGCTTAAGATATTTTTTTCTTAGCAAATGTATCCTTGCAGAATAGGACCCAGGTAAATCAAAATAACAAAATTAATTAGACTTATATGGTTGGTTGGGTTGGTTTGTTGTTGTTTTTTTAATTTTAGGTGCTTAAGATGCCTGAAGGCAGTTATAGCTTGCATAGATTTCAAAGGATTGTGCAATCAGTTATATAGTATATGCAAAATAGGAAGAATTTCTGGTTTGTTCATTTGCTTTCTTTATGGTTAAATGTCTGTGTGCCATGCAGCAGGCAGGTTTAAAGTGCAGAAATGTTTAGGTATGCAATAGGGAATGGTGTTTAATTAACGATGTTTAATTAATTTGATGCTGCTGTCCTTTGAGTAAATGGATGTAGGCTGTACATTTTGAGCCCATTAGCTTTATCACTTCCTTGAAGGTATGAAAAAACTTGGAAGAAGCATTAGTATTGAATAAAATCCAAAATGCTTATGTTTTCATTGGAATAATTAGACTTTGTTCTTGGACTTCAAAGCAGTTTTTCATTACCTACTGTGAAAAGTTTTTGCATAAAACCCCAAACCCCTGGATGAGAACATTGTGCAATACCTGGCATATCAGGAGGCTCTATGTGGGAGAGCCTCTGCGTAAGTTACAGAAATGGCATCAAGATCTGTAAGATTTGTAGGAAAACAAGACTCTACTATTACATTCCAATGTGGATTAGACATCAGAACTGAAAATAAAATGGGGAAATCAAACATTCTATCTTCAGTTGCATTTTATGTAATTTTGTCTCCTGCCTTTTTCCCTTATTACTTTCCAAAATGAAATACAGAGTTTTGTCTAATAATGCTACAACAGCTGTAATGATCATTCTTCCAGAAGCTGGTTTGATCATTTCCTTCTCACACTCTACGCATACCCATGTCTGAACAGGCAATTTGATTTTTCTGGGCCAGTGAATGTGGGGGTAAATCTGACCATCCCAGCCCACTCTCCGTGTCCCCGTGAGAGCAGCGCGGCATCCCGCAGGCTGCTGCGGCAGGGCAGGACTCCCGGTGCTGCTGCCCATGCCAGGGCTGAGCTCTCTTGACTTTTTGCCCAGACGGCAGAGCTGCCCTGTAAGCCGGCCTGGGGTCACGGCCATCCCCCCATGCCCACGGTGCAGTGCAAGGCAGCCTTCCTGGCCAGAGATATCACTGCCAGTGGGCAGCTGCATCTCACGCGGTGTATTTTTGGAAGTCTCTGAGCTTTACAGTTAAAGATGTGTCAGGAGCAGTTAGGAAAAGTTCAGGAGGCAGTGAGCACTTGACTGCTTGCTTTCTAACCCACTGGTCTGACAGTGTTAATAAAACCTAGTTTGACAGTCCTTAGCTGAATGAAGTGGATCAAGCTTACAACTGCAGGTTAGTTTGATTCAGTTGCCTCATGTCCAGAAATTACTTCTGCCCAGTAGAAGCTCTCACCATTTGTTAAAAGTGATTAAAATACAGTTTCAAGTCTCTAACAAAGGAAAGCTTTTAAGAATACCATTTTTCCCGGGATTAGAGGCTTGTGATATGTCCTGGAACAATGTGGGCTGAGCAAGCATTTAGCACCACTGGTGAGTGTGCTGCAGTGGCAGGCTCTGCTTGCTCGGCAGTGGTGGCAGAGGGGTGAGAGGAGGCTGGAGTGGTGCTGGGTGATGGCTGGAATGACGGCAGGTGGAAGACAGAAGCCGACTCTGCTTCAGAATAAGCAGGCCAGTCAGGAAAGTGCTGAGCTGAATTAAAGTGGGAAAGAATTTTTATTTATTTATTTATTTATTTATTTATTTTTAGAAAAGGAGTAATGAAAACCTTTGGTTAGTCTGTCATGGAGTCTAATGTAGTTAACCTCAGTGCTCCACTTACTGACTTCCAAGGAAGGAAGAACTGTATCTATTAGATCATGCTCAAGATGAATAAAAATTTCCTGTTGCTTCAAGTGTTCAACCTTTTCCTTCTGTAATGCTCCTAAGTATTTCCCACAGGAGACTCATTTATTTCTCAGGGGATTTAGCATTCATGTAACAGTCCAGAAACATAATTGTCTTATGGTTTGGTATTACAGGAGTATTTTGAAGGGATTTATGGGGGCAGAGAGTTGTTAGGAACAACACAGTGCCTGGTGTGTTCTCACAACAGGTTTTTGCCTCTCCTCCCATGCACTTTGGCAGCCACAAAGTACTGTTCCTGCCCTCCTCCCACAATTTGATGCCTACCCTCTAGTACTGGGTACTGCTTTTGCTGCCTTCGCTTTGCTGTGCCCATGAAGAGGAAGCTCAGAAATCATTAAACCACTAAAATAATGCAATACGATGTTTTGCTTCTGCCGCTGTTGAACACTTGTAATGAATGCTGCCTGGAGCAGAACTTAAAAAGTATCCTGGAGTATGATTTGTGATCTGTCCCCCCATACAAACCCCAAGCAATATATGTATTTTTATTTTGTAGTTAAAATTTGGCTCTCTAAAGAATAAATGACTGCAGTTTTAATTTTTTTGCATTTATGCTGTTTTCCAGTATAACCAAGTCTTTGTCTAGAAAAGACAAATAAAAAGATTTGGGGGGGTAAAATGATTTTCAGTCTAAATTTTAGAAGTATCAGTAGGACCAGATTGGATTGCAGTTGGTCCAGGCTTCTACTAGGCTAATTCCTGAAGAAAAAATCAGTATGGGAGCAAAATAGTTTACTGTGAGAATCTCCTGTGCTGCAAATCTAAATTGAGGGATGAAAAAAGAAGCCCACTAGGTAGTAAAGCTCCAATATGTTTATAGCGGAGAAGACTAGAGTTTGCGAGTGCATGGCTTGACGGCATGAATGAGAAAACCTTTGCCTGAAGGCTACAATTTGTAAATATTGTTTCCTGAGCATTCACCTAATTCTTTTAAGTTTTTATTTTCTTTACATATTCTGCATATCTGCCATGAACAGGAGGCTACTTACTGTTCAGCAGAGAGCAAAGTTTATGAGTATATTCGGGGGGGAGTTTTGTCTTGTCAGTGTGTCAAAAGTTGTGAGGTTAAAAGAGTTTTACACAGCTCTTGTGAGTGCCTCAGCTGAAATCTCTTCGAAATGTTTAACTTTGCCACTTAATATAATTTATTTTATGTGTCCAGCCTAAAAAGTTTCAATAAATTTTACTTGTTATACTGCTAAACAAAAAATTTATATGCATCAAATATTGACCTATACATGTGTGGAGGCATTTTATGGGGAAAAGATGGAATCTCATTTGAAAAATAATTTCTATTATATTCTATATAATATATATTTTGGGGTAGCTATTTTGGGGTAGACACTATGTAGACCGTTGGTGTGCGCTAAAAGAGCTTTCTTTATGTTCTAACATAGTCCATTAAGCATTTCACAGAGAGATTCCTACAGATTGCATGGCTCTCTGGCTGTCTAGCCAGGCTCTGTACAACAGGTGTTTAATTATGATCTCAGACACATGTATACCGATAGACCCCGGTGCTGCTTTTCAATACCTGTTTTAGCTCAAAATCAAATAGTTTCAACCTGATATCACTATCGATTGTAACTCCAGTGCTCATTAATTTCTATGCGTGTAATGAACACAGCGGAAGACCCAGTCTGAAGTTCATTTGATCTAAAAAAAGGCAGTTACTCAGACTGAATTATTATTATTTTAAGAATTGTAATAATTTAAAAAAATCACAAAGACTCACACCTACTTTCTCCATCTTTTTCCTTTTAGCCATCACATGTTTTACCCAGCAGGTCTAACAAACAGCCATATGCTCTCTAGTCTCAAGGGAAGTAGTTCCAGCTTGAAAATCAATATGTCACTACCAGGCTGTGGTAATGGATGCTTACAGCAGCAGGTTTATATAAGCTAATGGTATACCGTGCAACAGCTACTCATTTAGATGAAAGGGTTGCCTAGTCTCATTCAAATGTTTGGGGCAGCAAAAGATGAATGTTTGTAAAAGCTAATCAACATGGTAATTTGTTCACTGACGGGCAGGCTGTCTGTAGTTGCTACACTGGGGATACTACCAAGGAACCCATTCAGTACACTCGCCCGAGGGGTTTTTTTCTGCAAGGTAATTTCGTATTTGTAGAGTGGATTGGCACTACCCTATGAGATGGCATAAAACAGGATAGCTTAAATCAGGGCTTTTTCTTGCACAAGCATCAACCCCTGTGGACTTGGATAAGCTGGAAGAAATCTGCAGAAAACCAAAGTTGTAAGTGTGTGTATGAAATTTGGATAGATTTTTATAAAAATACTCAAAAATCATCAAGACCTGGATTTCCATATGCTTTGAAAGGAGGAAGCTTAAGTGAAAGGCCTAAAATAAAGGGGATTTTTAAAAGAATCCTACCTTGATATTTTTTGTGGTTTGTTGTGGAGAGCAAATGATAACATATCACATGGATCAAAATCTGTTGAAGCAAACTATTTTTATGCTGTGTGCCATTGGAAAGCCATCCACAGTGCTGCTTGTGACATCCTGCTTGCTTCCACAGAAGGGTTATTTCAACCACTGCTGCTAATACATTGTACCCTAGTGTCTTCCAGTGGAGTTAAAAAACTCTTCCAGTACAGTGAGTCACTACCTCTTTCAGAACAGCAGAAAGCAGTCTTCAGTACCAAGTACAAAAGAAGCTGCAGACATGTACATTGTTAAAGGCATGTTCGGTTTTTCTTTCTCTTCATATGCTATATGGTAATGCTCAGGGTCTTGTTCCTTTCTGTTGCCTGGGACAACCATAATGTATTTTTTCGCCTAAAGTATGTGTTCTGGTTAGCAAGGACAAGAGGGGGCTTTTGGCTAGAAAATACACATTCATCAAGTGAAGCAAAATTTCTGTCCTTTAATGATGAATAGTGACCAACAAGATATCCAGACTTCCAGGTTAAGCTGGCATCTATTTAGATTCTGACTTAGTGTGTAGTACATAGCCCATTTCCCTTAATACCTTGTCAGGGTAAGTTGCCTCTCTACGTTATCTTCTATCTGTTACAACAAGAGGTCTTGAAACAGTCCTTTCCACTCCTTTTCCATTATTTAGAATAAAATAACATGTCTGAATATTTCAGATCCACACATTAAATTTTGTTTGAGTTCACCTCTAGAAATGAGTGAAATTGCATGCAGGAGAAAGGATCATCATTCCTAATTGTGTCTGTTTAATTCTAATGTTCATAGCTTGTGGGGGTTTGTTTAAAAAGTGCTGAAACGCATAGCCAGTGTATATCTTAATCTCCTGTTCAGACATGGTGTTCTTAGTTTAAATAACTAGTTAAAAGGAGCTATTTAAACAACCCTTTATAACTTGTGGGAGCCAAAGCTTGCCTTGTTGAGCTTTTAAAATGTAACTAAGCTGTGTTTTGGTGATGTATGTGCAGCTCTTTCTGTTTGTTTATTTCAAACTCTTCCAAACTCTTCCAGCAGCTTATTTTACATATATTTACAACTGAAGTTTCATCGAAAGGACATGTGGCCTCTTGTTTGCAGATTTGCAGGGAGCATCAAAGGACATTATAAATTCACTGAAAATTTCCTCTAGCAAGAAACAAAACCACCAGGTTATTTGTGCACACTGTATGTTTATAGTCTACTTCAAAGCTTTTCATTACCTTAGCTCTGAGCCATGGAATCTCTCTTGCAATGTATGAGTAGGTCAAGAGCTCCTATGTCTACACATCAGCCTGACAGACTAAGACCCATGCTGTCACGATTCAATGTACACAACTTGTGTGTTGCCTGTTGTCTGAACAGTGATCTGAAGCATTCATAGCCTTGTGAAATTCAGAGAAACACCCACTTTTGGCATCTTTTTAAAATCTCATCCACTGTCCGTTCAAGTCAGTTGAAAGATTCCCATGACCTAAATGTTACTGTGGAGGCTCTTGTCCCAAAGGGAGCCTGCCCGCATTTTCTGATAGGATCCCAGGTTGGATAAAAAATGAAAAACTGACAAACTATATTATCAAAGATCAGAAAGCGTAAGAGCTTTGAAATGTGAAGCCTTTTGGTATATTAGGTCAGCTATTCACAGAGCTCCCCCTTCACATCAGCCTGGAAATAGAACTGATGAGTGATCACGGGTGAGAATTAGACTCATTACAAAACTCTTCCAAAACCCAGCCATGTGAAGAGAGCATTACTGAAGGATCAAGTCAGTCACTAGAAGGCTAGAAAACAGCCAGTTTAAATTCAACTCAACTGCTTTGTGATCATGTATTGTGAAATTATCATGCCATTTTTTTGTAGGCTACCTCCATCTTTGGAGTTAATCAGGGCCTGAGATATAATTCCTGGCTATGGATCTCCACTGTCATTTATTTGCAGAAAGTAAAAAGTGGAAGAGAAAATTTTCAACTCAAAGTTTCTGAGGAAATTGAGTGCTCTTCTTGTCTATTTCACAGTTTTCATTGACAATGAAAACTGACCAGCCAATGAAGTAGTGATTTCAGCTGGTCACAAAGTGCTTTCAGCAGGCATGAGATTCCTGTTTGATTGCAGAAGTGACAAATATTTACACCTGAGGCTTGATAATAAGCAACACGCAACTGGACATATAAAGTGCTACATATTGAAGGCTACAAAGAAATATACCTTTGTGTCTTCAGTTGCATACCCCAATTTTTCTTAAATTCAATTCTCCATCTATAAATTAATAGACATCTAATAGTAATTTAGTTAACATTTCTAAAGGCACTCAGTTACTGCACTAAGCAGCATTGAAAACCCCAGAGGAATGAAAAATATTGTCTTAAAAAAGGTTGAATATTTCCCATCCCTGAGGAATGAAGATGAAAAAATATTGAATTACTTCAAGGTTATTCAATATTCCATGCACTGAATGAGTTAATTGAGTACTAAGGAAAAATGTGCTGATGTAATTAAGAAATATGTTATAATTCATAATATTATAATTCACAATAACATAGAGGTCGAATTAGATTTTCTTTAGGCAGTTTCCATCTTCTGAGTGCTTGAATTTGCAGCATTAGTTTTCTTTCAAAGTAGAATGAATGAATAAAAGAACTTCACAACAGTGTTTTAAACAATCCGAGTGCCTCCTTCCTCTCCTGCTGAAATTCTACCATCATTCTAATGCTCATAAAAATCATAAGCTATATTCAGTTTTTGAGGTAATTCAATCCTCTGCCATTTAAGTGGCAAACGTCCCTCCTGGTGTTACCCATTGTATTTGGTTGAAGGGGTTACCTCCATATCCTGCCTGACTTCGTGTTGGAAGGGCAGAAGGGGTGTAAGACTGAGGTCATGGAAAGGGTTCACCTGAGGTAAGTTTCTCTTTGGTCTGGCGTCTTGGCCTGACATGCAGTGGTTGGCCCAGGCTGCAACATGTCTCTGCTGGGCACACGTGAAGTGTCATTTCTCAAAGGTGCACGTTTTGGGCGTACATCAGTGCTTTCTCCGCAAGACAGAAGAGGACACTTCCATGTAAAATTTCAGAATAGTCACTGAAGGGATGCTCAAGCCTTTTATATGAAAAGTTATTTACACTACCATGAACAAGATGATATATTATCCCTAGCCTCCTTTTTTAGAAGTGCAGAAATGTGGAGCTGAAAATTTCCAGGGTTTCAGCCCAAGGCAGACAGCCAAAATGGAAAAATGTAGCCTAAACAATTTCTGTTAAGCAACTGAAAACAAAAGTGTTGTGTAACCTTTGTAAAATCTACAAACCCTATAAGACTCTGATAGAATGGTCATTTCTAGCCATTAAACTGCTAGAAAAATCTGATTAACCACGTAATTTGGAAAGTTCTACAAGTAAATTGACCAAGAGTGCAAATTAATGCTAGTATCAGAGATCCGTGCTTTCTTTTCGTGTTGCGGTGCTTTTCAGCCAACTGAAAGAGAAGTTTCTATAATGATACAAGACTGTTTTGAAATGTGTGTTGTAATAATAAATCCACTAAAACCTGACTTTGTCGTAGAAACACTGCATGTTAATTGACAACTCAGTGAAGAATGGAGGAGCTGCTCTTATTCAAAAGTGTTACTTTAGAGCAGGTTGATGATTTACTGTAAGCCTGATTCTGAATTATGCCAGTGCTGCAAATATTTTTATCCTGCAGGTCTTGATATGAGTAGGAAATGCAAGAGGAAAGTACAAATCTACCTGACTGAAAAGAGAGAAAATAAAAACATTGTAGTTACAAGTTTAGCAGTTTATTGTAGTGG
This sequence comes from Phalacrocorax aristotelis, assembly GCF_949628215.1. Classification (NCBI taxonomy): domain Eukaryota; kingdom Metazoa; phylum Chordata; class Aves; order Suliformes; family Phalacrocoracidae; genus Phalacrocorax; species Phalacrocorax aristotelis. The sequence continues at coordinate 207,058,088 of NC_134276.1, read as the reverse complement.
AGGGGAAGAGAGAAACACTGATCATAATACAAGAAGAACAAGTTAAAGAATATTTAGACCAGCTAGATATTTTCAAGTGTGAGAGGATGATTAAGTTTATCCTAGACAAATTTAAGGAAAGCATAAGGAATCCTTCCATTCCAAGGTTATGTTTGTATTATTAAATATGACTTTCTAGGACTTTCCTGGGTGCTGATGTCATGGGGCATGAAACAGCCCAGGTCTCCAATAAAAATTGTATTTGCCTCCAAAAGAGATTGTCTGCATCCAATGCATTTGCTGAGAATCATCCGGGGCTATTTCCACACCGCACCCAACCTTGATATTTAGTTGGGAAGGTGATACCTGGCACCATCCCAAACAACCCAGGCTCCTCTTATCACAGTTTAACACTACAGACTTGTGCCTTCATTTTTAATCACATAATAGGGGACTCTCTTGCTAAGTACAGCATTAGTGAGTCTTTTCAAGAGTCCTTGGAGGATGATAATGTCCGAGTGGATCAGAGCATGGTGCGTCAGCAAAGGTGAGGCTGCTCTTTGTAAAGATGTCAACAGAGGGTTTAAAAAAGTACAGACCTGTCAATAATACCGGAACCAAAAAACCTCCCAAATTAACCAAAATGTTGTGACATCAGTTTAAGTGCATTGGCAGGATAATGAGGTGAATAGAATCAGACAAAGTAGATTTTAGTCTGATCCAAATTCCTTCTTTGATAGAGTGTCTGCTTTTATGGATGTGAGGAAGTGCATCTGTCACAGCTTGATTTTACATTGCCCCATTTCAAATTCATTAAAGGAAACTACGGAATTAAGGTCTGGATTAATTTAATACATAGTGGGTGGAAGATAATTTAAGAATACTGTTTTGCTGTCAAACTGGAAAGACCTTCTTGAGGGTGATCGTAAAGTGTCTGTCTGGAACCTATTTCTATTACACATTTGCAGCAGCAGCTTGGATGATAGGCTAGAATTTCCACATTTGAACATGATACCAAGCTGAGAATAGTTTCAATATTTTTAGAGGATAAGGTCAGAGCTCAAAATAATCTCTCTGAATTGAAAAATGGTCTGAAATCAATAAATTGAAATTCAATAAGGAGAACTGCAAAGTCTGTGTGTGCAATTAGGGAGAAGAAATTAAATGGTCAAGTGAAAAACGGAAGAAAATTGGGCAGCAACATCACAGAACTGGAGTTAGGCATACTGCCTTGCAAACTGAGTGAGTAATAAGTGTGTCAGGTAATGGAAGCGTCCATTTCAGGCACAAGAGGCAATTATTACACTGCTCACCGACAAGTGCAGTTTTGGTCACCACACTTAGCAGAGGTGTAGGCAAAGTGAAGGGAGTCTGGAGGACAGCAACAGGACTGATAAGAGGTATAAAAGGTATGACCTGCAAGGCAAGCTTGAAATAACTGTATTTGTTTAGTCTGGAGAGGAGAAGACTTGTAGTGTCGGAGAAGAGAACTTGATAAGAGTCTTCAAAACTCTTATAGCCATAGGGGTTATCAGTTGTTCCCCACATCCATGGAGGACAAGGCAGGGAGTTATTGACTTAATTTGCAGTAGGGATTCATAGGAGAAGCTTTACTTATGCAGAATTAAGCAGCTTGTGTTGGAAGAATGGGAGTGATGGCCCCCAGAGAATTACACATTTATCAGAAAAAATCATTGTAATCATATCTACATATATTGATCCTTCTTCAACTTAGCAGGATGGTATAATAGCATTCTGATCCTTCTCAACTCTGCTTCTCCAGTTTGATTTGGTCCATTACATTAGCTTCCATTTGAGTGGTATAATAAATAAAACATGTATTTCTTGCCTTTGCTGAAATATAAATTAGTCAAGTAATTGGCAGCAATCCATAACCTCTAAGATTTTTTCAATTAAAACTGTAATTTCTACAGTAGTTTTGTAGGAGGACAAGTGGTTGGCATTTGATGGTGTTGAATTATATATTTTACATATATTGGAAATAAATAATACCAACATATTCCATACATTTCCATATATTCCATGTATTCCATATATTTCCATAATATATGTATTATAAAAGTTATCTCATTTTCATGGTCTCACCACCACAGGCTGTGCTAGGGCTGTATGGACTGCTCATTAAAAAGTGAAATGTCTAGCAGAGAGCATTTACGCAAACTTAAAAATGAAACCTTTCCTCCAAAAATGTGTTAGTGGTCATAATTCATGGCTCTAATATAGATCCCTTTTTAAAGTGAAAATGGGCAAATCTAAACCTGCTACGTGAGATCCATAAAATCAGACAATATTTCACCACCAACTTCAGTGGAAATAAGACAGAGAATTTTAATGAGCTAAAGGTGGCTCCAAAATTAATTTTTCAGTCGCTTTTGCAAAATTGCTTATTTCCGGATGCAGGTCTGGGATGACTGCCATCTATGAGTGATGCCCATGTTTTGCGTTGTGGTGCATAGTATTACAAGCCTGGCATTTCCCACATTTTTCATTCAGCTTTCGTAATTTTTCCCTTCTTTTTTTCCATGTCATACTGTGCTGAGTTGAGATTCCTCTACTGAAGATATCTATTAACGTTTCTGGAATCCCTCTAGGGATGTCCCGTGCTTTTACCCTGACTTTAACTGAGCCAGAAATTTAAACAGAGCAGTACAGTATGCCCAAAGAAAATACAACTTGAGCTATTGGAATGAACCATATATACCAGAAAGGAAAAATGTAAATTTTGTTACTGACAGTAAGTTTTACCATGACAATTCTATTGGTTTGGGGGGTTTGTAACTTGATTTTGTGCTTTAGAGCATTCTTTGTGATCTCAACTGTTTTCTCACCTTTAATCGCAGCTTGCTGCTTCTGGAGTGGCTTCGGTCATCAATATTAAATGAACATGAATATTGAACTCCTGCACACGCATTTGTGAAAGTGTGTCAGTCCCCCTTCAATACTGGAAGCGAGGCATAGTGTGCAGCAGAGTCTAGACTTGTAAGCTCTCTGGGCACATTAGGCAAAGGCTTTGGTATGGCTGCAGCAGACACCAGCACCTTGAGGGAAAAGGAAGAAAGCAAAGGCTGGTGAGGATGCAGCAGCAGGGTTTTGAGGGTGAATCAAGATGCGGTGACACAAGGCAGAAGAGAAAGAGGGGGCAGTATATTTAAAGACCAGCTGCTAAAACGTTAAAAAGCAATGTACTAAAGAAAGAAATAGAAATTTTGCACCCTGGTTTAAGCTGAAGTTCATGAAATCCTGTGGTTTCTGCCATCCTTCCTAAACTGAATAAGATTATCAGATTTTGTATCCCACCCAGGGTACTTTCAGTGTTCTGCAAATGAGTAAATAAGTAGCCTCACTTTGCTTCATAATGAATGTGCTCTTCTCTAAAGTGTACAATAAATTAAGTGGATTGATCACATTTTCAGTCTGGGAAGTACAAAGAGATATAGCTTGATTTTGTGTTATTCCTCCCTTTCAACCTTAAAGTTGGTTATTGCAATAGCTAGTTAGCTAGAACTACAGCAGAAAACTCTTCCACTGCCGGTGTGGTCTATATGTGTGAAAGTAAGTTTCTGCCTCCATGTACTAGGCCCTCCAACAAACAAACAAACAAACAGTGAATAATGAAATCCAGGAAAATAATTCTTTCTTACTATAACAGCTGTAGTGGCATTTTTGTAGTATCTCAAAGGGACTGACCTCTACCAAAGTCAGTAATAACTGTAAGCGATGTTACTATACAACAAGTTTCTGGAATAGGCTATATCTAATATTTACCATTTGTGAAATGAGACTACATATTTGCACCAAACTTATGCACATACGATAAAAAATTAATTACTTGATTTGGTGAATTTGTCTTGAAGGGGCATGGAAGTTGGGCTGGTATTTACTATCTGCTGGAATATGATTTCTTTACCTCTGCAAATAGTGCCTAAGGGACCTCCCTGCCAAAAACTGAGCCAGCCTAGATACCTGCCTGGATTTGAAGATAAATACTACAAGAGGCATTTAGCCAACCTAATTCACATACACAAAAAATATATTTGTATGGAAGGAAGTAGTACTGCACCTGTATGCAATTTTTTAGGCCAGGATTTGTCTGAATTAGTGATATCATGGGCAGAGATGCAGAGGAGTGAATAAATAACCGATTATGCTGATTTTGAAAGAATGAGCCAAGATGAGCCACCATCCCTCATTAAGCAGCGATAGGTTTTTTCAAGGAAGGACAAGAAGGATGTGAGAGCTTCTGGCTGAGGTCAGGACTTGGTGTTTTGATGGTTTGTAGTTGGGTTTTATTTTTCATTTGAGGTTCAACAAGAATATTTTACTTGGATTGACCCCCCTCCATGCTGCCACAGCTGTGAGGCAAGCGCAGCAGAACTGGAAGCTAGATGCATTTGTCATGTTGGATTGATGTCATTCATTATGCTGATAAAGAATAATAAAGGCTACAGGGAACTAATAACAATGAGGTGGGTTTGGCTAGTAGAAGTGTAAGCTAAATGCTGTGTCTGGTTAAAAAATTAGTGATGCAAAAGCACTGCTGGCTCTGCAGAAATGGGAGGCATCCCTAACTTAAGGTGTAAATGCATCAGGTTGTGAGGTGTTTTTTTTCCCATCAAGCACATTCTTGTGAAGGTCAGCCTTTCCCTCACATGTACGCCAAATCCACTTGCCTGTTAGCATTTCTTATCAGGTACTCCCACAAGGAATGATGAATAGTTAATATGCTGAATGTATACAGAATCTACTTTCTGGTGGGATTCCATCTGTAAAATCACTTAATAGTTCCACAATTGATATTAGGGACTAGGGGGAACATATTTATTTCACTGTCTGAAACTGCTGTAGCTACTCTAAAAGCCTTAGTTCAGATAGCATTATGAGTCTTATGTACAATTTGGTTCCAGGATATGTCCCTGGAACTGAGAAGCGAATGCACCTCTAAAAAGCACTGAAATGTAGGGAAGCTCCAAACTAGGTTTGCAGTTCTGAATGTAGGTGCTAGACTGAAGTTACCCATATGGAGGCAAAGGGAGAGTCTACAATGCAGGGGCTTCTATACTGAGAGTGTTCAGCTATTTAAGCAATATCATTTTTGATATCTCAGCCCTCTCCAGTGCCCCAAGAAAACACCACGTTTTCCAATCAATAGTTAAAGATTTCTAGATTCTATCAGAAATTGTTGTGGCACCAGAAATGCAACAGGGTACAGGCCTTGCCTGCCCAGATGGGTTAACGCTTTTAAACACAGCATCGACACATAATGGCATACCACACACTGTACTCTTAGGGAGAGGAGATGTCTTCTACCTGTTGACTTTTAAGCACAGAGAGATGTACAAAAGTCTATCAACATAGTATTTAAAATATCAACATAATATTTTGGAGGGGAAAATTACCTGGCAGTAATGCAGAATGTGGAAGGAGAAGGTACAACGGGCACGTACTGACACAGAGCTGATCTTCTGGTTGTGCAGGTATTTGAAGCTGATTTACTGGGTGGCAGCAATGGCCTTAAGGTTTCATAATTGTTTTAATTATGGTGGGTTTGAATCAGATATGTCTTCAACATCTGTATACATAGCTTTCTGTTCTACAGCTATATGAGGAGATCTTCCTAAGATATACTTGTGACTGCAGGTGCGCTCCTGGTCTGCGACAGCAATCCCGCTGCTCTCTCAGTGGCTTGATATGGCTCTGTATAACTGTACAGAACGCTTTTCATACCATTTAACAAAAAATCGACTCTCTAAAAAACAATGTACTTTGTTTGGCTTGTAATTGAAAACGTTATTATCTGCGAGGTATGTAACCCCCACCTGCTGAGACAATAAAATCTTCGATGACACAATGTCTCAGTAGACTGGTGGGGGGGGAGAAATGTTAGCTGCACTTGAGAGACTATGGTTTTCTTCACAGCCTGCTGGTTTGGATGAGAATCAGAGATGAGTTTCCAAGTCAGCATGTACAGCACCCTGCCAGAGAGTTGTTCTTGGAGCTGCTGCTTCTTTGTAAAATGCAGAGGGAAAAAAAAAAAAAAGGACGGCTACTGGCAGCTCTTCACTCCTGCATTTAGGATGTTGCAGAGACAACCAACGCTGTCTGGACTTTGCTGCAGCGAATGCTGGGTGGCCAGTGTGGTTTCTCACTTGGTAGATTTTGTTGTTAGTGCAGCAGTGTTATAAAAGAGAGGAGAGCTTTCACTGAGACTAGCAGCACTAGCAGCATGCATTTAGTATTTGAATGAAGCAATAGTTATAGCTTTTATGAAAAACATAGTGGAAAGTTTATTATATGTTTTACAATTTCATATTTAGCCTCAAAAGCAAAACACTGTTTTGGAAAATATAAGATATATTTTCTCCCTAGTAGCTGAAAAATTCTAGTTTTGTAAAGAAGGGTGAAGCAAACCATTACGTTTATAGGGATTTATCCAGTCTACACTACAAAAGTATGTAAAGAATTTCAACACAGTGGTTGTTTGCAAGATATTCAGACCTGTACTGCTGACTCAAAAACTTGAATGGTAACAACAATAACAATAATCGGCATTTTAGTAATGTTTTTAGAGAAAGAAGCATCAGAAGCTTTGCAGGGGATGTTATCTGGTAGGTAAAATGAAGCACAAAGACATCTCAATTGTCCACGTTCAAGAGAGCGTACCTCACTCCTTTAGACATAGAAACGAGCGTGAAACAATAACCCCTCTGCTTCTCTGAATGTGTTACATACCCTGATCAAGATTTTAAAGTTAAAGGATGCACAGTTACATTTCTGCCAATTTTGCCTCGATATGCTTTGGTGGAAGGCTGACAGAGCAGCTGTAGTGCCTCCCGCAGACGGAGGTTCACCTCCCTGCAGCCTCACAGCTTTACTCTGATGCTTTGAGCAAGTGCCTGTGATTTCCCATCAGTGGATCCATATAGATGCTACATCACAGATAGGCTGTGAGAATAAAGACACACATTTGACAGGTATTATGGTAACTATAGGCATATAAAACAGAACAAGACCAGCATTTATTATTGTGTATGAGCCACCTCAAAAGGGATTCAGTAATGCAAAGTCTGGGTCAGTGCAGTCCACAGAGAGTTCATAATCAAGACTTAATTTCCATTATTTACTTTCATCCTAAGGTGTATCTAGTTATGATTTACATGAACATCTAAAGGGAATTCTAGCTCCTAAATCTTTACTTTGCTTATCACTAATCATGCAAGTTCTTGTATACTCATGCACAAGTTTTTAGAGAACTTGCACAGAGTGTATTGGAAGAGAGGGATGATTTAAAGTTTATTTAGTTAGTTAGTATTTCATATAATCTTACCAAAATAGCATGTAGAGAAAGCATTCTAAAACATTACTAGCTGTAGAGCAACTCGTTTGATACTGTCCCTGCCTTCCTTGTTATTTAAAATCTCTTCCGTAAAAAATGAAAAAGCATGAAGACATTACTCATCCAGCTTCTTTACTAGCTGTGCTCTTTATGAGTTCTGTATCCACAGTTTGTAACCTTAAATGGAATTACTGCGTTTGCTAATTGTAAACTAAGTACGTGATTAAAACAAAGTTCCTTTTCTGCATTTGGCATTGCTTCCTATCTTTTTTATTTTATGATTTTTGGCAGAGACTACAGGCCCATACATATTTGTGAAATACAGTGTACTATATGCCTGTGTTATGAAATGGCATTATCTTTTTTACTAAAAGTAATAGAGGGTGGGGTTTTCACAAGCAATTATGGCCTGACAGGACAAATCTTACTGAAAGTGAGTGGTACTGCTAAACCTTTTAGATGGAAAATTCCTCTCATACTTTTCACATTGCAGCAATGAAATCTGTATAATTTATTCCAATCAGCAGGCATGCAGTATGAATCACAAAGAAAACAACATCATAGTAATGTAAAACTATAAACATATCGAAAGGGGTACTTTAGCATCTTTTTGCTTACAACAAACATTTTTTTCTTGGAAGCAGCAGAAAGAAAAGCAGTGGGCTTGTTAATGTCAGCTAACTGTGCTCTTTGAAGTCCTTGGAGGTGCTACCAATTTCCTTAAAAGGCAAAGCAATGAAGAAAATTAAATCCAATTTGATAGTAAGAGGGATAAAGCTGATGTTCCAGAAAACAAACGCTTTTTCCTTTCTCACCTGTGTCACGAAGCTACCTCTGGGAATGTTCTTTCTTGCATTTTGGGTGAGATCTGTTCTCCCACAGGATTAACTTTGCACTGTGGGCCAAAGCCAGAGGTGCCTGCTGGAAGCTACCTAGGCAAGGGGACCTGCTAGTTTCCTTGGTCAGAGGTCCATGGTATGTGCCTATGTCATGGGGGAACTTAAAGGAGGACAGATGTGATTTCTTTATAAGAACAAATTATCCTGGCAGAGAGTGTTAGCAGCCTTACAGTGGGGGCTGTCAGATCTTTTAGTATCTTGATAGCTTTCATCCTCTGTCTGGTGGATTGTAGTGCCTTCTGCTGTGCCATGGCGTGAACACCATTTTCTTCAGGCCTCATTGCTATAGCTGTAGAAAGGCTTTTGCTATTGTAATATTGGATTTTTTGACTTGGTTAACTAACCTGGTAATGAAGCTTTTCATGCCATCTGCATCATGTCAGCAAAGTAATCTTCAGATTAGACAGCAGCTGGGCATGGTTTTTCCTGACAGATGGTATCCTGTCATCTCTTTAGCAGCTGTTTGGACATGGCTGCATGTCAACGCCACCATGATATAATCATTGTAGTCCAGTGAAGCAAGCCCAGTGTGACCCTTAAGGCACTTGGCATCGTGCTGTTGGTGGCATATTTTGCAAGAATATTTTGAAGAAAGGGTACGGAAACAAGAAATCTGAGCACGTGTCGCATATGTCCTTCCTTTGCACACTTTTATGAGGAGCGACAAATGTGTTCCAGCATTTTAACAGTAAGTCTTTTGCTGGTTGCAAACCTCAATTTTGGATCTAGAAAGCTATATAGAGTTACTGTGAAACCGTGCCAGCTTTGCAGTAATGTTACATTGTTCTGGCTTTATTCCACTGATATTGAAGACACAGTCTTTTATATTTAGCATTTAATTAAAGTTCTAGCTTTGTCAACCAGAAAATTTTAAAATCAGTGAGAGAATGTTACTGTAAATGGTGGAAAGCTGCTTTGAGAACATACTAAAATCACTTCTCTCTCTTGATATATGCAGTCCTGGCAATTCTGAGTCAGGATGAGGATACAGGAGTTAACAGAAGTCAAAGCTCTGAAGAAAACTAGCAACAGAATAATTTTCCATCTTGGAATTTAGATGTTTAACCTGGCTGGTATAATGAGATTCTTTACATTTTTAAACTCTTGTATTGTAAGTTACAAGCTTTAGCCATGTGTTTTACATCTGAAAGCTTAGTACTCTCCACTGTTCAATGTGCCCTTGAAGATGACAGTATCCTTTTTTCCTTTTTTTTTTCCCCCCACGTATGCATCCTCCACTTGACCACTTACGTGCTTTTTCTCTGCCTGTGGTTGAAGTACCAGGTGTAACATGAACAGATGTGGCACAGATTTTCATATGTGTTGGTGGCTGGCCCTACAGAAAACTTGGTTGGCAGTCTGAGTCGTGTGCGTCTGTGTTTATATATACACACATACATATATTTGCACCCAAGCAACTTTGGCCAGTATCTCGGAGTTCAAAGAATCTGCAGTATGAGTGCTAATTTTGTCCAGATGTAAGTTGTTTTGGTCAAACCAAGTTGTACGTAGGACCTCACCACAGGAATCTCATTTCCGATGCCTCCTTCCTTGACCTTTTCTATGTAGTTAATTAGCAAGTATTGTGACTATCAGTGAGGATTGGCAGGTGATGATTAGATTCACTATTTCTGTGGGGGATATTATACTTGATTTTACCACCAGGCAACACAGCTTTGGTCAGTAGTACGCACATGAGAGAAAAAACTCACGTGGCCGTGAATTCATTCAATATTCCGCAGTGCTGGTTAAGTTTTAAAGAAGTTCAACACACAAATACAGAACATGTTCACAGTGCAGTCAATTGTAGAACAATACTTCTTAGCTTCTCTGGGGAGTTTTTTTGCTTTGTTTGTTTGCTTGTCTTTTTTTGCTGACACTGAGAAATAACAAAAATATTCCCAAGATTATTGTGGGTTTTCTGTGCTCAGTAGCTATGGAGGTTTAACACGCTATTTTTCGTCAAATTTTCCCTTACAAAGGAACAGTGAATAATAACAAATATGCTACTTCTCTGTTACCATTGTTTCCAAGGGATGATTTAAAAAGGTTTTCAAGGACATGACATTTTTCAAGGGTGACGAGTGGGCTTTGTTTTACTGAACTACAACATGAAAAGACCAAAAAACTTTTCCAAATATCCAAGCCTCTGATTTTCTGAGGATTTCGCTTTTATTTTGAGCGTGACAAGCAGCAGATATTTGTTAATGGTTACAGATCATGCCAATGAAATAGAAATCTGTGTCCACGTGCCCCGGTTATACCACCAAATCTTTTCCACCCAAAGCTATGCTTGCTGGTAGTCTGCTGTGCTGTTAGCATATATGCATTTTGGCCTGAATGCTATGTGCCCAATGTACCTCTTACAAATCCAAGCAGCAGACAAGAACAAATGAAGAAAAATCTGGATGTCCAGAGCATTAGCATGTTAAAATTGATCCATTGACATGGAAAGCATTTTCCTTTTAACATGTTTTTTTTTCTTGTGGGGAAAAAAGCTCCTTTTGCTTATTTGTAGTGTTCATGTTTTCCGAAGTATTTTGCCAGCTAATAAGTGTTCATCATGAAGACTTATCTCTGTAATGCTTATTTTCAATCTTGGCAACTACTGTTGAGAGCACTAGCTAAGGTTTTCCAAGTCTTTATACCTGGATATCTTTATATATCTAGATCTGGATGGGTGAAGGCTGACACGAACAATAAACCAGTATTACTGACAAGTTTCCGAGTAGAAACTCAAAAGCCACAGAACTCTGTCTTCAGTGTCAAAACATAGCTTTGTAGTTTTTTAACTATAAATACTGCACAGTATATTTTTCCACACTTAGCAAATTAATGTGCATTACAGACAGCTTAGGACATCACTCCACCTATGTTTTGCAGCTGCTCTGGTTCGCACAAGGATCCTGCCAGCTCTCAAGGCTATGGAGTTAATTGGAGCTTGATCCACACCCAGGCACACCCAGCTGCTGCTGCAGTTTGGCTGGTGATTCAGGGGTTGACCATCTCCTAAATCAGAAAAGCCAGAATAAAGTTTGATGGCTTTGTGCTGTTGGAGGTGCTATCCTTTAGGTGAAATGTTAAACAGATGTCAGGTTACTAGAGTTTGAAGACTCAGACATAGAGTGTGAGCCCATACATACCTGTGTAAAATCTAAGCCTCTGACTTTTGTGTTTGAGCTACCATCTGCATCTTAGTTTGGCTTCAGTACTCACTTTTATTTTTATCCCCAAACTTGAGTGTTGTTTCCTATATGGTGTGAAACAGCTATTCTCTTTAACCTGGAGCTGGTTGTTGAGAGATGTGTTCTCTATATTGTATTCATTCTTCTGCAGGCTATTCCAAACCACTTAATTAAAGTGGTTTGGAATCCTTGGGGCAGTGTTACTGTATGTTATTGGTTTATTACCTGCTGCAACATTAATGCTGTTTACTATTTTTTAAATTGCTTTGTATACATGACCTAAATTTGTAAACCTAATACTCAAAATGGCATGTAAGAAGGTAGAGAACACTAACCTGATTCTTTGGAGACAATGGTCCAATTTCTTGCCTTCCACAACATTTCCTTATGGAACCTACTAAAAATAAATTAATAGTATCCATATGAATACTTCACATCCTATTCCCCTCTTAAGTGAAATTCAAAAGAAAGGATATTAAGTTTCATGCCAAAGCAGCTGATCTGGTCACAGAGAGGCACTTTGTCCTGGTGAAGTAGGCCATTCCTGCTCAAGATGAAAACTTCCAAAAATTAAGCAAGTCACTTCTATTCCTTTTTCCCTGGATGTATGTAGCAAGCAGGGTTAGAGCTCTTCCTGGACACTGGCTGTGAGGCTGTGTGCTTCTCTGGGGGGAGAAGGAAATAATTTTTGAGAGGCAAAGTATTTATTTACCAAGTGCAATAATACATTCATTTTATTATTTTTATATACTACCTTCTATCACTTTTTTTTGTGCTATGAACACTTGCTTTATTAGTTTTACCATATTAACTAATTGCTACATGTAATTTTTTCTAGCTGAATGCTTGCATTGTCTCATAGCTAGATTTGCTGTTAGGCAATTAACTGGTATTCAGTCAGCCTGGATGAATAGAATTGTTGTACTTAGCTGAATACTTTATATGGCTTTAACAAATTAATTAAACCTGCTATTATTTAGCCTGCAGGTCTAGCTGTATACAGCTTTCTCCTAGTTGTAACAGATACAAATGTATTATGAGTCCATAAAGACCTATATATTTCTAACTAGTATTTATGATTTCCCTATGCAGTGTTAGGCAACAAATGAAGCTTCTGTGAAACATTTGTGCTGGGAAACGTTATCAAAGACCTCATTATTATGTGGCCTATTTTTACAGCTCAGTCAGCCTCAATAAAGTCAAGATTTGGTTTGCTGCTGATAAACACAAGAAGTTTGAAGGCCAACTTTCATTCCATCTGTACTCAGTCCTTTTCTCGGACTTAATTCTTCTGCCTGGCTTTAGGGACACCTTGTCTGACAGCGTGCATTAGTTCACTGTCTCCCTGACCTATTGAAAACAATGTTTTCTACTGCATTTCTACTTCATCTATAAAGTATTTGTATTGCCACTAATACTATACCTGATAAGTGCTTTACACAGAAGATTGGCTCGTATGATCACCCTCACATAAATTCCTTCCTTGTCATGGCTTTCTTCTGCCTCTGGAGTGACATGTATGCCAGGACCTGCTGACTCTCCTGCTGCATCAGGAAAATGAGCTTGCAAATCAGAGAGACCAGGGTATTGCACCCCAGGAACAGCTCAGGAGCACTTTCTGGAAAGCACACTCCCTTGCAGAAGTCCTTGGCTTCAGCCCCTGGCCAAGCATGCCCTGCCCGCCCTCTGCAAGTGCCCTGATGTGGGGGATGTAACTGTTCACATGACCCTGCGTGTGGAGCCTGGGATGTTCAGGAACAAAAACTTGGGAGGTCTCTAATGGGCTTGGACCAAGCCCTGTGTAAGACTCAGCGCTGATAATTGACTATCTCTTTGTCTGAAATCATGCCTCAGTTCGTGTCAGAGGAAAGACTCTGAAAAAGTAACTCTGAAAATTACAGAACTTCAGGAAATACCAAACCACTCCTGTTCTGAACAAGCTGGAGGTGCTACCACATTTCCCATGGGAGTTCGGCTCTTCTTCTTCTAGCTGAGCCATAGAAGAATAGTGGGAATGAACACTCACAATAGGACTTCAGGGAAGATATTACCAAATTTCTTTGAATCTTAGTAACTGGCCTCATTTTGGAGGAATAGAGAAAGTTTTATTGTTTTATTTCACAGAGATTGAGTCATCTTCTGCTATTCTGTTTTCATTATAAGACAGAAATAATTCATGAGTTTCCATGATTGCTTTATGATCTTTGCAGTACCAGTAACTTTGTTTTCTTAAATCTTCAACTCCTGATCTCCTTTAGCAGAAGTGGGCTTGAATTAGATTTAGTCATGCTTCTGCTCATCGCTATCAATGCAGGCCAATTTCTGGCAAAAAAAAAAATTGTATTTGTCTCACTATTCAGGTTGCTCAGAACACTTTCTTTGCCAAGTGTTTTTGTTTGTTTGTTAAAAAATACTTTCCCTGAACTTTTGACTTGTGTAATATTCCTCAAGGCAGTGATATTTATGAGAGTAATGAAAATTTACACCTTTCTTTGATGATGTGAAAGAGGATGGCAGGGTTAACTGGAGACCAGCGTAGCCTGTTGCTTCCTTCTGAGCACACAAGGGCAATCTTACATTCTTCTTTGCTCTCTGAATTTTCTTTGAAGCACATCTCTGCTGTTGGACATGTCAGGGGCTGTTTCAAAAATTCTTCTACTTTTTGGGCCAAAGCCCTTACATTTTGCATTTGGGACACTGACTTGCCAAGATATACATCCATGGCCAAAATATACATTTTTTTTAGAGAACTTTAGAACTTTTTTCTCTCCGGATGTGCATCTGGGTTTTCTTTTTCCTTTCTTCCTATTCTCCCTGTTGTTTTTGTTTTCTGGGTGGTGATGAGTTTATTCATTGTAATGGCATTCTAATGCAGTGACATAAATCCTCTGCTAATAGGAAACAGAAATAACAAATAGCTTTGTATACATTCAGTGCAAAGCACATTAAGTATAGCAAGAGTAACAAATGTCAAATAAGACAAGACAGAAAACCAAAGGGTTGTCAGCGGACTTCGATGTCTGTGACAAGGTGTGGAAGTAACAAGTCTGCGATTTCATATGCTGTACTTAGAAGCTATTGTGTGCTGAAAATCGGGTTGCTTGATAGCATGCTTATTTCTCTCGAGAATACCTATGTTTGGGTGGGTTTTTTTCTTTAAGTTTACAAGAGAAAAGATACTTTTTTTTGCCCACATCAGACTCCCTTGTTCCTCAAGCATTATTATTAGTAGCTGTTAACCAAGTGAAATATAAACCGTTAAAACACAAGGGAAGCATGTTTAGGAGGTAGGAGAGGCAGATGGGCTCAGTGATGTCTTAGCTGTAATTTTCTGTAATGTGGGAGGCTGGGAGTGAAGTGAATTAGCATGAGCTTTGTAAAAGCCAACTTCCTTCTGACAGGTTTCCAGGGAATATTCAACCAACCTATCCTCACAGGACAGTAAAATGTAAACCTCTTTGGACTGAATCTCCTGAAATGTCTTGGTCACTGCACAGCATAATTTGAACCCATACAGAAAAAACAAATTCAGATTGTGTTTCCAGCCATTGTTATTTTTAGTTAAGCCACAAACCATTAATGGCTGTTTAAAGTAGGGGGTTCTGCATTTTTCCCCTCAAGCATGTGCTGTTTATTTCCTACCCATGCAAGTACTCAGCCAGAGTATTTGGTCCCTCCAAGGACATTGGAAAGGCTTCAGAGGAGCCAACTTGCACTGGGGCTCTGAGAAGGGATCCTGGCTCTGCCACATACAGCCTCCTTGGGGACGACTGTTCCCAAATGATTTCTCCCTTCACTTAAGAAGAGGCCAAGATGCTACCCTTGATCTTACAGGACATGAAAGTGGGCCTTGGCAGTAAGTACTCCTCTCAGTTATGGTCTTTGATGACTTTTGGCAGGTCACTTTCACTCTTTATATTTCTGATTTCTCTTCTTTGACTTGTTTACAAAGGTGCGACTGTTTCTGACAGAGATTGCCTTATGTCTGTGTTGCACAAAGAATTGCAATTTTGCTTTGAATCTGAAGTAAATTAGCACCATCTGACAAATAAATTGCCAAGTAGATGTGTTAGCATCTTGGGCTTATGAGGACTATCCTTCCACCACCCTTCTTTGTTTCCTTAACCCAGAAGAACTCTTGAAAATGGCTGTTCGTAAATGCATCCAACCAAGATTGAATAGAGGCAGGAGGAAGAAAACAGCATGCAAACCAATTTTCAGCTGTATTGGCAATCTTATTTCTACAACGGTATTTTCTCCTCTTACTCTCTCTCTCCCCCCACCCCCCAACCCATAACCCTCTTATTTCTTGTTGATTATTTCCTCTACTGGGATAGCAATGCATAATTGTGGCAGCCCAGTGTTTATCTACAACTTCCAGCTAAAATTTAGCTTCCTATCTTTCTGTAAGACACTGATGTGTATTTTAAAACACTGACATCACCATTCCCATTTGTAATAACCAACACAGGATTGTAATTTCTTTGTGTGTTTTCTTTCTTTTCCCTCATATATGAGTATCTTTCTTCACTTTCGTTTTTACCTGAAATGAAAGACTCGTCCAACAGAGCATTTAAAGTTGCTTAGCTTGCATTTCTGAAAAGTCTTAGTGGAACTTCTTGTATGTTTTCAGTTAAACTCTAAATGCTTAAATTCTTTATTGGAGTAGACCATATTACAGCTGTAGCAGATGAAAATCTGCCCCTATTTTCTTCTTGTACACTGTTCGAAGTCTTTAAAAGTTCCTGGCATATTTCAGCCTTTTAGCCCTGTCCTACCGAAAATACAGCTACCAATATTTCAGTGGAATCTTGTGAATCCATTCACTGCAAAAGGAGTGAGCACAGGGGTAAAGATCTACAGAGGCTGGATCAGCTCTGAAAGTGTAATCTCTTTGGAAGGTCATAAAAGAAAGAGGGAAGTTTTATTAATTAAAGTTACAATTTGTTACTCTCATGTTGCTAATGATTCCTGTAAGAGCTATGCATGGGACTGCAGCATTTTAAAATACTTCACACCACTAGATGTGCCCTTATGCAGATCAAGTAAAGTGAGAATTATTTGTAAACTGGAGTTAGAGCCTCATCTCTTTAGGCCCTGTTTCAACTCAATAAATCAAGGCAGGTTCCTTCAGAAGGAGCTTCAGAGAATCTGAGCTACTCCCGTAATCGGTTTAACCCTCTAATTTTTCTCTCTCAGTGAGAACATACAGAGCTTCTAGAAACTGGGCTCCTAAACTCAGTATTTCAAACTAGGTGCTTGCAGCAAACTGGATGACTTTCTACAGCCTGCCCAATCAGTGTAAGGACAAACTCCCATATGCCTAGGATTTGGATTTATTAATGGAAAAGAAAGACTAATGCAGGCCATGTCCCTACCCTCAGATAACCTGGACCTGCTGAGCCCCCTTTTAACTCCTTATGTATTCTTTGAGTCAGAAAGGGTGATGGTTTTTGGAAGAATGCCGCTGCGTTTGCTCCGTCTATAATGTTTGCTGGTCTGTTGTAACTTAACGGCAAACCTAACTTCGGGTCTGTGGTTTGTGCTGCCACACAAAATATTTTTGACCTTCTACTGACCTGCCTTGTTTAATATTCAAAGCCAATAGTTGCATATCACTTTCCTGTGTGTTTCTTGCCTGTTTATTTGCTCCATAAAATGACGCTTAGATTGTTTGTAATCCTAATGGCCACAGAGGATTTGGCTTTGGTTTGAGTTGTTAATGTGGTTGAGTGACTCAATAGCAATGATAACATATTTATCCTGGATCTCCCAACAGAATGAAGCAGACAGAATGCAACCTGAAGGAAAGTTTCCAATAAAAATACTGCTCTGACACAGTTCAGAGTTCAAATTGGGAACCTAAAATCTTTCAGTCAAAAGAACTGTTTAAAAACTAATTAAAAAAGAGCAAGCATTTGTATGAACCCCCTTGCAAATTATTTAAGCCACTATAAAACTTTTTTTGCATTGATATTGCAATGAACTGAAATTATGTAATATGCCTTGCCCTTCTGCACAGAGGTTCAGAAGCAGTCTGTGGCCCCATCTTGACGAGTTTATAATCTAAATAAACAAGACAGACCAAAGCTAGAAGGAGAAATAGACAAATGAAACGATGCACTCACAGTTTTGTAGCTGGCCAGTAGCAGAGCTCAGGTTAATCTAAAAGGTCCTTGACACCAGAAATACGTGGGTTTTCAATAAGAAAAGGCTGTGTAATGGTAGCCAAAAGCCAAGTCAATTGGCTTTCAACAACTACTCACTATAATTTTAGATGCAAGACATAGGTAAAAATGTGTCAACTTAATGAATTCATAAATGAGACAAAAGAAGTAAAAGCATTGTCTCCCATGTCATGAAATGGAATCAGAAATAACATGTCCCTTATCACAGTGTGGTATTCTGACATACACACCCACAGTAATTAAGTGCTTTTTACCTTGATTTATAGCAAAAGAGATGAGAATCTGGGAATATTTTAGTACTTTTTCTATTTTAGAATGGTAATTCATATTTTTTATGTCCTCTTATCTGAATCATCAGCAGTTATTTTATGCCTTTTCTACTTTTTTTTTTTTTCAGTACAGAGGCAAGCTTGTTTAAATACTTACACATTTCTGATTAGAATGTTTTTCCCAAGGCTATTGACATAGTTTCCTTTTTTCAATTAAATTTAGCCAAGTCTCCTGAGTCACAGGATCACTACAGTAGAAAAAACAGTTCAAAAAAATTACACTCTGTATTCACTTGTTAGGCACACATCCGCACACTACCACTATTAATTAATGTAATTGATAGCTTATTTTAA
This sequence comes from Phalacrocorax aristotelis, assembly GCF_949628215.1. NCBI lineage: Eukaryota > Metazoa > Chordata > Aves > Suliformes > Phalacrocoracidae > Phalacrocorax > Phalacrocorax aristotelis. The sequence continues at coordinate 207,039,860 of NC_134276.1, read as the reverse complement.
TTAAAATAATACAATAGATATAAATAACCTTGTCAGATATTTAAGATATCATATTTGAAAACTGAATGGATTTTTGGTGTCAGCTACTTGAAGCAGAATTGTTGCAGGATATGAATAATTTGGGGGCCAAGGCACAGCACAAAAATCGCCAATTTATGTAACTGCATTTTATAATTTTAGAAAAGAAACATTAACCAACGTTTGTAAGGGCGCTGTCATTCATGCTTGGACCTCAACTATCTGTCATTTCAATTGATGCGCACAAGCTCATACCAGCTAAAAGCACAGTCCTTTGCCTTATTAGAGAGCTGGAGAAAGGAAAGCAGAACTGAAGGAGAAAAACTGTATTTATTATAATATCTGCAGAATGCTCTTTGTGAGCAGCATCTAAATATTGCTAACACACAGCCTGACCTGACTTGCAAACATTTATTCATGTGATATTTTTTTTCATCTTTGAAGAGTCACATTCTGATTGCTTCTATAAATAGTGTTTTTAGTACCTCTGGTTTGCATTGGCTTAATATGTGAGGGGCAGGGGGATATCAGGTGACATTTAATGTTATCAGTAAATGAATGTAAATGTATTCAAATTGCAGATACTTTTTTGTTTTCCCTTCCTTCCTCTCCTCATGTGTCACTTGCTTTCTAAGATGGTAAATCCAAAAAGTTAATTTACCACACTTCTGTTTGTGTGATCTTTGTCCTGCTTGGAGGTTTTTGGTGCAAATGCATTTGAGTTCCATATATTTGTAAAGAATTAGATCTTTTTTATTTCAGTGGCCCAAAGTCAACCATTGAAACAAACAAACAAAAAACCTTAGTTAACTGTTTTCAGATTATTTTTGGTTACTGTTACTGTTATACTTGTTCCTTGAGATACGAGGTGAGCCAAAGTTGTATTTTTATCATATTGAGGAAGTTCACCTACTTCTGGTATTGTCATGTAAATGTTAGATGTCTAGTCTGAGTTAATCATCCAAGCTTCTTTTCTTATCTTCAGAAGAAAAATGAACAAACAAACCAAACCAAAAAACACCAAAGCGGAACCTGCAGGAGAATGTTGAAATCAATGACAAAAGACAAAATTATGTCAGTGTGGATGAGTTAGGTTCTTGTGTCACTGTCATTCGTTTCACAAAACACCTAAAAATGATGACTTTATTTCCCCCTCCTTCAGCAGAATGTTTCTCCCCAGAATAGTCATCGATTGTTAAGACTTCCCTTTTCTGACATCCAAGCCTAAAATACTCTGCTCTCATTGTCTTTTTATGTTTTAAGCCTGAAGAAGATGATGTATTTTCTGGCAGTGCAGGTTTTGTGACCATTTAATTCAATATGAGGAACACTGATGGAGGAACTTGTGTGCACTTTATCTTACAAGTTGTATATCATTCATTGTTGTGTTTCTGGACTACTGTGCATTGATTTGATGTGATAAAGAGACAGATCATCTGACAAGCAGTGACAAGTCTGGAACAGCCCACTTTGCCTGCTGTGGTTCAGCTCAGGAATTAGACTTTTGAGCATAGCAATATCATATCTAATGATTATTTGAGTATGGGGCAATGCAGTGGAAAATCAGGTGAGTGGCTGACTTTCACATCAGACAGACCACAGGCTACTGGTCAGTGATGATAAAACCCAGGGTTGTGTAAAATGTTGTAATTCTCAGGCTAATGATATCCCCATAGAAAGAGTAGGTTTGATAACTTTTGTAGCACAAATGATAAAGATTGTTATCTCTAGATTGTAGTGTCTTCAGTGGATAATATTTAGGCTTTATAACAGATTGCCACCAAAAATACATAAAAATAAGTTGAAAGTATTTCTTTTACGCTCAGTAGGTATCTGATGCAAGAGACCCCTGCTTCTATGAACTTTCAGTGCCAGTAAACCGCCCAATAACCCAGCATTGAATAGTAAACAGAGCCAAGGAAGAGGAGCAGCTGTGAGACATCAGTTTAATAAAGTTAAAAATTATTAGAATTGCTTTTAGTTTATCGTAACTGATAAACATTTGAAGTATACCCTGAACTGCTATGAAGGTGGAGCTATTTAAGGGAACTAGTCAAAATATATCTTATATAATAGTGAAAGCACTATTAAATAAACACCAGCTAAAAGACTTAAACCTGTTAAAAATACTTTGCATTTGAGCTAAGAGTTCAAAAGGTCACTGTTTGGCATTCCTCCTCATGGGCAAATCTAAAGAATTTAACATGCCTTTAGTAAACAAATTCTGATTAAAGCTATTCAGAGTTGTCTCTATTTACTCTGTCACAGTCACGTGGTAGACATCTCCTAACTACTACAATAGAATTCATGGCATTATCTATTTAATGGAGCTGAAATGGATTGTGTATTAAGCAGCATTAGTTTATATGACACAGAAACACTAAAGCATGTGTACCTATAAAATCGAGTGATTTAAATGTATTTTGCAATAAGCCTAAATGGTTAGCAGGAACATGAATTAGAGTACCTTGAACATAAAAATGCCATTCATTTGTTGGTGTTTTGTGGGGTTTTTTTAGCAAACATACATTAGTTGAACTTGATAGTAATTCTGAAAGACAGGTAAGCATTGTTATGAACGTATAGCAGATGGTTAAACTGACAGAAATAGAGGGTGAGAGATTTGTTCAAGGTCAGAGAGCAAGTGCCCAGGAGTTCTGACGTATGGTTCCCTGTTCTGATCATGAAACAAATCTCCTTTGTTCTAGATATCTGTACGTTATGCTTTAAATGAATAGCCACTTTATTTTGCTTGTACTTCCAAAATATGAGTACAGGGTGTAAAAAAAGGGCACAATCTGCGAATTTTGCCTTTGAAGTTACTGCAATTTTTATTTTGTTTCAGGATCAAGGACACAGAGCCATATACTGAGGGCACTTGCATTGTTCTCTGCTACAATTAGAGTTTGCTACAGTGATAAGTGTTTGACAGTGGTTGACTTCTATCCCATACTGCCCACTACCACTTCCTGTCCTATACCTGCAGTGTGCCAATTTTAATCTGTCAGGAATCCAAATACCCTTTGAGTATTTGGATCGCTCTGTGAGTACTTCCTTCCTTGAACCTGCTGTTTCTATGCTGAACCTGTAAGAGGTTTAGCGGTATACGTTACTCTTCTTGACTCTTCTGTGTTCTAGTATTGTACCTGGAAGCAATGATTTATCTTCCTTTTTCTATTTGCTTATGTTCAGCATTCCCAAATGAACTAACATCTCACTCCTTTTAGAGCCTACCATTATCTAAAAGTGGTACTGTGTTAATCATGAGATGCTTCACAACTGAGAGGTGAATATAAACAAGTAGGATTTATATAAATCTTTTTTTTATATCAGTGCACAGGCAAGAGGGGGAATTCTTATTTTTTTTTTTTCCTTCTTCCGGCCAAATACTAGCTGGTCATCCTGCTGAATAAATACGACAAATCTAGTTTAAACATGGAATGAGTGACTGCAGAAGGTTTATTTATTTAAATGGCTTCCCGTTCAGATGAAATCTAAACAGAAAAGCATAAAAGTTATCTCTTAAATCCAAACCAGAGTTTTGGCTGAGCTTATTAAGGCTGAAGAGTCTGGAATTAAAACAAACAAACAAACAAACAAATATCTCTTTTTGCATGAGAAATACACTTGAAATACCTTCCTCCAGCTATTAAATTTTCATTGCAAAGGCTTTTTTGTACATTACCAAATGCAATCCAAAAACAACCCAGTCAAATAAATACCAAACTGTTACTTCCACTTTACGTACGTAACTCAGAGAGTTTATGTGACATGTCTTAAGTCAAAAAGCAAAATACCAGCAGAATAGGATTTGGAGTTGAGTGGACTCTAATCCACCAGGCTATGCTCAGCCCACTAAACATGACTTTTATTGTGCACCCAAATACCAGCTGGTGATCACTTGAAGATTGATGGTAGTATACAGCTCTGGAATGTGCTCTTAAATTAATTCTTTGTGTCAGTCTTCATGGTGCGAAAAAGAGTGAAATACAGTTAAGTTCTGTGTGTTTAAACAGCAAGCATGCTACCCACTGAACACATTTCCCTATGGGGCTTGAACATAGCGTTCCTGCTCCCACTGAGCCACATCTCAAAACTGACACCTAACAGTGACAGACCCACTTCCAGCTTCCAAATCGATAAAGAAATAAAGGAAGCTTAAATAAAATAATAATCAATGTACACATGCTTGGAAGTATTTTGTTTTTGAAGTTGACATTAAAAAAAAAACCTAAGTCTTAATTAATTTAATATTACACAGAATGCACAGAATCATATAGATTGGAAAAGACCTTTAAGGTCATCGAGTCAAACTGTAAAACGAACACAGCCAGTTCACCACTAAACCTTGTCCCTAAAAAGCACATCCAAATGTCTTTGAAATACCTCCAAGGATGGTGACTCCACCACTTCCCTAGGCAGCCTGTTCCAATTTCTGACAATCTTTTTGGTGAAATAATATTTCCTAACAACCAGTCTAAACCTCCCCTGGTGCAGCTTGAGGCAATTTCCTCTCATCTGATCACGCGTTACTTTGGACCAACACCCAATTCACTGCAACCTCCTTTCAGGTAGTTGTAGAGAGCAATAAGGTCTCCCCTCAGCTTCCTTTTCTCCAGGCTAAAAAAATCCAAGATCCCTCAGCTGCTCCTCATAAGACTCTTGCAGCCACTTGAGACCCTTCACCATCTTCGTTGCCCTTCTCTGGACACGCTCCAGCACCTCGATGTCCTTGTAGTGAGGCCCAAAACTGAACACAGGATTCGAGTTGCTGCCTCACCAGTGCCGAGTACAGGGGCACCATCCATCACCTCCCTGCTCCTGGTACCCACACTATTGCTGATACAAGCCAGGATGCTGTTGGCCTTCTTGGCCATCTGGGCACACTGCTGGCTCATGTTCAGTCGCCTGTCAACCAACACCCCAAGGTCCTTTATCGCCAGGCATCTTTCCAGCCACTCTTCCCCAAGCCTGTAGCATTTCATGGAGTTGTTGTGCCCCAAGTGCAGGACCTGGCACTTGGCCTTGTTAAACCTCATGCAATTGGCCTCATCCCATCGATCCAGCCTCTCCACATCCCTCTGAAGAGCCTTCCTACCATTGAGTAGATCAACACTCCCACCCAATTTGGTGTCTGCAAACTTACTGAGGGCGCACTCAATCCCCTCATCCAGATTATTGATAAAGGTATTAAAAAAGACTGGCCCCAACACTGAGCCCTGAGGAACAGTGCTTGTGACCAGATGCAAATCAAATTTAGCTCTGTTCACCACAACTCTCTGAAGTTGGCCATCCAGGCAGTTTTTTACGCAGCGAAGAGTGCACCTGTCCAAGCCATGAGCAGCCATTTTCTCCAGGGGAATGCCTTGGGAATTGGTGTCAAAGGCTTTACTATATCGAAGTAGACAACATCCACAGGCTTTCCCTCATCTGCTAAGCGGGTCATCTTGGCATAGAAGGTGATCAACTTACTTAAGCTTACTTAAGCAGGACCTGCCTTTCCTAAACCCATGCTGACTGGGCCTGATCACTTAGTTATCTTACATGTGCCACGTGATGGCACTCAAGATGATCTGCTCCATAACCTTCCCTGGCACTGAGGTCAGACTGACAGGCCTGTAGTTCCCCAGATCCTCCTTCTGGGCCTTTCCATAGATGGGCATCATATTTGCTAACCTCCAGTCAACTGGGACCTCCCCAGTTAGCCAGGACTGGCGATAAATGATGGGAAGCGGTTTGGTGAGCACTTCCGCCAGCTCCTTCAGTACCTTTGGGTGAATCCCATCTGGCCCCATAGACTTGTATGTGTCTAGGTGGTGTAGCAGGTCGCTAACCATTTCCCCTTGGATTATGTGGGTTCCATTCTGCTCCCTGTCCCTGTCCTCCAGCCCAGGGGGCTGGGTACCCGGAGAAAAACTGGTCTTGCTATTAAAGACTGAGGGAAAGAAGGCATTAAGTACGTCATCCTTTCCCTCATCCTTTGTCGCTATGTTTCCTCCCACATCTAATATAGGCTGGAGATTCTCCTTAGCCCTCCTTTTGCTGCTAATGTATTTAGAGAAGTATTTCGTATTGTCTTCTACAGCAGTAGCCAGAATAAGCTCTAGCTGAGTTTTGGCCCTTCTAATTTTCTTCCTGCATAACCTCACTACACCTTTGTAATCCTCATGACTTGCCTTCTTCCAAGAGTTCCAAAGGTCTCCTTTTTTTCCCTGAGTTCCAGCCAAAGCTCTCTGTTCAGCCAGGCCGGGCTTCTTCCCTGCCGGCTTGTCTTTCATCACATGGGGACAGCCTGCTCTTGCGCCTTTAAGACTTCCTCCTTGAAGAATGTCCAGCCTTCCTGGACTCCTTTGCCTTTCAGGGCTGCCTCCCAGGGGGCTCTGTGAAAATAATATTTGAAAATACTATTGAAAATACTTAAAACAATCATAAGTGTTCAGCAACACAAACAGTGTGCAATGATGATTAAATTAATAATTTCCAGTTGCTTCCAAACTCTGAAGTCCTTTGGGGGACAGAGACAAACCCTCTGTCCAGTGAAGCAGGTTGTGGCATTACAGTAATATGAAAAAAAAATCTTAATGCGCAATCTGTTGAAACCACATTGCTATTCCTCTGATGGGAGTGAATGCATTTAATATATCAAAAAAATGTGTTTCAGGGGAAAAAAAAAAAAACAACAGGAAAACATTTAAGGATAGGCTTGGCCTTTGCTTTTCTCACAAACCACAATTTCCTTGGCTTCAGGAGGCATCCCAAACACCCACACCCAGAAAGCAGCTTACTTCCTGTCAATGCAAAAGGCTGGGTGGCCTCTTAGATGCAAAATCAAATTTAATCAAAGAGCCCAATTTGGATTCCAAGGGGTAATTTAACCATAGAGATCAACAAAGAAATATAGAAAAAAGAATGAAGAATATTGTGGAGAAGTATTCTACTATTCTAATATTTCCATTCTAGAAGTAGAAATACCAAAAGTTGATTTGAATAAATACGTTGTGAAAGAACTGTGAAATCGAGTGCAGCTGTCTCTTTTGGTATAGTTTGTTATCTCCAATGTAATGACCCTTCTGGCATCATGTTGGACTAGGGGTTCATTGAAGGTTCACTGAAGGGGGATGCCGTTTGTTGACCTTTAGCTGCTTTGTTTTCTCATGTAGTGGAGCGAAAATAAGTGTTTCTTTTATCCTTCTCAGATGTAAAGCAGAGCTTGTTGACTTTCTAGACTTGGTATATAAAGATGATTATCTGATATATAGGCAAGAGTGTATAGACACCAGGTGTCTGCATACCATTGGCTGACATACTGATATTGATAGAAAACAAGAAAACACACTAAAAAAGGAAGCAGTAATTTACAAAGTTGTATGTGATACACACCAGTCTACATACCTGTTTCCTTATTTTTGCTGTAGACAACTTGGCTTCTTTTATGAGCATCCTTCTGTATTCAAAATTGTCTGTGTCTAAAAATACCTCCCCTTAATTCACCAATCCATTGATATGAATTTATTAATGAAATTCTTTTGAATGTGAAATACTGCTCTCCAAGCTTTCTTCAGCTCATGGCTGAGTAATTTTTACATTATTTTGCTGAAGAATGAATAAAAGCTAAGCACTTGGGCTTTAGTTTGATCTCATTATGCCTGATGCTTGCCTGATAGCTAATCCTAATTTGATTAAAATAATAATAATCAAACTGTAACCAAGCCTGCATATACTAAGTTGCCCTTTTTATACGGCATAGGGATGAGAAGTGACTGCTAAAGAAAGGACCAGTATGTTTTAAGGATGTCTGTGGATAAAGTGGCATGGCTAAAATTGCAGCTGAAGTTGGTAACATCAATGAAGGCAAGGATTACTGCAGCAAGGGTAGTAATGCCAATCCCGGATATACAGAGATTCACTGAATCTCTGGGGAGCTTGCTCTTTGAAGGAGAGAAGGGAATATAATGGAAAGGGTTCCTTTGCCTTACCACAGTGCAGTGACTTCTTACTTTATTGCAGAAACCATAATGAAATATTTCAGTGGTTGAGCTGTGTTTTCTCAATGAGGTTTTATTAGTTCTGGCAACAAGAGTAATTCTGCAGCTTAGTGACAGTATGCTTGGAGAGAAAAAGAAAGTCTATGCATGTGAGTTGATGTGAAGAGCTTTCTCGGTTAAAAAAGAAGTTTAGAGACTACTGTCATACCTTCATTATTTAAAGTGTTGAATGTCTTGCAACATTTGTTAGTTCTTCGCTACACTTCAGAGGCACAGTTGACGGTACATCAATGAAAATGTGTTAACGCCTCAAAACCTCACATTTGGGGAGTAGCTGCCTCTGTCAGTTTTGCAAGGGGCAAATTATGTCTTCACTGTCTATGGGCTACCTCAGTAAGCCTGTAAACTATACTCTTACACTGAAACAGAAAGGTAAACTTGCAAAGAAAGGCAATTCTAGCAGTAAACCAACGTACCTTTCATTCAACCTTACTTACGCTCTCCCTGCTCCTCTCTCTCCCTCCCCAATACTCAAAAACCTCCCAGCTGACATCATCTTGCCACATCAGTTCGTGGGGAGTAACTAGTCAGGTACTCAAACCTAACCTATAAGGGTTTGCTGTTGTCACAAAAATAACAGCCTGAATGAGACGCAAAACTAACGAGAAGGCCACTAAGACCTCATTCTCCTCCCAAAGGTCAACCTACTGCAGCAAATAAGGTGAAGATTAATGAATTGGGAGAACAGTTCACACACCTCATGTTGTTGCCCAGTTCTGACTTGGAGAATAGCCAATGGAAATTTCCAGAAATGGAAAATTAATTTTTAATTAATTTTTTTTGACAGACAATTACAATAATTCACTTCCTTCCATTTCTCATGTCTTTCTTTAAATTTGGGTCAAAGTGTTTTGGTGTCTGCACACAGTCAGTTCTTCAACTGGCCAGTTAGTCTGATAGCTACTTGGAACATTTCTCTGTGTAACTGAGCATCACAGGAGGAAGCACAGCTGTTCCTCCAATGATGTGATTGCTGGTCCACTAGAAAAAAAGCAAGAGAGAAAATGCAAGAGATTACAATGAAAAGATATACTGCTCCCAGAAGTGAAATAATATAGAATTTGTCTGACTTTTTCATGGGTGTGGCTTTTTTCCTTCCTCCATTTAAAAAAAAAAAAAGGTCATATTTGGCAACTGAAAGCTTCTAATTCCTGCATCTGCAAAACAAAAATATCTTGGGCATCAATGGCAAAGCCACTGTGTGCATCCAGGCTAGTGAGATGTGTTGAGCTTGTGCGGCCTTAGGCAACGTGGCACAGACCATCTCCATGTTTCTTGGAAAGAAACAAAAGGGTAAACTCTGTATAACTGTGCAGACTTTGAAGTATGCAGCTTACAACTCTTGGAGAGCAGTTTGCACACTGCAGAGCTGTTATACACAAGCTGTCTATACACAAGGCACGGAGAAGACTGGCTCCCATCTAAGATGGCTAACTCAGCTGCAGTAATCTTAAACCTAGTTGGCCCATCTTTATGGCTCTCCACTTTTGCCAAAGCTGTCTCTTTGGTTTTGGGACCAAAAATGAGAATAAAGCCTGGACAGGTTAATAATGGGCAGAAATGAACAAGGTAATATTTGAAAAATCAGATATCTTCTGGAAAGTTCTGTAGAGTGGCAGTACTTGTGACATCTTCTGAAATAAACCCCACAAATTGCAATTATATAAAGGGATAACATTGATGACCAGTAAAAATATAACTGCACACTGTTTATTGAAAAATAAGAAGCCCACTTTTCAATGTTTATATTGAAATACCTATACAGACTTCAGAGGAGTTATTTCAGGTTTGCAGCGAGGTAAGTGGAGGAATAATCTGAAAATTATGCCAAGAAGTGTCTACAGCCTAGTGAGACTGGCTGGTTGGAGCGTATGGGTGGTCTTGCATAATTTTCAGTGAAGGAATCACAGTACTGGAATATTTGGCAAGACTTGGAATAGCTATGCAACTGCAGTTTGGAAGAAGTTGACATATTTTTCCTCTTTGTTTTGGAATGGGGTTTCTGTTGTGGAATGTGGTATGATTTCATCATGGCAATATCTATGTAAGTCAGCAAAAATCAGCATTTTAAGAGTGTCTGTTCTTCACAATGTAAAGCTTCCATAAAAATGCACTTAACTTTGTAGGGTATGTTGGCTTGATGAATGTGCCATAGGGCCATGTTAATACATTTTGCCACAGGCAAGTAAGTGACTTTCTCCCATCATGCATTTGCTTTTGCTTAGAAAGCACATTCCTCCCGCACAAACCTGGCAGCTGCCCACACCTCAGTGGATCTGCCCCTCCTTCTTCATTATTCAAAGCAGCAAATCAAAGATGAAAAATTCTCTGATAGTTTTTGATAGGTTTAATAAAACATCATTGTCATGAGTGATTCCCCTTTCAGTACAACTTTTAAAAAGTCCCAACATTAAAAGCCCGTTAATACTCCATTATGATCTTTTTAAAGTCTACGAGTTACGAGGATTTTAAGATGTCTGTGTGTCTTGTGAATTGTAAAAAAAGGACTCATTTACTGACATATGTGAACACTCTGCTTAAGGTCAACTATTAACTGGTATGTCTTTTCCTATCAACACATGGTCCCTTTCACAAAGAGCCATTGAGTGTTTTACTGCTCCTAATGTGTGTGTTGATCTGCTCAAGGTGACAGATTGTTCTTCAGACATGCCAGAGCTGCCTCTGGGCCTGATTTTCCAAAGCCTTCACCTTGGTGCTATTATTTCTTTTTATAAAGACTGCGCTATCTCAGTCCAGTAATGTTTAAATTCCATTTTCCAATCATTTAGCAAATACACAAACAAGCATTCAAGGTGTATATTTAACCCAGATCATATTTAGATATAATTGACATTTCCATGTTATTTACTTTCGTTCCAAATACAGCAAGTAAGTTTCCTTCTAGCAAATTGTACAATTTTTCTGTGGGCAAAGAGGGCTCCTGTTGCGGCCTGTATTGTCTGAACACCCTTCCTTCCTATCCTTCAAGTGATCTCATTAATTACTTAGCCTGTGATTTTATGAGCACTTGTAAATCCATTTTCTCCCCTCTCACTTGCTTTTTTTTAATTTTTAATAAAAATGCAATTAAAACCCTTTCAGACAGATTCAGAAGCTAGCAAGTGTGCACATCTGTGATTTCCAATCCTTATAAACCTATTACCTCCATATATAAAAAGCCAAATTTCATTCTAACAGCATTTAAAAAAAAAGTGCAAAGACTTCTCATGCGTGAAGAAGAGATAACGAGGTAAAGAAAAGGTCAAAGGTCCACCTGAGCTTTTTGGGCCCCGTGTGGTTAAGGCACACAAGGGACTGACTAGTAGCACATCTGGCTGCTTATGGCTCTTTGGCCAAATGACTGCATACCCATTTATAATCAGCTTCTCTTGAGAGCTGGCTGAGGGCTGGGTTTTAGTTTGAACACTGCATGAGCAGTAGCAAAATGCTTTAACAGCTCTCTTATCTCACCCCCTTAAGTAGAAGGAATCAATACAGGTTTCTTCAAAGAAAAGGAATATTGACAGTGCAAAGGTGACTTGTTCTGAAGTTTTGAAAGGAAATATTTCAGACTTTCCTTGTTCTCTTTCCATACATAAGATTAAACAAATAGTCACACTGTATCCTCACAGAGTTGAAAAGCAATATTATAGATAGCATACTTTTTCCACGGGTACTGTGTAAACTGTAAAAATAATACCTTTATTTCTTTCATATCATTACACTAAAAAAATCAGAAATAAGGCCGAGAAAGGAATAGTTAAAATTATTAGATTCTTATGAAATCTGGTACCTTTTAACTAGATGTTTTCCAGTCATTTCCTCTAATAAGGTACAAAACAGAGAAGTTAGTCAATACAAAATAGAAAGGAAAATATTTAAACTAAAATAAAACAGATATTTTCTTCTGGCTGAAGCATTTTTTGAAATGATCTTTTGTAACTTTTCAGCTATCTCTGATTCCACTCACATTTTTAAAATATGTAACCATTTCTTCAATGCTAGCAACATTATGTACAGTCTCTCTCTAAATTTATATGTGCATATTTCTTTTTCACCTGTTCTAAAGTGACCTGTGAGTAAAAGGGTGCCATTTCCATATGATGCTATAAGCAAAATCATTATTCCACTGAAATATTTATTTCTAGGGGGGAAAAAAAGGAAAACAGAAAGAGGGGGGGAAAAAAAGAAAATTCGTTTCATTCCAGTTCCTAGAAGGTGAGATTTTACATTGCAGTTTCACGTTTGGCATGGGCTGGCATATTTGTTGGCACAAACTGAAAGTTTAATGAGGCTTAAGAGAGTCCTACAGTCTCCATAACTAGAAGTTAATGTTGTCAAGCCTACTTCTAGATGTACACAAGCCCTGTCATTCATGGACCCCATACCCCATGAGGGAATAAAAGAATTTTATCGCTGACTTCCGAATCACTAAGGCTACATAAAATCCATGCCACACTGAGCAGCAGAGGTTCCCTGGGGAGATGTAGCCCGTCTTTCCGGAAAGCTGTTTCTCCCCTTCGCTGTGGTGCTCTTTGTGAAACTGGGTTACTATGCTTTACTCGCTGCTTTTTCTGAGGCACACATACCAAATCTCTGCCTCTGCTCTGAACTTCCCCATAAACAACCTTCTGAGACTGAATCCTTATGCCAGCAGGAAAGAGGAGGAAAACATATTATTTCTTGTACATTGCCTCAGGGGATCCTAAATTAAAAGCTTGACAGAGCATCCTAGATTTGCTCAAAGAAGTCCTGCTAGGCTGGAAAGCCAGGGATGGTATAGTGCAGAGACAACTGCACGTACTCTTTCACGTATCATAGTTTATCCACAGATAAGCTGTGGATAAACTCAGTGCTTTGAACTTGGGCTGGGGATGCTTGCATACCATGGCTGTAGCTTACCAAACTCTGTGATATATTTTCTTGAATATATTGAACTTTTCAGTAACAAGTGATTGCATGGGTCTGTGAACAGGAATGAGAACTAAATCTGGCAAAAGATGTCAAGGATAACAAGAAAGGCTTCTTTAAATACATCAGCAGTAAAAGGAAGATTGGGCATACGATGGGCCCACTGCTGAACTGCAGAGAAGGCAGAGTTACTGAATGCCTTCTTTGCCTCAGTCTTTACTGGTGAGGCTGGCTCTAAAGCATCTCAGCCCCCAGAGAAGAGAGGAAAAATCTGCAGAAAGGAGGACTTCCCCTTGGTTGAGGAGCATTGTGTCAGAGATCACCTATGCAAAATGGAGTCTCGCAAATCCATGGGCCCTATTGGATTGCACCCGCGAGTGCTGAGGGAGCTGGTGGATGTTCTTGCTGAGCCACTCTCCATCATCTTTGAAAGGTCATGGAGGACAGGAGAGGTGTCTGAGGACTGAAGGAAAGCAAATGTCACTCCAATCTTCAAAAAGGGCAAGAAGGAGGACCTGAGGAACGATGGGTCAGTCAGGCTCACCTCCAAATCCATAAGGGTGATGGAGCAGTTTGTCCTGGAGGTCATCTCCAGGCATGTAGAGAAAAAGAAGGTTATCAGAAACAGTTAACATGGATTCACCAAGGGAAGATCACGCTTAACCAACCTGATAGCCTTCTATGATGGCGTGACTGGCTGGGTTGACGAAGGGAGAGCAGTGGATGTTGTCTGTCTTGACTTCAGTAAGGCATTCGACACTGTGTCCCATAGCATCCTCTTAGACAAGCTAAGGAAGTGTGGGTTGGATGAGTGGACACCGAGGTGGACAGATCACTGGCTGAATGGCAGAACTCGGGGTTGTGATTGATGGGGCAGATTCTGGATGGAGGCCTGTCACCAGTGGTGTTCCCCAGGGGCCTGTGCTGGGTCCCGTCCTGTTCAACATATTCATCAATGACGTGGACGATGGGACAGACTATAACCTCGGCAAGTTCGCTGAAGATACCGAGCTGGGAGGAGTGGCTGATACACCAGAAGGCTGCGCTGCCATGCAACAAGACCCAGACAGGCTGGAGAGCTGGGCCGAGGGGAACCTCATGAAATTCAACAAGAGCAAGTACAAGGTCCTGCGCCTGGGAAGGAACAACTGGTACATGTTGGGGGCTGACCTGTTGGAAAGTGGCTCTGTTGAGAAGGACCTGGGAGTGCTGGTGGACAACAAGCTGACCCTGAGCCAGCGATGTGCCCTTGTGGCCAAGAAGGTCAATGGTGTCCTGGGCTACATTAAAAGGAGTGTGGCCAGCAGATCGAGGGAGGTTATCCTTCCCCTCTACTCTGCCCTAGTGAGACCACATCTGGAGTACTGTGTCCAGTTCTGGGCCCCCAGGTTCAAGAAAGATGTGGAACTGCTCGAGCAAGTCCAGTGGAGACCTACCAAGATGATCAGGGGGCTGGAGCATCTCCCTTATGAGGAAAGGCTGAGAGACCTGGGTTTGATCAGCCTGGAGAAGGGAAGACTGAGGGAGGATTTTATCAATGCTTACAAATATCTGAAGGGTGGGTGTGAAGAGGATGGGACTGGACTCTTTTCAGTGGTGCCAATGACAGGCCAAGGGGCAATGGGCTCAAGTTGGAACACAGGACGTTCCACCTCAATATGAGAAAAAACTTGTTTCCTGTGAGGGTGCCAGAACAGAGGAACGGGCTTCCCAGGGAGGCTGTGGAGTCCCTTCCCTGGAGACATTCAAAACCCACCTGGGCATGGTCCTGTGCCCCCTGCTCTGGGTGTGCCTGCTCAAGCAGGGGGGTTGGACAAGATGGTCTCCAGAAATCACGGAATTACAGAATGACAGAATGGTAGCAGTTGGAAGGGACCTCTGGGATTGGGGTCCCTTCTAACCCCCACTATTGTGTGATTCTGTGAAATAATCTTTTTTTGGGAATGTCCTGCTAAAAATTATATTACTTTCAGTAACATATATATCAAACATCTGTATTAGTACAAGATGTCACATATTTATAGAAGTCACTTATATTAGGGTCTTATCTTTCATATTAGAAATTATTATACCCCTTATATTTCGAAAGTCAGGCTGTGTTTTCAGTATTGTGACACTGCACAATTTGAATTAAGGAGTGATTAAAGTTTGGTGCTGAGTGATTAAATAAGACTTTCAGAGAACAACCTAGTAAGTGGGTCTAGCTCATATACCTGCATAAGGTTGGACAATTTGGGTATAACATTCTGTCAGCGGGGAAGAGATCTCCACCTTCCTGGATTTCCAGTGTCTGATAGCTGTAACTGGTTTTGTTCTGGCCAACACAATAAGTTTTGAGTATTACAAAAGCTTTTGTGACATTGATGATGGAAATTACACAAATATTATGTTGTTTCTCCTGCTAGAGCACAACTTTTTAAAAAACAATACTTGTATTAACTTTTGTGGTGGATTAGAAAGATAATTAAAGAGTTGCCATTAAAGTGTCACTAAGCTGTATGTGTGTACAAAGAAAACACCCATTTTTTGGGATCTCTAAAATGTGCAGTTCAATAACAATAATAGTTCGGGGGAGAGAGTTCACTGAAGCTTTTTTTTTTTTTCCTTTCATTAAAAGGAACAAGAGCTATATAACCTGTCATCTAAGATCAGATTTCTAACACTAGGAATCAAGCAGGTATTGGCTTTATCATTGACAAAAGCCAAAACTAAATTCACTGGCTGATGAAAAAAGGGTGGACGAAGATTATTCTTGTATCATTAAGGATGACAGTATTGCACATGGAATATATTATAATTTTTTATTTTTATTTGCCAAACAAAATTATTAATGTTCACAGAGAGCTGTCCACAGCATCATTCTCCATACAGGGTTTATTGCCTTTAATGTTTGGTTAAATTCCCAAAGCATGGAATAGGATTTGATTTGAAGGTCAGTTAATGTTTCCATCATTTCTTTACAAAAACTTTTGGAGATGAAAAGTGTCTTTCCAGACAGACCACTTTCCATGTAACAACACTCAGATAGTAAATTTTAAAAAATCAAATTTTCTTGGGTGATTGTGTGGTAAATTTTGTTAAATGGAAAGGAAATTTGATTAATTATAAATTCCTTCTCCATAGCCCTAAGGGACTAACGAACTGTAAGCTTCAGCACTAACAGAAATAAAACTAATAAATCTGTATAAGAGTATTTGTTTCAGGGTTTTCCTTCCCTCTTATGAATGGCATTGAGTTTCGTAGTCTAGTGACATATCATAAGGTATTCTCCTCATCAGCAGCTTGATGGAGATGGATTACCCTTCAGGTGCCCTAGAAAGAATAACACCATGGCAAAGAGGTTAAAAATCCAGGAAAATAATGGATTTTAATACATGAAAGTTGTAGAAATCAAATATCTGTTTTTGTCTTTTGCATAAAAACGACAATCGTTATTTGATCATCTTTTATGTCAATCATGGCTTATTCTTTGTCAATCGTTGTCAGTCACTGAAGCAATAAGGAGAGGCTTTATAATGTGCACTGTGCTCACTTTTACCTAGTGGTGTGCGGGACACTGCTGCGTCTCCCAGTTTATATGTGCTCTCCTAGGGTATCAAATACACAGTTATGAGAAGGTTAAGTTTCACCTTACAGCTGCCAAATATTACAGTAAACTTAATAAGGCCACCAGGAAAAGGGATGAGTGCTAGCTTCTCACCCTTGTTATGAAAGGTCAGTGTGAGAATTTCAGAGAGGGCAAAGGGACTGCATTTTAATGGCAGAATGCTGGTGAATCTCCCAGGTGCCTTTGAAAATCCTATCTAAAAGCTTACAGCAAGGATATTTTTTAAATAAAGTAAAACAATTGACTATTCAAGTACTGAAGAAAGACTTCCAAAAATTATGTGGATAATTTTCGTATTTATTTTATGAGTATTGTTTCATTTTAAGCTTTTAGGCGCAGACTATAAATCGTGATTGTATGTTTATATTTTGTTGAGGGACTTATCAAATAGAAATATTATTTGGGGATTTTTGTATTACCATAATAAATGCATGTAGGCAACCCTTAGCTCCTGAAAGCTGACACACATCTAAGTGAATCAAAACATCGTGTCTTCCAGTAAATGAAGATATTTTTCGTCTTCCTATGAAACTGTTTAACAATCATGATAAAAATTAAGTGGAAATATGTATTATATTTGTCAATGCAGATCACATTCTGATAAATGTTCTTTCAATCATTACATCTCTAGTAGACAAAGTCCTAATACTGCAGCCTTTGCCTGTATGTTGTCTACAGCTCATCAAAAATTGCTCCCCAAGTAATTTTCAAAGAAAAAAATTATGTTTCCGGCTAAATATGTGCTTTACAGAGAGTGCATACTTCAGGCACACTTTTTTTGTTTAAACAGAGCAAATATCCCAAAATATTTTTGTTCTGAGAGTTTTGTTTTCCAAAATATCATTAGCCCATGTTAATCTAGCCATTTAAGAGGCATAGATGATTAATTTTGGATAAGACGTCTACTGTTTTGTGTAGGGTACTAATGAGCAAAAAGCTTGCTTTTAGCAAAAACTAGGCTTTAGCAACAATAACAAGACGTATTGTCCCAGACAAACGGTTTGCAAAAAGTGATGTGGACTCAGTTCTTCGACTTATGAATAAACATTTTAGGAGGGCTTAATTTTCATATGTACTGTGTATTTGCCACCCTTTTAGAGTCACAGGGAACACAATCCAATAATAATGCTCATGAGATAAGAAAGCATAATTATATGTTAAATATTTGAATAAGGAGAAATTGATATTTAAAGATTTGTTCTTCCATTCTCATCTCTTGAGAAAATCCCTTCTGTTATTACTGAAAAGAAAAATAATCTGAGTGGATGTCAAAACATATTGGCCAAGTAAAGACAGGTAGGATGAGCTTTCTCAAGGGCAGCAAGTAATACTTACATTGCAGATGCGTGTGCTATTCCTGCAGCATGCCTGATCCTGCATTACGAAGATCAAAGGATGTTTTTCACTTCACTTAATTGAATAGTTTTATATAGAAAAAAAAGTTAGTTCTATAGTTTTGACAGTTTGATCCAAATCCCATAAATAAATTAATAAATGGACACATCTAGGCTTGACCGAATAATTTTTTTTTCTTTTAAATAAGCTGTGCATGGTGATGAAGAACTAAAAAAAAATTTCACCTTGAAAATTATAAAAACCTTTTCTTAGTGAAGTCTCCTATCAGGAAAAGAAAGTAAACTGTTCTTATGTAGTTTTCATTGATCTTGTGGATCTTCTGCTGTCATAAACTTCAAAATTAATTGAACACATTAATTTAATATATGAACTTCCTTAAAAGCCAATGCTGTAAATAATCATATCCATTAAAATAAGAATTAATTAGATGAATGAATAACAGCAATGCCTGATTTTTATGAGATATGTCTAGCTACTTAATGAATAAAAAAATTGCATTCAATCTGGGAAAGGGAAATTTGTTTTAATTCAACCATTACATTATTATGAAGTGGCTGATGAGGGTTCTTCTTCTTTTATTGACCCCACTTGTGTTTAAAGATACCTTTATTTAGAAAGAATTGCAGTTGTGAAGTGAGAAAGGCAACCGAACCACTTTAATAACTTGCTGTCTTTACTATTTCAGAGCTGCAAGAAACTAAGACCTCCGAATATCACAGAATATCCCACAGTCCCCTGGATTACAGGATATTATTAATGGATGAAGATCAGGATCGGATCTATGTGGGCAGCAAAGATCATATTCTGTCTTTGAATATTAATAATATAAGCCAGGACCCTCTCAGTGTAAGTTCAAGGTTTACTTTGAAATTCAAAGTTGCTTTACTATATGCTTTTCTTTTTAAGACAAAAGATGTGTATTTCACTATTTTGCAGCAGGCAAACGTCCAGGCATGCACCTCATTGAACTGTTAGTCCTTGGTTTATGTGTGATACAAGATGAACAAACTATTACCGTGGCTGCTCCTCAAACACTGTTTAAAAACTGACCTATTTACTCATTTTGAAGCGACATTCAAAATGGTTTGGCCGCATAAGGAAAATTTGTATGGGTCAATGGTTTCCACTCCTCTCCAAAATTTAAGATCATTCAGAGATCCACTTATAAAAGAAGCCTGTAAGGAAGAATAAGATACATGTTATCATTTTCAGGCCATAAGGAAAAAAACAACAGGGACAGAGTTGCCTTTAACCTTCAACTATTTTTTTTTTTTGTACTCTGAAGCCTAATCACCAAACTATTTTCCAATCTTTTGTTATGTCTGTGTCAGCCCTTGCCCTTCAGTTCCATAGCTGAGACACCTCCTGTTTGGGGTTTTTTGGACACTATGATCCTCATCTCCGTCTTGATGCTACATCTCTTCTGGCTACTTCTCTCACTTATCAAGATGCCATTTTCTAAGGACTCTTTGTGTCCCACGTCCCCAGACTGTAGTGGACAACCCGTATATGAAAAGAATCAATTTATCATATGTTTAAACCACCTTCACAGATTCCTCTTTTGTTCCCAGAGCTAGTCCAAATCCAGCTTCTCTGCTTTTAAAGTAGGTGGCCTGCAGAAGTACTTGTGTGCCCAGAAGCCTGACTGTTATTACCTCTCTACAGACTTTGCCTTGCCTATCTTTAGATTATCACAGCTACAACACTACCTTAAAGTGTACCGTATGGGCCTTGTTCTAACAGATTCATCTGATCCTTTAATCTATGGGCTTTATTACTGTACCTCAGGAATATCGAGGGGCTGGGATATCCAGCCTGCAGCAGAAAAGTTAAATGCCTTCCTTAAGAGGCAAGGCTTTTAATGTGTCAGGAGAGAGAGAGGCCCTGCTGGAGGGTGATTAAGAGCGCTTAAATTAGGCTTTGCTCTGAATCGCCCTCTGGATATGCCTGTCTACCTGAATTGATTGTGCAGAGAGTCCGGGGAGGCTAACTCTAACTTACACATTTAAATTAAATGCCTCTTGTGTGATGGTGTGAACACGTCCTTCCTCCTCATAATGGTACGGAAATCTTCCTCTGAAATGGGGCTGTCTTCTTTGATCTGAAATAGCTTGTGTGACCTTTTTGCTAATTCCCATCTCACCAGTGATCTGGCC
This sequence comes from Phalacrocorax aristotelis, assembly GCF_949628215.1. NCBI lineage: Eukaryota > Metazoa > Chordata > Aves > Suliformes > Phalacrocoracidae > Phalacrocorax > Phalacrocorax aristotelis. Next base: position 207,019,767 of record NC_134276.1, on the reverse strand, counting down.
ACCCTTGTCAGGGAGCTGCTGTGTTCCCACAGGGAACGCTTCAGCCTTCCCTTAGCAAGTTGCTTTTAATTCTGTGCAGAGTTCAGTTAGATAGGAAGGCCTCTGTTGCATGAAACATATTCTGCAGTATAAAGCTGTGAGGCATTTACACAGTCAATTTAGGTCTGAAAAAACAGGAGTAAAAAAAATCAATGGAAAGCAAAAACACCCAAAATTTTCTGGCAGCGAATGTGATCACCGAGTATTAGGCTAGATATCAATCTCTGCAATTCCACACGTTCTTTTGTTTGTTTATTCATTTTTATAATGGATTCACTTTGCTAATCTTATGCCTCTATATAAGCCCTATATATGTATGCATACATACCTACGACTCTCTGCATATATATGCATGTCTATATATAGACAGAGATCTTTTAATGCTAGTATTTATGTTATCTTGAGGCTAAATGTTATCAGGCTCTGACACCTACTAAATTTCTAGGGAGAGATTTCTAATGGATGTCTTTTCTATTTCAAAATCAAAATAAATAATGGAAGAAGCTCAAAAACTTTAGAGTTTGAGTATAGATCAGATAATCATTCAGATATTAAGGTGTTTGTTGGAAAACTGCCTGTAGTGCAAGATATCCTGGAAGGAAATAAAAAAAAAGTCTGAAATCTTAAGATTTTCAGCAGGTTTTATCAAAAGATATCCAAACCTTTACGGCTAAAACTGAAAAAGTTTTACAAGAACTCTTCTTTCAATATTTTAGTCCTCTAGCTCCTAGTGTGAACAATTGCTAGAAGTTCAGTAGAAGCAAAAAAGTAAAGATGGACAGTAAATTAGACGATGATGAGAGTATCTCTTATTTAGAAGACAGAAGTTTAAATAAATTGATTAACGTATCTTAAAAATATTTAATAAAATTAATTTATATCAGCTGAACACCTGGTCCTTTATTTTGTTTACTGCATGCTAGACAGAAGGTTGTTTTCACTTATCAGTGAAAATCCTTTTTTGCCTTACAGTCAAGGTATAAAAGATATCAAAAAATTAACTTATTATTGTAAGTTAGGCAGTGAAATGCTTTTTGTTTTAATTAAAAAATATTATGTAATATATACATTACTTAAAATCTATTTCTTTCCTTACAGATTTTCTGGCCAGCATCAGCAAATAAGGTTGAGGAGTGCAAAATGGCTGGCAAAGATCCTACAGTAAGTTATATTTCACAATGCACATGCACACACATACACAAATTACATACTTGGCAGTAAAGGAAGAGCACCTTGACTGCAGCCAAAAACAAAATTTCTGAAAGAAGTGCTTGTTTTGCCTTTTAAATGCTCTGCAGGCCAAATGATAAAGTGCAATTATGAAAGAACAAGCTATGTAAACAGAATGCACCTTCAGACATTGACAGGTGGAAAAAGATATGCATTGTCCGCATCCTTGCCTTCATGACTCGTTACTAGTCAAACTAGGTAACAGTAGTTTTCCATGTATGTCCTGGGGATGATGCCGAACAGTCTGTTCAGTGTGGGGAAGCGCTCTGGCTGTCTGCTTTCCCCAGGAACAGACTGTACAGGTGGGTGGTACCCACTGTCTGCAGCCTGAAGACCCCAGACTCAGGAACACCCCAAACACCTCTTTCCCTTACTTCCACAAAACAAAGCCCAAATAAGTATGTGGAAATCAGTATGCTTTCCTGGAATCATGGCAAACACAGACCATGGAGTGGTTATTTTGAGTCATTTTGCACCAGAGCTGATTATTCTCCTCTCTAAATGCAGACGCCTTCCAAAGGACCTAAATCAGATGGTAATTTCCCTATACACTCTTAATAGATAGAAATGAGGTATTTTGAAAGAGTAGTACAATACAACAGATACTGTCTTTGGCAGAGTTGTATATTAATACAGTTATCTTCCTAAAGTAATACAGTCTGTGTATGCCTAGATTTTATTAACAGAGGACAGCTAAATTGTAAAACAAAAAGAAGAAAGTCACTTTCAGTTACCTTTTGACTTTTCACCTGTTCAGCAGCACCTAAATGTCTTTATCCTGGTTTTCTTTTTAGCTCTTTAGATATAGGTGTTTTCCAACGGATATTTTAGTGTTAGAATTCAGAATCTAATCTGAGCTAGAAAATTGCAATTTCTCACTACTAAATAAGAAAAAACAATAAAATTTTGCTTATATTTTTATTATAGAAAAAAATCCCTATGGAAATCAGAAGCCTTCACATTAGGTATAATTGTCTTTGGAACATACTCAGCGTATATCTAGGATCATAATTAATGAAGTGACTGAAGGACAAAAGTAGACATGTGTATAACTGACACTTTTAATTTCAGAAATAATAGAATTAATTCAAAAGTCCACTGAATTTAGTATAAAATATGGTTTTTATTTCAAAAGATCTCCATATCACACCTAATATTGAGATTTATTTTAGCTATACATTTTGTATTGTTAACTAAGCCTACAGATGATGTGCAATTCAGTTACTGTAATGTTACAATAATTCACCCGAGCCCATTCTGTAAGAAAAATATGTGTGGGTTTTATTTCACAAATCTATTGCAAATGCTGATGAATGTAAGGAAAACAGAAGGTTGGCATACTGGAGTGTTACTGTAATATTGCTTTTTCAAAATGGGGGAGAGTTATTCACTATATTGCTGCAGAGCAACGGAACAATTCTTTATTTTAATAACTGTATTGTGGTTGGTATGGCAGCTTGTCTGCTTTCTTTCCTGATAGCTAGGTTAGCAAAAAACAAGTGTTTTTCCTGTTGAATACCCTATTTTTCTGTAGATCTTTACATTGTTCTGGTTACTGCGGTGTGCAGTAAATTCTACAGCTGGTAGTCTGTTAAGTTGCAATAAATGGTAAAATAAAACATATAACTTTTAATATTGATGTGGACTAATGTTGATGTTGATTAAAGTTGATGCTGTCGTCTGCATCATCAACTTGTGGTAGACTAGTTAAGGAATTTTCTTTTCTTTGAAATACAGAAGTTCATTAGCCTTAGTCATGTTTACAATACGTGTTGATAATTTTCTAGGGCAAAAGTAGGAAAAACATAGATGATACTCTAAGCAGAAAGTAGTACGCAAAATATGTGATCCATGTAAAAAAAAACCTAAGACACTACTAAGTACTGGACTCTCTGGAGAACTTTTAATCTTAGATATTTAGTTGTGAGACTTTCCTAGCTTTTAATCATATTGAAGTACCCAAATCTTGGTATGAGGAGTGTTCCAGATCAGGGCAGCGATCGTGCCCCTGTACTCGGCACTGGTGAGGCTGCACCTCGAGTACTGTGTTCAGTTTTGGGCCCCTCACTAAAAGAAGGACATTTGAGTCACTGGAGTGTCTCCAGAGAAGGGCAACGAAGTTGGTGAAGGGTGTGGAGCACAAGTCTTATGAGGAGCAGCTGAGAGAACTGGGGTTGTTTAGCCTGGAGAAGAGGAGGCTGAGGGGAGACCTTACTGCTCTCTACAGCTACCTGAAAGGAGGTTGTAGTGAGGTGGGTGTTGGTCTCTTCTCCCAAGTAAAAAGTGATAGGATGAGAGGAAAAGGCCCCAAGCTGCATCAGGGAAGGTCTAGATTGGATATTAGGTAAAGTGTCTTTACTGAAAGAGTGGTCGGGCATTGGAAGAGGCTGCCTGGAGAGGCGGTGAAGTCACCATCCTTGGAGGTGTTCAAAACATGTGTAGACATGGAGGCATGGTGGTGTTGGTTGGTGGTTGGACTTGATGATCGTAGAGGACTTTTCAACCTTAATAATTCTATGCTTCTATTTATGAAATGTTGCTGCAGTAGTGGACACATTTCTGGATAGGACCTCTGATTTTACAACACTTTAATTGTGGGTGCAGCTAATATCCTGTAATGTAGTTAATCCAGAATGTCCATGTGCTTCAACTTTAACTGATTTTTTTTAGTATCAGCTGTGCATTGCAGAAGAAAAGTTAAGTGCCAAAAATAGAGGTTTACATTATGTTCCTTAGTATTTGTCCTCAAGAGTTTAAAAGGAAAAAGAAAGTTACTGAACAACAGCTGCTACTCCCACTAAAATTAATGATGTTACATATTGAAAACTCTCTGAAATAACGAGAAAAAGAAAACCCAATGCTAAATCACTGTTTGCAACTTAAATTTTATAGTTCTATTTTAATAGTATTCTTGGGAGTTTCATTCTGGATAATAATCAAAGATGCAGAGAATGAATTCAGAAGAATTAAGAATTTCAAATTAAAAAAAAAAAGGGGGGGGAGGCAAATGCATGACAACATTTGGCCTATCAGAGAATAGTAATTATCAGAAGGTAGAAGAAGAATAGATAGATTTGAAGCAGCCAGTAAAGGCCTTTATGCAATCAGCAAATTACTTTCCAAGGAGATTTGGGGCAGGTGTCTTCGCCCTACCATTAGACGAGCATTGGTGTCTGAATTTATCATGTTTGGCTACCTTTTTTGTTACTGAAGATAAATTGTTAAGTCTAAATAGTATGTTCACCAGGCTAATTTGAATGCTTACATTAGTATGACATCTATTTCTCTCCATTTACTGTATCAATATCCTAGGGCATAGATGTCTGACTTTCAGATGTCTACAGCTTATGGTAGTTCCCCAGACACTGCTACTGAGTGACTTTTGATATCATTTCCAAGAGAAGCACCACTAGTATGTGAATAACTAGTTTAGCCATTACGTTTGACAAACATCCATCCTAAAGACAACTATCTCGTATCACCTCAGAGCAGACTGATTTAAAAGCACAAAGTACTCTACTATCAAGGAAAGGTAGCATAGGTGCTCTTGAATGGCAGTCCTACAGAGTATATTCTGAAATAAAAAATTCTTGCTTTGCTGGGTTGTGGAGTCACAGTGCAGTACCCAGATTAATCATGTAGCAAATTGCAAATTAAGTTCAGTGGGTCAACACTAGAGAGATGGGCAAAGGCTCAGAGAAGATCATAAAATGTTCTTTCTGATGGACAGCATTAACATATGAGATTGTCAGTATTGAGCCAACTTGTGTTACTTGTCTGTAAATCACCAGTGAAGAGACATGAAGACACAGTCATGTGCTGGAGGGCTACCCAAGAAGGCTGTGTTAAAGAAAAGAGCCGTTCATCTAACCACCACTGTGTTCTTGCCATAGTCACTTTGGAAAGCACATGGCACGGTACTGAAGCAGAGTGGCAAGTGCCACGTACCATCATGGTCCATGTAGGCATTGTTTCCTAGTCCTGATCCCTGAAGACTTTCATTATGAGATTTCTCAGCATGTAATCCTTTATCCAGGAGTCTTCTAGAAAAGTTTTCTGCCGTTTACACCCTGGCATATATAAGCTAGTGGTACACCTTCACCTGTCCTTCTTTCCCTTCCACTGCTGTAATGTGGATTGGTAGTACTGCTGAGAAAAACACAATTTTGATAGCAAGACATTACTAAAGCCATCTTTGATCCAAACTAAGGTAGCTGGATATGAGAAAATGGAAACATTTAGGAACAGCCCTCAGCTTCAAAGAAACAATATATTTTGACTGGGTTAAAGGTGTTTTTCTGATATAGCTAGAGCTAACACTTAACTGAGGACATGCAGTGTTCCCTGTAGAGAAAATCCCTCTGTAGAGGGATTTCTCTGTAGAGAAAATGAACTCTGAACTACCTACAAGTATGCACCTGTTTTCAGATGTTGTAGTATGGTACCAGCTCCTGCTGAACCAAAAATGTGCGTGCCTTTGAATATAAATACACTGTGGGATCTGCTGAACAAGGATTAACTCTACTGATTTTCATGAATATGACTGATGACACAGTTTCCAATCCTGTAGTTACAAAACACGTGCAGTTCTCACTGTCTTTGGTGAAGGTTTGGATGCTTCAATATGAAGACAGTTTTGGGATCTCAGTAAGAAAAGTATTCAGGAAAAAATTCTATTTTCAACCTGAAATGCATTAACAGCTGATCATAGTCAAAAAAGGAAAGAACAAGAGGAAAAAGTGGTATGCTGGCAGGAGAAAACTGTAAATCCAATGGTGTGAAATTATGTGGCATTTAACAGTCTGTTTTAATGTTCATGCTGATTTGAAGATGTTACCATTGATCTTCAATATGAAGTAACAATTCACTGCAAACTTACTTTGTGTTGTTCAGAGTTTTAATGTTTTGGAAAGAAATGTTTTACACAAATAATGGGATCTCAGATTTGGGCTTGCCTTGGTTTTTAATTATCTCCAGCTATGATGAAAGAATTTGGAGAAAAAAGAGACTGTTTTGGATGCATCCTTAAGGAAATTCTGTAAGGTTACCTCTTGTCTTCCTGCAGAGGCCCTGCCTCTTCCCATGCAAGGTGCAGAGGAGTCTGTGGATGAAAATTTGATTGCTGTGTGGAGATGGGAAAGTTACACGCACTCCTCTGTAACCCCTCTCTAGCACCCTATCAATGCCCAGTTCCCAGACTAGGCAAAATGGCATGAAAAGAAAACAGAAGTCTACAGCTGTTCAAATTCAGAGATTACCAAAATCAGTAGCAGTTTTCATTATACTATTAAAGTTATAATCCATGTCTATTCTCTAGAGTTCCCAACCTCTAAAAACATTTGCCAATGTGAAATTATTTTTTTCCTTTTTCCCTGCAGCATGGCTGTGGAAATTTTGTGCGTGTGATACAGTCGTACAATCGCACACACCTGTATGTCTGCGGCAGTGGTGCCTTCAGCCCCGTGTGTGTGTATGTCAACAGAGGACGCAGGTCTGAGGTAAGTTTCTTTTCATTTTATCCGCTCATTTTGTGGTGGATCTTACTTGTGTTATGCAAAACTCAAAATTTTGAAAATGCAAAAATCAATCATCCAAATAGGTTCCTTCATCCATGTTAAATAGAAAAAGAACCAAGATCTGTAGTTTTCTGGCCTGTTATCAGCAAGAAGCAAAGCCATGATCCAAAGCCATGCCTCAAATACAATGTTTTTCCAAATTTCCACAGCCATAATAAATGCTGGGCTACATTTGATACTACTTTTTATTTTATGTTGTCTGGTCATTCATTCGTGCTATTTGTTGAAAAAAAAATGCCAATAAATACTTAAAAGGGAATAGCCAGTTAGATAAAAAGTAAAATATGCAGTCCAGTTTGTATAACTTCCATGTGTTACTGATTCCTGGGAGAAGCCCTTAAGTGGGCTAACTATTCAGGTGTGTGAATGTTTGCTGGACCTCAGCTAAATACCCACTGCATGCAATCCCAGTACAGGTAATATTCATCTGCAGGACAAGTTTTGCCCAAGTAGATTCTGCTGGGATGAAGCTGATAAGTTTTCTCATCACTGTGGGATCTTCCAGGGTGTAAATTTTATTCTCTCTAGATAGGTGTTGAGTTTTGCATATTCAGTTTCACTGTATATTTTCAATATACAAAGTACCAGATGTTTCATAAGTATATTGTCCACCTTTCCTGATTTCAAAGTGAAATGTTTGTTTATGTGCAAATGTAATAGGTAATAAATTAAGCAACCAGGAGAAAGAAAAGCATTTAACTGAGACCAAGCACCTCAGTAGCTTTTGGGTCAGATTCATGTCTGCAGGCACAGTGGTGCACAGTACATTTTCCTGTACAGTGTGGAAGCAGATGTACTGGGAGGGAAGATCAGAGCATGCTACCTGGAGTTTTGCCATGTGAGGGCGGATTTAAAAGCTGGGCTGGCTACTAGGGAAGAGGCTGGGAAGTTCATCACTGGTTTCATTGGGAGAGGGGTGGGAATTCTGGCCAAGACCCAAGACTACTGCAGAGATTGCCAGGGAGGTGACAAATCATTGTTTCTCCAGGTAGGTTTGCATGGGATTATCTCAGTGACTTTTGGTAGATCCCTGCCTGGCTCCAACCTCCTTAACAGAGTATGTAGTCTGAATCAGTGCACCTTCAGTCCTAATGAATTATCTAAAAGGAGAGGTTCATAGGCCTGGATTTAAAAGCACAAGCAAGCAGAACTGAATAAGTAAATCCATCCCACTTAATAGCGGAGTCTGCATTAATTTATTTTAATGTATTTTGAAACTGAGGTCAGCCTTCCTCAGCATTGTCCTATTTCTTGACAAATTATTTAAAACATGGAAAGTGATCTCATTTGTCTGTAATTAATGCAATATTCCTTTATCAGCTTAAGTAGTAGTACTGTACCCCAGAGAACTCTAAATCTCAATATTTTAGGGTTTTTGTAAATGAGATTGGGGGATAAGGGGGAGGGCAGGAAATGACATGTCCAGATGATGCAAGATGTTAACTTTCTTAAGTTAAAAATAAAGATACATGTCTCAGAAGAGCAGAACTGACTTCACTTAGGGTGTCTGTAAAGCTGCATGCCTATGATCGATTGACTAAACTGCTGTTTCAGACATCTGGAGTCTGTCAGACACTTGACTGTACGCATTGCATGCTCAAAGCCATTACTGTACAGGCCAACAATAGCATAACAGTTTAAAACCAAGCATTTCCTTCTGAACTCATTGCATATATCGGTGCATGACTAATCAATAGAGCAGAATGAAGAACTATGTAGTGCTGATGGGCATAGTGAGAACTTACTTTTTTCTCTGCTTTTATCATTTCACCTATAATTTAGTACAGTTTTCCATGCACAGAAGGCTGTTTTTGCATGTGCAAAAATGGATATTTTAGAAAGTACATATGTTTTTCTCTAGAAGCTACAAAGCCTGACAGTAAGAGTCACATCCAGCAATCGTAAGAACTGGGCCTGTGTTGCTCTTTTGTTGCCAGGATTCCACATAATCTCACAAAAAAAAAAGGCAGTTTAATTGATGAGGCAAAGTGTTGTCCTTTTCCCTGAAACAAAGGTTAAAAACTAATTAATTTTCTTGCTTGGCACACTTGATACTTGGGTCTTTGATAATGACTCTCTTAGTCACCCAAATATATTCTAATGTCAAAGTAAAGGCAAAGAGAAGAAAATTTAATCACTATGTGAAATAATTATAAACTAAAAAGTAGTTTAATATATATGAAAATGAAGTGTAATCCTGGGGCTAGTTTAGTAGTGCAGTAATGGGCATTTTGAAATGGTAAACAGTGGTATAATATAGTAAATATGGATTAACATCAAGCTGCAGCTGCATATTAATCTAGAAGTAAAACAACAAAAAAAACCCACGATCATATTAGAGACTTCATACTTATGTTTTAACATTGTTTAGAGAGGTTATTACTGAAACAGTAGATAAGATCTCTGTCATTAAAATAGGCAAAACAGAAAAGGGGGGAAAGAGATAGGGGACAATGGATATGAAAACTTCCTGATGTGGCTGAGTGTTTCAGGTTGGTCGAGTCTCCAGTTCACTGTCGCCAAATAACTGCTCAGTGATCTGTGTGGCATCCCCATTCCCCTGTGATTTACATTAATTGTTAAAGGAAATATAAAGAGTTGCTGCCCTCAGTTGAATAACTAATACATTGGCATCTACATCACAGAAGCCTTTCTTCGGAATTTTTGTCAACTACCTTTTTCTGTTGAAACAGAAATGTTTTAAGTTTGGGTGGTTTTTTCCGTGCAGTTGTACCTTTTGGCCTTAAAGATGAGAAGTTTGTTACAGGAGGCTAGGAACGAGTTGTTTGCTTGGTAAACAATGGTATGCAAGTGGATGTGCTATGGATTGAAGCCTTTACCATTACTGACTGCAGTTTTTAGGGAAGGGAGTTGGACCCAAGAGTCTCTTCTTGCTCAGCATACTGTGCTCTTCAGTATTGCTGGGAACCAAGAAGTGAAGACGTGCACCAAGATGTGCGAATTTTCTAAAGACATTCAGATTGTTTATACTTCAATCTGTAGTCCAGGTTGCTTCTACTTTGCCCAATGTATTTCCTATTTATAAATCACATAAAATATAAACAAAGACCCATATCAAGATTCCTAAACAGCAAATAAAAATTCCAAGAGATTTCAGGCTATGGCAAGAGATACTGATAAATCATCTATTGCTATGGAATTGGAACTCTACATGTAATCCAAGAGATGGTAATGAAGAAAATAAGTGTGATTTAGGGGATTTTTGGAGGTCTGATAGCTCATTAAAGAGCAAATGTTTTATACTGTCACCAAATGACAGTTGTCGTAAGAGATTTTTATTTAGTATGTATTATTGTTCTAGTAGCTTTATTATAATGTTCTAGACTAGTATAAGTATCACAATGGATTCAGCAAATAAAGGATAAATTACTTCAAAAATACAGAACTAATCTCCACAGATGTTATTGCAGAGATCACTCAACCTCTCCAAAGTTTAACTGAGCTAGAAGAAAAAACTCTTTGTTTCAGTGTCGTAAATTTATAACGAGTCTTGAAAATAACTGGGTACCAATGACAAAGTTGCCTAAAAAGATGATGATATTCTGAATAGGAAAGCTAAAGTGCTGATAGTACAGCAAAAGTGCCCAGCAGTGCTGAGCATTGTTAATGATGGAAACAGCCAAGCGTAAAAATCACTTTACGTCTGATGGTTTCTGAAATGAGAAGTGACACACAAATCTACATTGCAGGAACAAATCTTCAAGATCGACTCAAAGTGTGAATCAGGAAAGGGGCGCTGTTCTTTCAACCCTAATGTGAACACGGTGTCTGTTATGATCAGTAAGTAAAAATGCTTAGGTCTAAACACATATGATCATGTGTGGTGTGGATTGACAAGATGCCCGAAATGAGCTGGACACAGAATTCAGCCTCCAAGGAGCAGTATCTTGTGTCTGGCTGATGGGCACAAGGGTTGGGTCTATCCTTGTTACAAGGTTTACACGAAGCTAAAGGTGGGTGTACAAATGAAATGCACAAACAAGCTGTTGAAATAGAGAGAGAGAAACTGAAAACAAAAGATTGTCCTTTTTCCAGCTTACACATTTTTTCCCAGGGTTAGTTTCAACTTTGCATTACCCTGTCTAGCATTTTGTGTTTGAACAGTTTCTGACCTTGTTCTCCTAGACAGCACTTGTGTCTCATTTAATTATTCATAAAATCTCAGAGTAGCCAGGGAAAGAAAGCCTGAAGACTTTAATTATTTTGAATTTCATTTTTGTTGTCATCTCTGCTGTAGAGCCCACCAGCTATTGCAAGGCTCTTCATTCTTCAGTTAGCTTTATACCCAACCAATTTTGCAATTTTCTTCCATCTGAAGGGCCAGAAAGTGATACAACTGATACACCTGAAATATTTTTGTGAATTGGTGGTGACTGTACTCACTGGCTGTGAGGTATACCCCATACACAGAATTACTGCAGTGACCATTGCAAACCTAAGTGAAAACTCAAAAAGGGGGCATATGCTTTGTGCAATCTAAGTCATCAGTAAAATAAACTTTTTTGTTCCCTAACCAGGAGACACATGATATATACTTAGTGTAGCCCGACCTTTCATGTTTGCAGCATGTTCACAGACTTCTAGTGCCAAATCCTTGATTTTTCAACATGTGCCTACTCCTTGCTATATTTTTGGCTATGAAGGGGACAGCAGTCGCACAGATTTTTCAGGCTTTCTTAGCAAATAAAACTTAGTGCACACAGGTACTGCCTATTTCACCCAAGGTTGATAGGGGGAAAATATGCAGTGTTTCTGCCATTCAGCTATTGCCATTCAATGGCAATATTGTGCCAGATATTTCCTTTAAAGTTTGAGTCTCATGGAGCTTAAGGGAAGTGTCACATAGTCTCCTCCATGGTCTGTTCAAAATATAAATTAATTTTTTTTTGATTCCTCATTACAAATATATTTAGTACAAAGGACAAGTGATTTCATTCACAGAGGTATGAACTGAAGCACCTTTAAGAAGACAGGCAAATGCTACGTACATACCTCTCCGAACCTTGGCTGCTCTTATATCTCATCAGTGATCTATGGTCAGTGTTTACAGATACTCACTGTGTAAAGAAAATGTTTGTTCAAAGTCAGTGATGGATTAATCCACTGCTATCTGTTGCTGTTCTGGTATTATTAAGTGAATCAACTGTCATTAAAAACCAAAGTTTCCTTTCCTTGTTCCTTCTGGATTTTATGAAACACCATTAAAGTACATTGCTTCTGAATTACTTTGTACACAGCAAGCTGATTTTTTCTACATAGGTCTATAGCAGCTTTGTTCATCTTAGTAGACTTTATGTTATCTTCCTTGATCTCTCAGTTATGTGACTGAAGAGACCTTCCCTAGTGTTTGACTTATCTTTCATAACACAGTTCACCTACAAAGTCTAAATTATTCTGCAAAGGTCATATTCTTTTTCAACAGAGTCCCACAGATTGAGTTTTATACTTTCTCCGTGTTACTACTAAGTCTAGTCACTTCAAAACATTAAGCTTAAATGAATTTAGCCTCAATATCCATGCTGGAAAAAGGAAGATTTTGTAAATCACAGCTTGAGTTAAAGTGCGAGGACTGAGCTCATGTACTGGACTCTCCTTTGAGCGTTCTTCTGCAGGAGGAATTCCTTCCCCTCACTTCAGAAGATATGAAATACTGCCAGACCGGGTAACTCTTCCACAACAGAAGAACAATTTTTAAATATAGCTGCAATTTCTTGACAATTTTGGGCACCACCAGCCTAGAATAGAACAGGAAAGATGATTCACCCCTCAGAGGAAAGTGATGTTATGAAAACAAATTTGAACTTGGTACAATTTGCCATTATACAAAGACACTGTTTCATCAAAGCAATGAAAAATGTCCTTTGAAGAAGCTTGGCATAACATTGAGGATGCATGTCTCTCTCCCCACCAAGACTCCGAGATATTTATAAAAGCAGACATACCTCATCAATTCAGTAATTCCCTGATAACAAAGAGAAGTAGTGTGAACTAGTTGTGCTGTGCAGACCAAGCGCTATGCGGAATTTAAGAATTTAACCAAAAGGAAGTGGAGCTGACGGATATCATCTGATACACGATTAGCAAGTAGACGCTAGGAATGCTTAAGACATAACTAATAGCGTTGTTATGTAATAGGATTAAAATTACATAGTGTAGTACTATTGTTAAAGTGTGTGTATATGCATAGGACTGCACATAATGTTTAGTGAGAGCCATAAGCCTGATCTTTTTCAGCTAATTGCTTTCATAATAAGAATAAAGTTCTGATGGATTGAGGCAATGAGGCAAATAGACTAAGTTATAAATTAGTATAGATCTAACATTGTTCTGTCAATACATGCTCAGGAAGTAAATGCTTTACAAGCATGCAGCGAATGCATTGTTTCAACCCCCTGCATATGAATCTTGTCATCACTGGGAGACATGAGAGCAGAAGAGTGGCTGCTGGCTGCTCTGCAGGGGTTCAGTTCAGGCTCTAGCCAGCAGCAGAAAAACAAAATCTCCAGAGCTTTAATGCCCTCATGAGCCAATAGTCTTCCATATTGATGCACACACACACACACACACAAAAAGCATAAAAAATAGCCTCAAGCGCTTCTGAACCTGTGACTCTTGCCAGTTTGACCACACTCTCTGGGTAGTCCAGGAATTCAGACAAAAACATCAATCAAAGGACCCAGCTGTACTGGAATGTATTCAGCCACCACTCCCACTCTGAGAGTTAGAGTTTATTTTAGCTACTGTTTTCTACTCTGGGGTTTCATTGTCATTAGTCAGTGGAAATTGCTTGGTTATTCATGGAGTAGAAAATGATAGTATATGTAATTAGAATTAGAATTATATATATGTATATTTATGCACACACACAGACTCACACAAACGCAGATTATACATCCTGACTGATGGACTGAGTTTTCAGCCCTGCAAAGAGGGCAGAAGTTCATAGTTCTGTTAATGTAAGAGTTGCGTGTCTAATTCTTTTGAAGCATAATGACCCTATACTTAGAATCAAGTACATAAAAGGGACAATTGTTGCTCCGTATTACCCTGCGCAAAGTTCAATAATATGATTGTCTGGCCTCTGCGATACTGAAGTCAGCCTGAGGATGCCTGGGGCAGCCTTGACAAAGTGTTAGCAAAAATTGGCACTGTTCCATTGACTGCAGTAGATGTTGTGCCAGTTTACACCAGCAACAAATTCAGCCCAGTCATTTTGCCTACTCCCATAACAAAAAAAGATTTTTGAAGTGCGTACTTAAACATTTGAATGTGATTCTTTTTGAGCACACTAGCCCGGTTTTCCAGTGAATCCTAGCAGTGAAAGCTGAACAACTAGACTCATACTAAAGGAAAGTTCACTACATATGCAGTTCTGCTGTTACATTTAATTATGCAGTTCCCTAAAGTCTTTAAGAAAAATCCGATGGTTCTCGATTGTGCATTGCATTCTAGATTGTGTCTTTGTAAATCAGAGGGAGACCCCATTCCCATGACCCAGTATTTATCTGTATAGCTTCCTGTGTAAATAAAGAGCTGGCAAGTTCAAAATAAAAAGGGATCAGTAAATACAAATTTCCCAAAAGCCATAACAACACATTTGCTTTTTCTTCTTTTCAAATCTTTGCAGATGAAGAGCTTTTTTCAGGAATGTATATAGATTTCATGGGGACAGATGCAGCCATTTTTCGGAGTCTGACCAGGAGGAATGCAGTGCGAACCGACCAGCACAACTCCAAGTGGCTGAGTGGTGAGATGCCTTTGTTTTACCACAGTTGTTAATTGGTTTCACAGTGATTCTGCTTTGTTTTGTTTAAAAAACAGAACTTGTCTCCTTCCAATTAAACTATTTTGAATTAAAATTGTGGTCAACCCTCTGAGCAGAGATAGATGTCCAAGGTTATAAAGCAACTAATATAGCAGTTCCAATTTAAAAAAGCCTTCAGGTATGTTAAAGTAAAGTTACTGTGGTTTTATCTTGACTATCTTTAGGGTGACTTTTGTTATACCTGTGTGGCAGTGACTACAGTGAAACCACAGGATTGCAATCAGAATAAATTCAATTCACTATGAATGAGAAGCTATGTCTGCTTTCTAAATATTTTCTTCTGTTTGCTTTACATTCTTACCTGCACACCCTGAAGTGTGCACCCTAAAGTGAACTAGGGAAAAAAGAACCATTAAAATACCTAATTTCTGGAAAATCTACGTATTACATATGCTCAGAACAGGTACTTCAGACAAAGGAGAAGGTCTTCTGAGGACTCCCTCCACTGTCCGTTATATTTTATCATAGGAAATTGCCAAAAACATGCATTCTGCAGGTACCACCACCAATAGAGGCGGTTGCCTAATAAAGGGTTGCAAGAAACTAGTACCCAGTCACCTGTATGTCATAATGTACATTTTAAGTTTCATTACAATTTACAGGACACTAGTGCTCCTTTACAGTGTTTTGTATGTTTATCAACCTCTGATATGAACTCAAATGCTGTTCAAACATTTGCGTATTCCGCTTTCCTTTTTCAGTGTTCCAACATCTATTTTCCCCTTATTTATGCATTTTTCAAGTACCTTATTCATTCTTTTCCTAAAGAGTCTTTTAGCAGCCTACTTTTATGTTTTGCCTCAATAAGTCTTTCCTTAAGTGACTCTGTTAATACACTGATTCTTCCCTCTTTCTCCAAGTCTTTGAATCTCTGCAGTAATCTAATACTATTGCTTCTGTATTTGAATCACTTTTCTAAAAATCTGCTGTGGGATAAAATGCCAGGACACAGAAAATCAAGGCTGCCAGCAAGAAGACATTACCTGGTAATCTCTGGTATATCCACACATGAGGCTAGCGCATATAACCTAACCTGCCACAGCAGTACCTCTATATGCATTATATAGCATTTCCTTGAAGAAATCAGTAACTGTCAAATCATTATTTGCTTATATTGATACATCTTATGGTTTCATCTTTTTGGTATACTGTTTCATTTCAGAGCCTGTTTTTGTGGATGCTCATGTTATCCCAGATGGCACTGACCCCAACGATGCCAAAATCTACTTCTTCTTCAAAGAGAGACTCACAGACAACAGTGGCAGCACAAAGCAAATTCATTCAATGATTGCAAGAATATGCCCAGTAAGAACTATTTTGTTTGCCAGGTTGTTAGGACAAGCTGCTAGTGTGACCTGATAAGCTAAAAGACTAAATGATTGAAAAACCTTTGTTTTATATTTTAAATAAATACCCTGTTTCAGGTTCCACATTCATAATTAAGAAGAGCTGTTCCTGAACACACAGCTAGGGTATGAACATGTTATGTATACCTGGCTATACTTACAATGATATGAAAATTTAGAGATTCACAAATTTGTGTCTTTCTCTGACTGACTCAGACAAGTTACCAGTGTTAAATTTCCGGACTTGCTGTCCTTTGCACAAATGAGGTACATTCTTTGCTTAGAAAACCTGAATTACAAGGCAACAAAGTCTTTCGCACACACTCAAAATCTTTGAAACACATTGGAAATATCACAGCCAAACTTTTAAATGGGTTGATTTGACTTTCAAATGTTGTTTTCATTTTTACAATATCTCTCCTTCTGACTTTTTGCACTGATGTATGTGTAAGCCTAACTTTAAAATTGTGCGCAGGAAAATTAAATTCAGGAGTTATGGCTACTCCTGTGCAGTAATGAATTTATGATCACAGCACTCCTCATTGTCTCCATTCCTTTTTTGTATCTATAATCAACTGTAGATTAAAAATGATTGAAGGAGCTGTAAATATCTCTGGTGAAATGGATTTTTTAAAAATGAGAGCAAAATTATAAATGCACAATTACTGCTAGCTTTTTCATTCCTTCTTTTGGAAGGATTCAGGAAGATAATTGTGACCGTTCGTGTATTCCTTGTCTTTAATCTGGTTCTTCTTTAGAATTTGATGCTTTGTGATGTTTTTGTACATGGGTGTGAGGTCATATTGTGTTAAATTCCTTCTCTAGTGATATGATGAGGCATGTGATCTCTTTTATAATCTCAGTTTTCTTCATTTTTTGTGAGGGTGCCCAAAGGCCTTTCTGGGTATTTTGCAAGAAGACATTTCACACGACTATAGCTGTATTTGTTATTGTTACTGTTATAATGAAGCCCTGATGATTTCTGAAAGGCCTCAGCCTATTTAGACTTACACTGAAGTCAGTGGCTGAGTCCCAAGGCCAATGAAAATTAATATGAGCCAGTCATAGTTCTATACTTGTATACCATCAAATTCATATATCACCACCTTTCAGATTGGCCAAATATATTAATACCATAGTGCGAAGAAAGACCCCTCCCAAAAGACCCCTTATGGGTCACCCAAAAAGTCTGATTACCAGCTCCAGGAGCACCAGTGAAACATGCACAGCATTTCATCAAAATCACATTTGCCTAGCTTCTATATTTACTTTTTTCCTTTCCTTGGGTGGCATTGTGCTTTGCAGTTTGGAAGCTACTGCTCTTGTCCAAGGCATTCTCCAGGAGAATGAGGCAGGAGCTGCACCATCAGATTCAGCAGTTACTGTTTTCACCTTGTGCTGGAGAGAGGTGGAGAGATCCTTGAGCGAGCCATGACCAAGCCAGCTCTGGACCAAGCTAGGAGGACTGCCAACAGTGCAAAACTAGCTTGACCCGTGCTACCCATAATTTCTGAATTTAGTTCAGAGCATCCATCTCATGGGTCAACATGGCTTACTAGGTCAGATGTAGCTATACCACTGTTAGGATTAGAAGAAACATCCCTCCATAGGCCTATTAGATCTTTTAGAGATATCATGGACTTCTCCACACTAGGTGTCAGTGAGTGATACAAACCTCTGCAGTCCTTTCCAATCATACCTACACACACTGCTTCTGCGTAAAATCTACTGCCCAAACCAGCTAGCCCAGCACCGAAAGTCTGCTCAGAAAACTAGTTCTTGTTTTTCTGTATCTGGAGTCTTTAGATGAGGGGATTTAGTTTAGGCTTATCTATATTTATACTAAATATACCAGCATAACTTTCTAGATGATGAGTCAAATTAACCCGATGAAAATGTAGGAAAGCCCAGGAAAATGTTAGCTGTGCTGTGTTTTTTTTTCTGAAAAAAATATTTCTTTCCAGAATGACACAGGTGGTCAGCGTAGTCTTGTGAACAAGTGGACAACATTCCTGAAAGCAAGACTTGTATGCTCAGTAATGGATGAAGATGGAACAGAAACATACTTTGATGAATTAGGTATGGCAAGAAAATCCCTTAAGAGATTTATTTAAATCCAGCACCCTGTGCATATTTAATTATTGATGTTCATACAGCTCCATATTCAAGTTGTTGACAGTAAAATCTTGGCCCTGTAGAAATTAATGACAAAATTGCCTTTGCAGTTTTTTGTCAGGAAATGAAAAAAATATTCATAAATCTCTCTGGGTAATTATAATTATCTTTGAAATAAACGTAATTAATCTTGACTGGGTAAAGGAATTATATATGTAAAGAATTAATATTTGGAAGGGAACACATAAGTGAAGTCTATTGTTATTTTGCTCCTAGTTAGGATTATAATAGAGGTTGTTTAACTTACATCTCTTTGAAACTGTTTCTTATAGCACTGTGTAACATACAGCTTTTCTGCAATACACTTTTTCATTTTGATCACTGGGTAGAGACCTCAATTTGATAGCTCAGGATAATACTAACAAATCCTGTTACAGGCACCAGCAATAATACTGGGAATAAATACTCCGTGAATAACCTATACAGCACTCACAAACTGTATAAGGAATTAGTAGATGTATATCTTGATATGTAAGTGCCAAATAATGTTATCAGAAAGTTTTGAATTCTGTATTGTCCACAGCTGTGACATACAACGTCATAATTCTGAATTCAGGTATTGGGAGATCTGGTATGTGCATTAGTATGAATAAATATAAATAGTATAAATAGCTAATGGGCCCCACACCGGGGCTGCATCTGAGTCTGACCATTCTCACCATTGTAATCTCCCTCTCTTTTCTCTGTCATTGTTCTTGATTCCTATCGTAGCAAATGGGGTTTGACTTTGTCTTTACGAATATTTTGTGTACTTACTTTGCTTCAAAGTTTCGATGGGACCTGATGGGCCTAGGAGCAGATCCTAACTTGCAGTAACTCAGGATATGCAAGGTGCTTGGAGGACTTTCAGAAGTTCCCAGCCCCTCTAGCACTGCCACAGCAACTAATCTTTCAGAGCTGTCATTTACCAGCCCACTCCTCTTCAACAAAGCAGTAGCATAACTGCTTTTAGTTTCCTGTATGAGAAAATGGAGGTCCCTACCAAATAGGAGACAATCATAGAATCATAGAATTATTAAGGTTGAAAAGTCCTCTAGGATCGTCAGTCGTCAACCCAACACCACCATGTCTCCTAAATCTTGTTCCAGAGTGCCATGCCTACACATTTTTTAACACCTCTAGGGATGGTGATTCTACCACCTCTCTGGGCAGCCTGTTCCAACACCTGACCACTCTTTCAGTAAAGACACTTTACCTAATATCCAATCTAAACCTCCCCTGATGCAGTTTGAGGCCATTTTTCCTCTCATCCTATCACTTTTTACTTGGGAGAAGAGGCTGACACCCACCTCGCTACAACCTCCTTTCAGGTAGTTGTAGAGAGCAATAAGGTCTCCCCTCAGCCTCCTCTTCTCCAGGCTAAACAACCCCAGTTCCCTCAGTCACTCCTCATGGGACTCATGCTCCAGAGCCTTCACCAGCTTCGTTGCCCTTCTCTGGACACGCTCCAGCACCTCAATGTCCTTCTTGTAGTGAGGGGCCCAAAACTGAACACAGTACTCGAGGTGTGGCCTCACCAGTGCCGAGTACAGGGCACCATCACCTCCCTGCTCCTGCTGGCCACGCTATTGCTGATACAAGCCAGGATGCTGTTGGCCTCTTTGGCCACCCGGGCACACGGCTGGCTCCTGTTCAGCAGCTGTCAAACAACACCCCCAGGTCCTTCTCCGCCAAGCAGCTTTCCAGCCACTCTTCCCCAGACACTTGTGAGTGTCCAGGTGGTGCACCAGGTAGTAAACGGCTTCTTCCTCGATTATGGGGGTTTATTCTGCTCCCTGCCCCTGCCTTCCGGCTCAGGAGGCTGAATACCTGGAGTTAACTGATCTGACAGTTAAAGACTGAGGCAAAGGCAGCATTTAGTAACTCACAGTAACTCTGTCAGTCCTGCATGGTGGTCTTTTGCTTTTGACATAGTTAACAGAATGTTTATTAATTTCAGAGGGTTGATGAGAGCCACATAAATTAATAAAAAGCTAAAGAACTTATTGCATGATAAAAAGCTCAAACAGTTCAGTCTTTCTGTGTGTTGTAAAATCAGTTTAAGAGGTAGTTTGATAAAAGTGCTATTACAAACATTTCTAAGAAGAAACTGTCAGAGATTAAAGTATTTTTCGCTGAAGTGTAAATAAAAATCAGCAGATCAAAGGTAAAGGTGGGCAAATTCAGTTCAGTGAGTAGGTAAAGTTTTGCATAGTGCTGTCAATAAATCCCTACACAACCGCAGCTAGGAGGTTTACATTTCTGTGTCTTCAGTACAAAAGTGTGTCATTCATATCATGTTGAAAATGAGCTAGTGAGGGCATCTAGAGTGTGTACTGGATGATAAAATGCCTAATTGTCCTGCTTTGGATTTCATCAGTCTGTGGGAACTCTTTGCCTTTGACCTACCACACGGGAATGTTTGCCTACTGTTGAACAACCTGCTGAAATGAGATCCAGCTGAGAGAAATGGGCGACGTGGATCCTGAACATATTTGAAAACCTTTGCCTTTTGTCTTCATAAGGCTAGATGGCTTGGAGTTAATTTCCGAAACTATTTCTGAATGTTCAAATGCTAGATTTATGCATATGGTCCACTCATACGATGTCTGCTTTTTCCCATTCAAGTCTGAGACAAAATTACTGTTGACTTTAGCAGGAATAAAGTAATAAATTAAGCTGGAAAATAGAGTTTTTATTAGTATTCAAAATGCTTTATCTTTTCCTTTTCTTTCTTACAGAGGATGTGTTTCTTTTAGAGACAGATAACCCCAGGACAACGCTTGTTTATGGAATTTTCACAACATCAAGGTAAATGGGGAGATATGAAAGAAATTACCTTTCTGAACTGCCCAATTTTCGGTCTGGAAGCTGAAAGGGGTGGTTTGTGGCCAAGGCTGTTCTGTGCAATTTTGTGTTTCTGCTGTGGCCATTGCTTGCATGCAGGAGTAACAGTCTCAGTATCATTACTGTTGGTATCCATGTTAGAGCTGCATTGCTTGGACCAAACTGCTCCCTGACATACTGTCAGCTGGCACTGGGAAAACATTTCTGTGGAGGGCCACTTGTTACTGTTCAGCAATGGGAAGCTATATGACTTCAGTGCAGTGAACTCATGTGGCATCTGAGAGCACTTAACACCTCATGAAGGACGTGCAGCATCCTGAAGGATCAAACCAGGAATTCTTTCATGAATTCATATAAATAATTTCCAGTCTCTCAGCTGGCCGATGATTGCACAGACAGCAAATAAACTACGTCGGCTTCAGTTGGCTACAAAAAGACAAGCTTATACGGCATTTAATCACCTCCTTGCAGCCTTAGATTCCCTGTTATCAGTCATGATATTCACTTACTGTCCAGTTTAGAAAGCATTCAATGAGATCCCAAGGGCAGTGGAAGTACTACACATGGCTTACTATGCTGAAACTCTCCACAAAGATAGACTGACAGTGGATCAACAGATTCTGCCATCTCTACCTTTATTTTTTTCACTTTTCTCTTGCCCTCACCACATAGTGCTAGTATGGAGAGCAGAGTTACTGCTTACCAATTTCTGATATGCTATCCTGTATTAGTAAACTGTTATTACTTAACTTCAGAGAGGTTTTTTGCCTTTTTTTAATCTAATCGATTTGCTGAAATTAGCAAAGTATTTAACGTATTACTAGTGATTCCTTTAATGAAAATTTATAGTAAAAAAAACCTTTGCATGAAAAAATATTTTTTCCCGATACACTTTTTTGTCTTTTTTCATGCAGATCCTGGGATCTGCTTTCTCAAATGAGTGAACCAGCCAAGAAATATGACTTTATTATATTTAATTGGGAAAAAAAGAATCCCATAACTTGTAAATGTCTGATGCTGTCTACATTTTATGATTCCTACTGCACAAAAAGAGAATATGCTGAGGTTATGTTTAACAGTAAAACCACACTTACGATTAGGTTGTGGATGCAACATGCCTGAACTGGAAACAGTTTTACCTAATTCTCCTGGTATTCCTGCAGTGGAAATGAGGTTTGAATCACAGGACCATATAAGGTGACAACAAAGAGAAAACTTCACTTTTTCCTGGCTCTCAAGCTGTTTTCTCTCTCTGTTGAAGTCTCTACGCTCATACATTTCTGTTATCATGAACCACATGGTCTATGCTTTTTTTCTTTTTGTTTCATTATAGATTGGATGTGTTACCTAGTTAAATACAGCATTCATAATGATTTTCACTCCTTAGCAGTTCCTTTATCTTCACCTGTAGGCTTACAACTCATAACAGTAGCAAGAGAGAAACATCCCACCAATTAATAATTATTAATTATCTAAACCATACAGAAAGAAAACAAGTAATATTAAAGTAAATTATTTTGGTGGCATAATCTGCTGTAAATCTAACATAAAACGTCTGGAAGAATTAAATTTCTTAAAACCTTTTAATGCCTACTAAAATTTCCACAAATACCATAATCCAACTAAAAGGTTCCTCCTGCTGACTCATATATAGTTGAGAGCAAGGTGGATTGTACTTTCCTTGTTTAGACACTATGTGTAATGTTGTCTCTTTTTTTCCAGAGTGGTTTTTTTTTTTCTTTTTCAATTGAAAACAGAGGGTTTCTTGGATTATCTTCATACTACAGTTAACATCAGGAAGATTTCAGACTGTCTGGAGTTTCCACTTTGTTAAGATAAATATCACAAACCTTATATGCAGTGAGAGAAAAAATTACTCCCCTACTGCCCTCCATCATCATGGGGTGATGGAGGCGATTCAGGGCTTGTGCTGGCTAAGAAGACATCTGAGATGACTTCTGAACCCAGAGCAGTGGAAAAACATGCCCTTCTCATAGATGACCCCCTACATTCTCCTCAGAAAGCATCAAACCTCAACCCTTTTGAAGCGGTCTTTCTAAAACCAATTTTGTGGGTGGATTTGGGGACTGTATAGGAGTAATTCTTGTACAGACACAGCCTGTCCCCATTTTGCTTAGAAAAGCTGGCAACTGGTTGTAATAATCTAACTAACTGTAATTGTGCTAGGTATTTTGATTAATATTTCAGCCATGTATTTTAGGAGGATCATGGAGGTCTTGTGGTTAATATACTGGTAGGGAGTTCTAGAAACCTGTGCTGAGCTTGGCAGTACAAGTCTGTAAAACTCTTGTCCCGCTCAAGTCAGCAATATTTTTGCCATTGATTTAACTGGGGCCAGATTGTATTTCTTTTATATTCAACATTAGGGAATTTTCTTATTTTTACCAGTAGGGTAGTACCGTCCTCTTTTTCAGTTCACTGTTCAAAAAGGTGCTAGGTCTTAAGGAGTGATGGTGTATATCAGGACGCTAAATTAGTTTATTTTAAATGTATTGAACCCATGCTATAGAAGCATTAAATTGTATTAAATATATTCTTTTAAGGGTATCTTTCATTATTGGACCATGCAGTATTGTGGAAAAGCTGTACAAAAGTTGGTGGATTTCAATACTAATTTTTTCCTACTGTCTTCCAGCTCCATATTTAAAGGCTCAGCCGTGTGTGTGTATCATCTATCAGACATCCAGACAGTGTTCAACGGGCCATTTGCACACAAGGAGGGCCCAAACCACCAGCTGATTCCATATCAGGGCAGAATTCCGTACCCACGACCTGGCACCGTAAGTACAAAGATGTTTATGCAGGCTTGCCAATTACTTGTCTTTGTTTAATACATAAATAAACATTATTTATTCCAAGGGAATGGACTGTATGTGACTATGACACAGTTACAATTCAGAACAATATTATTTGCTTCTCAGCTTGCCATACAAATCAGGCAGTATCTGGAAATCTACAGAATTAGAAGTTGTGCCAAATGTTAATCATTCCTGTTCTTTCTGCTCAAAAGGTGGTAAGAGTTATTTCATTACATGGCAGCCATGCTGTTTACATGTACATTTACCTTTTGTGTGTATATTTGAGCAAAAGATAGTGTGCAAAGACAGTGCTGTGAGTGTGTTCTGCAGTCTGGATTTACGCATCTGTACGTCCGTCTTCAGTCTGCAGGAATCTTCCGTAGTTCTCTAAAATTTTGCAGCTCTAATGGGATGCTTGGGAGATGTAGTAGAAGAACATGTCTTCTGGGACTTGTCATTTGACTAGGTCTAATATCCTGTCAGGTACTGAATCTTAGACGAGAAACCTAGAAATAGATAAGTTTTCGTGTCAATCAGTTCATAGTAGTCTTCCTTGCTAAGAATGCTTTTTGCATGCCTTGAAACTTTTTCAGGACTTTCTTTCTCTCTGCCAGGGTAGTAATAATCTTCCAAAAATTTTGTACACCATTAGAACTAGCTCTATTTCCAAGTTTTACAAAAATGTCCCATGAAAGGTTTGAAACAAAATTTTTATTTTTTTCCTTTTCACCTTTACAGTGTGTAAAAATGATGTTGATGCAGTTTTGTCTTTTTTTATTTGTTTATTTATTTGTACTACTCTTAATTTAGATTTAGCAGAGTTATGATGTCTAATATTTCCAACTTTAATGAAGAATATATGAACTTTCTCTAGAATCTTCCCTAAATCCATATTTGCTAAATGAAGGATGGTAGTGTGGACTTCGTTAACTCCTACGAAGTCTTACAATTCCTTAAGTATCAGAATTAAAGCAGTATGCACAGAATCATAAATCATCTCTCAATGATGTAGTTGGGTTTTTTTAGATGAACACTGTTGCTTTTACATTTATCACAGGGAATTAAATATATTTTAGTTTTGCAAGTCACTGCAAGAACCTTTAACCATATCATTGTTTCATTCATATTTGTCTTTGTGCTGTAGATCTTGTTCTTTCTCTTCCTCTCTTGTACACTAATGCACAGATGCTTGGAATAGCTGTCCCTGTTCACACAATTCTTCATGACATTTTAGTGCAGCTGTAAGATTTAGGACTTCATGTTCCCAGATGTCTAGAATTAGCTAATCAATACCTGATATTCCACTAAGATACTAAGATCCAGTTCTAGCATTATTCTTTATTTGCAATTAATTCATACAGCTCTAATCTTATGAGTTCACTGAGGCTTTACACTTAAACTTTACCAAATAAAAAAGACTCATTTAAAAAGGAAGTTTCACACTCTTGTGACTAGTCACATTTCAGTTTCTTGCTGCTTCAGAATATTGTAGCTGTGCGTGTTTCCACAACCACTGCCAGGTTTTTCTTGGTCTGCCTCATGGAAGCTTATGAGGTATTTAAGACTGGCCTAAAGAAATTGGGCAGCACAACGGAAAGGGAAGAGAAAATTCAGATTTGGATTTAACATGGTGACAGAAATTATATACATTTTTCAGATGTGCTGCTGAGCCTGAATTTGAAGATACATTCTTAGATCATAGCTCACACAAAAAATAAAGCCAATAGAGATGCTTTTAAGATGATCGTTGCTGGTTTTCTAATCACTGGCTTTTCTGTGCTTCCTCACAACTCAGCCACAACACAGTATCTTAAAGGTGTATTTTCTAAGCTGGAGTTTTTCACTTATGTCAAAGCATCTGTAAAAATTAGGACATGGGGATTTTTTGCTGCTCAGAATTTGTGTTCAGAGGGTTAACTTTGAATAGCCACACTTGCAGACTATGGGGCATGAGGCTTTTTCCTCTGGAACACAGTTTTTTTGCAATTTCTGGGATGCTGGACTGACAGGGATGCCTTTTATATGACATGGAAAATCCTACTTTACAGTTGCCTAAAGAGATATTAATACTAAACCAATGGACAGAAATGAATGTTCATTGTGTCACAGGACATCGGATAAACAATGAAAAGACTTCGGCATAGCTTCACTAGGATTAAATAAAGCAGTACGTTCATTTGGCCATAATCACCTCCGCAGCGTTTGGCTGCCCTTCACTAAATACCAATGGTTTCTTATTTCTCCACAAGCAAAACTTACTTATGGAAAAAGAAAGGGAAAAAACTACATAATTGGCATCTTGCTACTAAATTCAGTGGTGTTTGAGGATAGTTTCCATTTTTCAGAGTTTACAGAAATAGTTTTCGTACCTACAGCAGTTTTGTACCTACAGGGGACTATGCTGTAAAGTAAAAAATTCTGTTTCTCTCTGCAATCTGACTGCATGGTGATCAACTGTGGACGTAATTATCATGTATGCAACTCCTTGAATGAGGTGTGAAGGATGCACATTCAATCCCTTCAGGAAAGGGAGAGCTTATAGCATTCCTCAGTAACATCTTCTGCTTGTCATTGGTTTATATGGGGGATAGCAAAAGAATTAATTGATTAAAGATGTTTGCTAAGGCTTTGTTCAGAACGATATAATGTTGTTTTTAGGGTCATACTGGGGTGAACCATAGCACAGATATTTTTGCAGTAAGTCACAGGCAAAGGTCTTCTGATCTCCAAGTCAAGAATGGAAGGATAGAAAGTATCAGAGAAAGTCTTTTAACCCAGCTGTGTGGGACAGGAAAGTTTAATTTGAACTGCTCGTGAAACAGAATCCCTCTGGAGAGAAACTGGGCTCTGCCAGATCACTGCCAAGTAGAATAATCTTGCTGATAGCCTACAAGTTTATGAAGACAGTTCTTTTTTCAGCATTTGTTGCTAATCTTAACAGATAGCTTCATACATTTCCTGGAAGACTCTGGATGGAAGTGCCACAGAGGGAAGGAGTAAAGCAAACAAGATAATCAGAATTCAGTTTTGTGAGGACTTAGACAGCTAGCATGTAGTGTCATTTCTAATGAGAACCAAACCAAAACCCTCAGCATAAATAAGAGTCCAGAAGAATCAATTGTCAAGGATGTCAGATGGGAAAAGAGGCCCATATCTGAACTGAGTTCTGATTCTTCTTTTTGAAAGTAACTGATCATAGAATCACAGAATGCCCTGAGTTGGAAGGGACCCACAAGGATCATCAAGTCCAACTCCTGTCCCTGCACAGGACAACCCCAAATTCACACCATGTCTCTGAGGGTACTGTCCAAGTGCTTCTTGAATATCGCCAGGCTTGGTGCCGTGACGCCTCCCTGGGGAGCCTGTTCCAGGGCTCCACCACCCTCTGGGGGAGGAACCTTTTCCTAATATCCAACATAAACCTCCCCTGGCATATCTTCGGGCTATTCCCTTGGGTCCTAATCCATCATCCCTCCTGATGCCAGAGCAGTTTCTTTTAAAGAATTCCTACTAGAGCTGTTACACTTTGTATAAATAATTAAACCCTAACTGAGCCAGAAGATTATTCTAAAGCCTAGGATTAGGCTGCAGTCCCCTCTCTACTTTGTTCCTGGTATTGCCCAATGAATAGTTTATTATGTGCACAAGATGGAACAGCTTTTAGCAGTGAGGGTAGAATGGGCACTCCTGCCTGGTGATTAGAGGGATCCCCTGGGAGGTGAAGACCCAGATTCTAACGTTTGCTCACTTCAGGTAGGTTGGACACATGAGTCATATATCCCCAGTGAGTTTCCGAGTCTCTCACAGTATGATTCATTGTATGTAATTTTAGCCATCTAAAAGCAGGGCATCTAGTCTGAATTACTGACTACAGAGGAAACCTAGATGGCTAACTAAGAGTAACTGCCTGAGTCTGAGACAGTAGAAGTCAGGTGAGGTAAATCTCTCCCTAAGCTACTAGCTATTTTTGTGTCTGTGGTTTTGACCAGAAATTCCATCCTAAACGTAAGAATGGTCCTCATCAAAATAAACACTTTTCCATGAAATGCTTCGTACTGAACAAATCAACATTTTCCAACTGGAAAAATATTGTGTTGAAATATTTCTGAATAGCTCCAATATTCTGAGAAGAGTTTCATAGCTCAAAAATCTGGTAAGGGATAAAATGAAAGTTCAAGGGCAGCATTCAGAAGTGAGGTAATGGTGGATGAAAAAAGCCATGTAAATTAACATAGGTACATCCAGAACATTGTACCAGTTACTGACAGAGCTCCTGATTTCTCACCACAGTCGTCTTTTAGTTTCACTCTTAGTAAACACTTGAGATTTCTGAGATTGCTTTTATTTCCTCATGAGACCCAATACGCCTCAGGGCTGATTACTTGGATGGTTCTTCATTACATATAAGGAAGCATCCAGAGTATTTGTGGACCTCTGTTATTTCTGGGGCATAGGGGAAGGTGTAGACAAGTTTCTGTGAATGGTCAGTTCTCAGACATAAATGAGTTGTCATGGGTCCCACTCATCAACTCCATGTTATTGTTTGTTCAAATGAAGATGAGTCGAAGGTCCTTTCACCATCTCATGATCAACATAATGACTACAGGGATATTGGCCGGATTAGAGTTAATACCAGATTTTACCTTTTTACTAAATCTATAACATACCAGCTGTGGAAGTTTAGTATCTTCCCACACCAATCGCTTGGATTTTTTTTCTCAACGGGCAGTTTGGAAGCATAAAGAATGTGAAAATAAGTCCAGAAGTATGTATCTTTGCTATCAAGCTGGGTTTTGAAAGTCCAAAAATATGTCTGTGTTTGCTTTATCTGAACTGATGAGAGTTCAAATCTTAGCTATTCAAGCACCTCATTCCCATTCCTGGAAAATAATTACTTCCAGTCAGAGTCTGAAGTGCTCTTTCAGGAACTTAATTTGTCAACTATCTGTCAATATTTGTAAATGACTTGGAGATGAAAACTCTCTGAAAGATGGTAAGTATTGTTAAGCATTGCTGTGCATGTTTCTTACAGTGTCCAGGAGGAGCCTTCACACCTAATATGCGGACAACCAAAGAGTTTCCAGATGATGTTGTGACCTTCATCAGGAATCACCCTTTGATGTTTAATCCCATTTACCCAATACACAAGAGGCCATTAATCATCAGGATAGGAGCCGACTACAAGTATACAAAGATTGCTGTGGACCGAGTGAATGCTGCTGACGGAAGATATCATGTCTTATTTCTTGGAACAGGTAAGACAAACTTAGCAAGTCTTTTTCCTTGACTGCATTATAAATTGCAATCAGCTCCACTCTGTACAAATTACAGCTTCCAGAAATATTTGTTTAAACATATTTACTGTCTACAAAAATGTCTATAGAAATCCATAAATTATGCTTTTTTTACCTTCTATGCACTTATATGTTTCCTGTAGACGTTAATTATGTGCAAGAGATACAATGTATTGATATGAATTTTGAGACAGAAATCAACAGTAGTGTATATTGTATTTGATCAAAATTATAATATTTCTCATTAATATGGTTTGTCTGCAGCATGATTCCACATTAGAATTTGATGCTCTCTAACATGAGTAAACATACCAAAATCTGGCTTTGTATTGTTTTGTGTACTCTCATCATCATTATTTAATATATGCTGTGTAAGCTACTTCTGAAGAAAAACACAGTCTGATCAGGATGTTACAAAGGCAGAAATAACAAGTCCACCAAAAAAAGTAAAAATATGGAAGTATTTAGCAAAGAAAAAGAAACAAATGGTTGGAGTCCTAGCAGTACTAGACACAGAGAATTGGATCCAAGTATTTTAAAATAATTTCTATCTAATGTAACCTACATTTTGTTCTTAGTTACATCAAATTTCAATCTGGTGTTATGCTTCTGAAGTCTGCAGGAAACAGGTCAAGTGATTCTTGTACTGATCAATTTTGAGTTTTTTAAAATATTCAGCTATGAATCACACTCTTCTGATTGAAGCAGACAAGCACAGTCGTACTCTGGCTATACCCTAGGATTGATTCACATCTGAAACTCCTGCTGGCTTAACAGGGCATTATAGGTTGGTAGGCACAAAGGCTAATCTTTTTTACTACAGATGGTTTCAAGTAGAACAAAGGAAAAGTACTCCAGGAGAACAAATATACCTCTGAATACCTGAAAATAATTACAGAGGTGGCTTACATTGCTTTTATAGTTCACATATTATTGGGGTCCTGGTTGTTTTCTGTTTGTAGAATAACTCTGTCTGCCAGCAAACTCACATAGGGCTGGGATTAACCATCCTGTTATAACAGATTTAGGAAGCTGGTGCTAAAACATCTCTCAAGAATGTCAGGCTTCTATAGGGGCAGGATTTAAAGGAACTCTCTTCACTCTTCTTAGAAAAACCTCCTCAGCTATCAAAATCAGCAGGGTGCCCTTGTGCCAAAGGAGGCCAGCTGCACACTGTGCTGTATTAGCAGAGGTGCATCCAGCCAGCAGGTTGCTGGAAGGGTTTCTTCCCCTGTGTTCAGCTCGTGTCAGGAGTACCATGTCCAGTTGCGGGCTCCCCAGTGCAAGGAAAACATTGACCTAATGGAACAAGATCAGCTGAGAGACTGTAGCATGTGATGTATGAGAAGAGGCAGAGAATTGAGTTTATGCAGAGAAAGCTAAGGGGAGACCTTATTGCTGTTGAAAACTATCTAATGGGAGGGTACAACTATCTAACAGGAAAAACCAGATCTGGACTCTTCTCAAGGTGCTCGGTGTCAGGGTGAGAGGCAATAGACACAAGTTGCAATGTGGGATATTGCAATTAGATATAAAGGAAAAGGTTTTCACCGTCAGCGTGATCAAACATCGGAACACAGGCACAGAGAGGTTGTGAATTCTCCATCCCCGAGACTCAAAGGATTCAAAATGCAACATGACACAGCCCCAAGCAACCTGCTTTAATTGGACCTGCTTTGAGTAGGGGATTGGACTAGATGACTTCTAGAGGCCTCTTCCAGCCTACAGGGTTCTGCAGTTCAATGAAAGGAAATAGGAAAACAGAAACACCTCGTTCATGTTCTTGTGTCAAACCTTTGCCAGGTCACCATCTACTGTACTGTGAACGCTTAGTGTACTATAAGGCATAGTCAGGGCAGAAGCAGCTCCATGTAATGAATTACATTAGAAATTTCATCAGTTTTTTATCTTGGTATTTTTGTTTTCTTGGTTGGCAGCTGATAAATGAGTTTTAAGGTGTTCTTGAAGATCTCTTTGATCCTACTTGCAGAGTCATTGGAAACTACCAAATTAAGCTAATTAAGACAGGGCTTTCTTCTTGAGCTGGGTTTTGTTGTTGTTGTTGTTTTTTTGTTGGGTTTTTTCCCCTCCCTAGCATGTAACCACATTTTCTTTTTAGTTTAATTAATGCAGCTACAGTTCTTGACTTTGGGGCCCTTTAGGGTGATTTTCCTCCTTTTCCTCAGAAGTAAATAAAAGTCTTTGTACACTATTGTAGAAATATCAGAAGTGTTAATAGATATTGTCCCTACTACTGTTATACAACTCCACCAGAACTCTTAGTAAAAGGGAAGGTTTGGTTTTCTATTAGCTTTATTCCTTGCCAAATCACTATGTTTAGCCAGAGTCTTAGCTTGGTAGGATAGTATAGATCTTTCAAATTAACACTTTATGCATTTTTTCATATAGTGGTGCCATTGTTTTAAAATGCTGTATACACATCTAATGTTAATTGGAGGAAAATTCTAAGAATTAGTGGAAAATACAAGACATATAGGTTTCCAACCAATACAGGATCCCAACCAATATAGGATTCATATTGTATCAGTGGTAGTTAATACTGCAAATGTATTGAAAATTTGACATGTGCATGAAAATGCACAATACTGATATTTAGCATTTCTGTAATTCTCCAAGAGATAAATACAGTTCATTTCATTTTATACTCTGATTAGCTTCTGTCTGGTTTTAGGTGACCAGTGTGGCCTCACACATACACCTGCGATTCGTTAAAAACATCAGCGTACCTTGGCCTGTTCTTACGTTTTGTTAATCCTTTTCTGTGTATCAACACAGTGTCCATTATAGGACAAATATGTAAAATGCAGCTCTTGATACTTTTATATTCATTGCTTTATCTTCTGTATCACACTGGAGATGAGGATCATTGTCTGCTTTCTAGTGAGTTGGGGGGGAGGCATTATTCTTCCTGAGCAGGGTACAGGACACTAACAGCTTCCAAGTCTTCCTCAGAAGAAACTGGTGCAATATGTGAGTTCCTGCATTTCTCAGCCATTTTAAATAAAAGTGATCAAGTTTCAGCCACTGAGAGGAGAAACTTGTTTTCTTTATCCTCTGCTTTCTGTGACACTCAGGAGGATTCGATAGAGATATTAACTGTCAAAAGGAATGCAGAGGGGATTTGCTTTGGTGTCAGTTCATCCCAGCAAAGGCAAAAACCACATTGTATAGGAGAATTTCATGTGATAATTTCCTTGGGAGCCTGGAGCCCCACAGCCCAAGACAATGGGACTTGACACCTGGTGACAATTACACTCAGCTTGGATGATGAGTTACTGCTGCTGAACTGAGATGTTGCCAGCCATGTCTGTCACTGTCAGTGACCTGTCTCATGCTTGAAATTGGAATGTTTTATGTCTTGCCAGATGCAGAGCACACAAAATGTTTAGCTTTTCCTCTCTTCCTCCTCTATAGCCTCAGTAATAAATCAGTTCCTGAATGCAAGTGAAGAATAACAGAAGTATAAAGCTCCAAGAACCCCAGTGGTTTTCATCATGTAGCCATGGCATGGGAGGGTATAGGCAGCTGTGTCATTTTTTCACATTCATGTGAACTAAATGTAGTGTTTCCTTTGCACGCCCAGACAAAAGTGGTCAGCTCACAGGGGCTGGTCCATGCCCAGAGTTAATACGTTGCTTTCCTCCCTTTCTCCCTTGCTTGCCTACATAGCTGACAAAATAAATCCCAGGGACAGACATTGTTCTCACAGCATTCCACCCGCTTTTCAAATGATAACGATCTCCTATTTTCCCTATACTTTTCAACCTGAGGACTCCCAAAGCACTTAACAAAAGTTTTAAGTCCACCCAAAGGGATCTCTTCACCCGCCCCACCCCCTGAAATGAGCTGATTTAGAGTAAGGAGCAAGTCTTTAATGGTAGAGAGCAGTGCTACAAGGGAAGAGTGCTGTATACCTCATCTCCCAAACAGAAACCCGAGGGATAATTTACTTGGATATAATGTAGTCACTCATTTGCATATTTGACAAGGGTAATTCTGATGATACTTTTTCCCTATGCCGTATTCAGTTCAGCAATTTAGAATTAGAGTTCTGCGTTGATTATCTCATTTCTGTGGTGGGCCAGGTCTCAGTCCTGAAGTTTTTGATTCACCCTAGAGTTTTACTGTAATTACTTTACTCATTTCAGTTATTTCTAAAGAACCTGAGCTTTCAATATTTTCTGTTTATCTTTTGGTAGATTGTTTTCCATGTGAGTTTTAAGAGCAGCAGTAAAACAGCATGAGCACATTTTCTTGAGATTAATATTTATTTTTTAAGCATGCCACCTAATGCTTGCAGTACGAAAGCCTTCGGTCAAAGTACACACAGATTG
The DNA here is from genome assembly GCF_949628215.1 of Phalacrocorax aristotelis. NCBI lineage: Eukaryota > Metazoa > Chordata > Aves > Suliformes > Phalacrocoracidae > Phalacrocorax > Phalacrocorax aristotelis. The sequence continues at coordinate 206,986,261 of NC_134276.1, read as the reverse complement.
CACAACCATAAGATTACACATGGGGTTTTTTATTGCTTTTGATCTTATGACAATATTTAAATGTCTGGGTCAAACTTAGGTACATTAAACAGCCATGGGCACCAATTGGATTTTTTTCAGCTCCATGCTATCAAAATAGGATATGGTTTTGTGTAAAAAGATCTAAATATCATGAAAAGGCACTTCAGACTTTAGTGTGGCTTATTGAGATGATTAATGTGGGCCACATGCATCAGATGTGGCATGAGGTTGATCAATGTTTCTTATTATCTTTTCTGGTGCAACACTTGTTTTCAAAGTCTGGATGCAGTAAGTGTCTTCAGAGCATAAGGTTGTAATACTCTTTTTCATGGTGTTACATGATGGCTGTCTTTTTGGAAAACTAACCCTTGCTGACAACAGTAGCCTCCAGTAACGCAATAGCCAAAATCATGTAATGAGCTACAGATTCTAACGGAGAGAGATAATCTGGTCAGAAGAGCAAGCTTGCCTCCCACAGACTTGCTGGCTGCAGCTTCGTGTCTGTGAGCTTGGGAAGATGGTGTTGCACAACCGTGGCACAACAGGCGGCAGACAGTTTCCTTCTTCCTCTCGGTCATACTGCCGGCGTCATTCAAAACCTTTCATTGACCAACTCACCCAGTGCTTTTTCACAGCCTTTTAAGAATATATGTAAGTTAAGAGGGCATTCCTCCACCTGTTTTATTTTCCCTGTTCACTTTTTTTCCAAACAAGATCACAGTGTGTCCCAGAAGATTGTCAGAGCTGGGGCTATGTGAAAGTTTTGTCCTGAAGTGTGAGCTCAGTAGACATTCATATCTGCCTTTTTGTTCTTTGATGCAGCTTGAAATGACTTCACAAAGTTTCACAGCGATACTACGAGCTGGAAAAAAAATTACACCCGTTTGACAGATGAGTGAACGAAAGCACAAAGAAGTTAGGTGGCTGTGGTGGGAGCCCTGACTTACAGCAGATACCTAAGGACAGCAGACAGCATGGGGACCTTGCTTTCTGCCCTGACTGCTAGCCGGCCACCACCTCAGGTGCTCTGCTGAGCCTGCACATTTTCTCAAGCAGAGAGATTTTAAGCTCTGTGCAAACTCTGTGCTTTTTTTCCCTGTGTAATATTAATTGTTTGCATCAGGTTCAACTCAGATCAGAGACCAAAAATAATTAAGGTGCCATCAGGCTGACAGGTACAACATGGAGAAGAGTTTTCAGAGGTTCTCCAGCAGTGTCAGGCACATCAGAGAGGGGGATTACTGCGGGAGGCTTCTCAGTGAAAATGCTGGCAGGATAGCAGCTGGTGCCCATTGGACTAATTTTTTTATAGTGTGGAAAAGTCAGGTTTTTTATTTGTTCAATTTGTGCATGTGATGTGGCTCAGGGGTGGATTGGTCCTAACTCTTTGAGGCTCACAGTACTGACAACTGCAGTGTTCACTTAGGGCTGGGGAAGGGAAAGCTAGTAGAAATTCTGACAATGAGATTTAAATTCAGACCTGCAGATTCAGCTTCTGGAATACAGGTTCCAGCCAAACACCTGTGTATTCCTCATTGCTGTACATTAAGCTTTGCCTTTTCCATTGCCCATGGTCAGCCAGACCAGGAGAATTAATGTAATCAGGGATAGTCCAACCGGTATCATTGAAGCTTAGCTGATTAATACCAGACTGAATCATGTCCTGCATTTCAGGGAAGGTTGTGGTATTATACTGTTAGTAGTAATATTAGTATTAGTATTAATATTAGTATTTTGTCTCCCTTCTTGGACCATTTATTGGACTCCCTGCCTTCTCCATTTATTTCCCACTCTGCATACTCCCTACACCATTTTTTAGCCTGCAGGATGTTAGCACTTTCCTCCCTTGCTGTTCCCTCTTTCTCCAGTCCTCTCAGAAGGAGCACAATCTCAGTAGCATTGTCTTCCTTGACAAGCTGGAAGACTGCAGTTATTCAAGCAGGTTTGAAACAGAAAAGCAGTCATTATGAGTCACCCTTGTCCTCTTGCCGTCAGCTTCGGGGAGATTCCTTCTCACTTGTCCGTCTGCTCTCAGCTCACAGGCTGCTGGGCTAATGCAGGCTTCAGACAGCTCTGGGTGAAAAGTCAGGGAGGTGGTGAGCATAAATCTGCCTCTTCACTTTGTGTATTCTAGTGGTGGATTGATATTCTGGAGACACAATAGCTTTTTTCATGACTGTGAAATCTTAACAGTGCAGAACTATTTGCAAGTGGATTTCTGGAAGTAACGAGTAAATGGTAAAGGAAACCATCCTGTTCACTTCCCTGATTTGTACAGAATTAGCCTATAATTTTGTATGTTGACCTAAACATGAAAAAATTTTATTTATACTTGTTTGATGATGTCTTATGTCTGGCTTACAACACAAAAGATTATGTATTATGAAATACACTGGGAAACAGCTCCGGCCCTGCTACTTTGTGTGTATCTCCTGCAATGCACAGTGCTGCATCGTTTCCAGCCTTCTTTCTGACCCAGGGAGTTTAGTTTGCTGTCTTGCCATTAAAGGAAATAAGCAAAACTCCGATGTACCATAAGCTTTCTGACACAAACACATCTAAGTGCTTAATCTGTCAGCTACTGTGTTTGCAGTGGAGATATCAGTACGACTGAGAAATGAATAATAAGTGTTTTCTGGGCATTTCATTTATTAAGGAACAGGCTGAGAAACAGTAGAAAATCTCTCTGTAGTTTGGAAAAACTGTCTTTAGGTGGAGGGCTATAGCCAACAAGCCATGTGTTGTTGGAATTATGTGTGTGTGTATATATATATGCAGACTATTGGACTTCCTTGCTTTAAGTGTTTTCACTTAATGAATAGCTTTTTATTGCCTACTTTCCCTAACATGAATATTTATTTTAAATGTTGTATTAAGTTTACTAATTCCTTTAAAACAATGGAACATTCCTTTCTGCAATGATCTGACCCTCGTGGTACAATACCAAGTCAAAACGAATGGTAAAATATTGAGTCAAAGGGAATGAATACCAAGGTAAACAGTCCTTAACTCTGTGTATTTTGCCAGGGTGCGACAAAAGGCAGATAGGAAGCTAGTTTTTAAATAGGAAAGTTTATTAGGACACAAGGGCTTGGCATCAGACATTATCAGTATTTTCTGTGCCAATGCCCAGGATAAAATCTCCCCTCAGATTCAGTTTTCAGTTTGGGGCAATGTTTGGGGACCAAAGGCAATTTAGGAATTTAAAATGTGTGCTAATGGATCATTGAAATAAACCGGTTCTTCAGCACCCTCACATTCCTTTGCAGGTAAGGTCACTGACAACATGCTTAGTGCCTTGTATGTCAGTGTTACAGGTAGTTGACACTTTGCAGGCAGCTAAAAAAGCCACGAAAGGCTGCAACTCCTTCCTGCACTTCTGATACAGTATTTTGTATGGTGTAGTTTAATGTTAGAGGGAAGGACATTGATAAAAGGATGCAAAGAGACAGAGGTACACTGGACCTAAGCTGTGTATATCTGTGAGCGGGTTATTCACTTTAGGAGGAGCAGAAATACACACACACACACACACACACACTCGCTTCTCCTTAGCTCCAATGAGGGGTGCATCTGCAGCAGTTTAAAGCTTCAGTGGGTCCTGGCAGTTAGTAAATCTCTCTCAGGTTCTCATAGCTTTGCTAATACTGGCACCCAGTCTAGACCACAGCTGTGCTATCACAAGATTTAGTTTCAGTAAAGTTTCTTCAGAAGGAACTGGTTTATCATGCCATTGTATAATTAGAATGAATGTTCTCCATAGAAAATTCTTATGAAAAATTCATGCCTAACATGCCCTGAGCATGTACAATTGATAGCTGCACATTTTTAAGTCTTGTCAGCTTTAAATGTCTCTTTTCCTTTTTTTTGTTTTTAAATGACAAAATTCCGCAATGTGGTCTCTGTGTGTGGTCAGGTCATTACATATGAATATTCTGGCTTTAAACATTTTTTAAATGAAATATATTCTTGTTTACTGGCTTTCTCCAGGGAAATAAGAAGATGTAAATTATTTACTGTAACCAACTTGCCCTGCAGCTCCAGCTATGGAATTTAGTCACTGACCTTAAAAGCAAAAGCAAAATTGCCCTTTTTGAGTTTACATTATCTACTTCATGAATTGCCAAGCAGGAAGCTGAGATTTCCTTTCCTCGGTTACAAATCCATAAAAATACACTAGATACTTACCTATATTGCACTATACTAATGTTTTACTAACAGCACAAGTCTATATTGCTCATAAAACTTTTGAAGGTCGAACAGAATCTATACTATGTGGTCTCATTTCTCAGAATCAATATTGAGCAAATAAATTTATTCTACTCAGACTAATTTCCAGGCTTTTCAGGCAGGAGGAAATCTATGTGCTGTGATTTTTCCAAGTAAAAATGCTTGTCTCTTCCACTGTCTGCGTTTTCTGCCACATCAGAAATACTTTGGTGGCTGTCTCAGCCTTTAAGAGCCTTCACAGATGGACCCCTCCACCTCAGATATTCTTTCTGCATAGCAAATTTGGAAAATGGATCACAAATATCCCTTTGGTCTCACTCATCACATCTACCCTACAAAAACACTGCCATTGCCCCATCCTTCTTACTTCTTACTCCTTTGATCTGCGTGGGTTTGGGAGGCTTGGAATGGTATTTTGAGAGGGCAGCCATGATACAGTAGCTACAATATCTTCACCTTGCTCTTCCTTTTTCCCTGATGGACCAAAATATTAACTCCTATAAATATATAACAGACTTCATTATTGTTTGACTTTCCTGGAAAAAAAAAAAAACACAAACCTTTCACCTTACTTTGTATAGCTGTGGATAGAGTTATTCTTTGGAAGGTTTACCTTTCATATCATCAGTTGTTGTTGTTTTATTAATTAATATGAATATCTATTAAATTCTGCAGTGGCTCCCTTTTACCTGTTTATATTGCTGTGGTTTTACTTTAAGATCATTAGGATAGATACTGCCTCTGTCTGTGTGCCTGTACACGATTGATCTTTGTGGGTAGAATGGTAACAGTAATGGCAGCAACTCCCATCTTACCATGACTTCTTCAGGCTCATATATGAGATTAATACTATATATAGTATTCCTATATGAGGAATCATCTCATGATTCTTTCTGACCACAAACCTTAGAAATTACTGCGCATTTCTTACCTTTCTCTGTGGCATAGTGCTTGCTTTGATGGTTTCTTTTCCTAATTGGTAATGATTCGTCTGCTTTTTATTTTCTGTATCTCTCTCTGTCACATGGTCTCACTTCTCATCTTTTCCAGATCAAGGAACCGTCCAAAAAGTTGTTGTCCTACCCACCAACTTCTCTGCAAGTGGAGAACTCATTTTAGAAGAGCTGGAGGTTTTTCAGGTTTGGCTTGCTCCTACTTTTACTCTTCAATGTGTGTGTTCACACACTTTGTTCTAAGAAAGTTTGGCAAGGGCAACTGTGACTTGATAAAAGATCAAGTAAATGTGCATACTGTCAGCTTGATACCCACCCAAAGAGGAATATAAAATGTCCACTGTTATGAAGACTGTAGCTAGCTTAAGTTCTTTCTTCCCCTATATTTAAGGCCCTTTTTTAAAAAATGTTTTTATACTGGCTAGAATGTTTTCGACGGTCACGTTATCACAAGGTCATGTGGTAGTGGCTGCCAGAAGGCAACATTTATCATTGGCATCATGAATTGAGAATGTCGGTATTTACAGATTGAATCTAAGATTTTTGTACTTCTTTGATTATCTGATAATTTTCCTGATTCTGAGCAGCAGAATGGAAGCAAACTAGTATTGGTTTTGCTTAACTCCAGTTCTTCAAAGCCACATGCCTCTGGAGTCAAGAAAGCTAGAAGCTTAACACAACATAAGCCGAAAAGAAACACAAACAACTACAGGCAGAAATAAGGGAATAGCCTCTGTCAATCACTCTGGCATGTAGCAGCTTGTAATAACCTAAAGAAAATATTCCCCCTGTGTTGAAAAATCCCTTTCAAATTTTTGAATGGGCTATTCTTTAAAAATGTAGTCTCGGGGCAAGTGGTAGTATGCATCTATAAACTTAGTTAAGGGTTTTGTCATGGGTATTTTTCTATTTCATTGAGGGGAATCGAAAAGGAAAATTTAAGCTTTTTTATCTAGACAGGCAGCTTTAACAATGTCTTTAAGAAACCTCTGTGTTAACCCTCATAAAGACATAATTAGTCTTCCTAGGCTTTTGTTGAAGACTTCCCTTTAAAAAAGTTGTATGTGAGTAATATTACCTAAAAAGTACCCTTCACCCAAATATTACTAATTCCGTTTACTGAAAGGTAAGTTAATAAAGTAAGCAGATAGGTGGGCTGAGAGGAATCCTGACCCTAAACTTAGTTTCTGGGCCTCTGTACATAGACTTTTTTTTATCCTGAACCATCAAAATCGTGATATTGTAACCTCTGCCATTGCAGTTTGTGTGGGCAACATGGCAGCATTTTGACAAGTCTCTCCAAGAGGGTGGGAATGAGATCACTGGCTGTGTGCTAGTAAATATCAAGAGTAAGCAAAGCTCTGATTCCTTTCCAGAGTATAAGCAAGGAAAGGAAAATGTGCCATCAGATCCAATGTTGTATTTGACCTTGAGTCTCCAGACAGTTCATTAAACACTACAGCAGCTCTAAACTCCTTCAAATCTTTGCCAATTCACATGATTCGCAGCCAGATTTCCTAGTCCTGGCCTCCCTGCTCTGCTTGTAGTCCACTGCAATTAATCCTGACCCACCATTATGGCTTTCTTTTGTGACTGATCAAATGCTACATTTTCAAAAAATGCTGAACATTTTTATTGCCATCAATGTTATCATTTGTTTGGATATGAATAATGAATTGCTTCACTTGCTTAAGGCAATGAATGTGATAATTCCTTTTCCATCTCTTTAACGTTTGGTTTAGACACAGGCAATAACAGAGTACAGTGATGACACACAGTAGTATACAGTACTGTCTCTGGGAAAGAAACATTCAATAACACACATGCCATTTTTAATATTCTAGTCAGTGATAATCTGAAAGTATATGTTGGATGGTAACCAAACTGTATGCATTGTAAATAATGTGTAGAAGAAATATGACTTATTCTTATCTGGATCATGTGGTAAATATGCATGAGCTATTGTATGATTTTTCTTTATCATCATCGTTGAAGAACAAACATTGTTTCTTATTACAAAGTGAGAGTAACGGCTTCAAAACACATTGCTCCTGGATTGCTGAGGTAACGCAGATGCAGGCTAACTAGAAGTGTACAAAAACTTGTTGATGCACATGAGTAATAATAATGCAGTTGAGTTGAGCCAATACATTTAGTGAGACATTGCTTGTATTTATGTCATTTGTTTAATTCTGAAAATAGCAAAAAATTAGTAGGAGTGATGCCTTTCCAAGTTACGAGAAGTGATAGTTTTCTTAGATATGACGTAGGTTTTATTGAATTTTAAATTTTAATGTTGGGACAGTATTAACAAGAGAGTCCTTGTAAATGTGGTTTGGAATTTTGTCTTTCAGAGTAATTCTCCTATAACAACAATGAAGATTTCATCTAAAAAGGTAATGAAAAATGGGGTACTTTTTTAGTGCTTATTAACTGAGAAATAAATTGGCTTAAAGATGTTAGAATAGCAGTTGTTGTGTAGCATACTAAATATAGGCAAGAGTTTTTCCGTAATGGATATGGAGAAACTTGACTGAAGTTTGCATGAGCTGTTTATGTGCCCCAGAGCCACTAAGATAAACCATTTCTATTCATTGCGTATCATTTCTAATTTAGTGAAAGTGTATTTTTTTTGTTTTGTTTGAAAAGTAAGGGAAAAAACGTACAAAAAGAGGAAATTTGTCCTCCCCTTTTTTTCTATAAGTCCTAAATAGAATTTTTTCCTTGGAAGTCTGGTCCATGCAAAAAGGCAGTGTTGGGGCGTTGGGTCCATGGTGCATTTGTGCATGTTTGTTTATTAGTAATAAAGATGGCAATAAGAATAATGAAAACAGCTGAGAGGATTTCTGCTGAAATGTCAAACACCCTAACTAGAAATATGTATTCCATGATTTTGCAAGCAGCATGTTGCTCAATATTTTACAAAACTACTGATAAGTAAATGTTATTCAACAAATTGAATTCAGTGTAATTTTTTGGTTTTATGACAAAAAGATCAAAGGAGTTTCAAGGTTTTTGTTCTATATTAATTTATATTATAAAAATAATTGATTAATTATTTCTGAGTAAAACAGACATTTTGGCCCCGATTTTGGTGATGACCTATTCACTTTGAACTCCTTTTGCAAAAGCTCTCATTTATTATAAAAGTTCTGTTCGCTTATTTTTCCAGGTATATAAGGCTATCGGAATCTGGCCCTAAGTCTCAGCATAATCTCTAGGTTTTATGTCTTGGAAGTCTATGTGCTGGAGAATCCAACTAGGAACTCTGCATAATATTTATTAAAGTGACTATATGCAGAGAAAATACTTAGTTCAAAGGCTTGAGCCAATAATCCTCACTGAATAAAAACCAAGTCCTCAAATCTGAGTGATATTAACTCAGCCTGTCTGCCCCAGAACAGAACAATGACACTCAATGTCCAAAAAACGTTAACAATCCCCAGTGTTTCTAAGTGTTTTCTAACAGGAAGGTGGAAATATTATAGGCCTGTTCACCTGGGAGACTTCTGTTTATCTTGGCTTTATACATATTAGTGGTTCCCCTCTTGGTCTTGAGTTAATTCCAAAATTAATTGAAATGCTTTTAGGTGTGTTAGCCAAGTCTCGGGTGAAGCCCTTCCACATCTGAAATAAATCTTTCCATTTCCTTCTACAGCAACAGTTGTATGTGAGCTCAGATGAAGGGGTCACCCAGGTATCCTTGCATCGCTGCCACATCTATGGCACTGCCTGCGCTGACTGCTGCCTAGCGCGAGATCCATACTGCGCCTGGGATGGCAGCTCCTGCTCCAGGTTCTATCCCACAGGGAAAAGGTTAGAAGTATTAAGCAGCCCAGTGAAGTCTGCAAGGAAGGCAGGCTTTTGTTCTGCTATGTAGCCTGGGGTGTTGTAATGTGATGGAGAAGTGGGATGTCATTGCTTTCAGGATTATGTACAAACAATACCTCCCTCCGTAGCTATTGTGCTTGGCATTGTTCATCACCTGGGAGTGTGTGCTGCAAGAGCCTATGCTAAAGAGCTTGCCTTTTCATATTTAAAGTAATGGTCTTAAAAAAGAAAAAAAAAAATTCTGAATCATAAATATTAAACCTTCTGTCTCATGCACACAAAATCAATGAAACATTTGTTCCCTTTGTTTAAATTCACTTGCTTACTATGGATGTAATTATGATAGCCCTAAATACAGCAAAATATCTCTCTGGCTGCCTGAGGAATAAAGTAATTTTTTTTGTTGTTCCTCATTTACTCCTAAATGAAAAGAATTATTTCCAGGGAAACTTTAGGCAAATGTGATTTCCATGTAATGCCTGCAGATTTGGGGTTTTTGACATGAGATTTATTAAAGTAGACAGGGAAGGCAATTTCTCTTTAATTTACAACAGAGCTAATAGCCCGTCTCATAATTCTTATGCAAAACAGGAGCCTCTTTCCTCCTCCCAAGGGAAATATTTAATAGCAGGAGGCTGTAGTGAGCTCTTGTATTACTAAGATTTCACTTCATATACAAAAAAAGCTACCAAATATGCAACGACATATTACTGTAGAGGAGACAAACCTTTCAGACGTATGCCAGAGCTTCACCCACTATGTGCCACTGTTCTCACTCCCTGCACCTGAACTGTTACAGGTACAGTTAATGGGCTTTACTCCTTTACCTGCATGGAAGGAGACAGCAGACAGAAATAGGCAAAGCTTGGCTCTGCTCCAGTGACCCAGCCAGTAGATGGCAATGTCAACCTCTAGGATTAAAGACAATTACTTTTGTTATTGCAAAATTTTCTTGATTAATTCCTTATTTCAGTTTAAAAGGTAAAGCCTGACGTGGCCATGTAGCAATTGGTAAAGTACGTAGGTTTTTTACTGCTTTCCCTCAGCATATTCAGCCTCCAGTCTGCACACTGAGTGTTTTCTTCCATGAAACAAAGGTCAGAAGATGGGGGGAGGAAAGAAAAGAAAAATCCCCAAGTCTCAGACCACCTAAATCCTACATTAAAGTAATTGCTGAAAGATAGAATGAGCAGTCAGGTATACCCAGTCTGTGCAGTTTCCAGTGGATTCCTTGGCATCCCCATTATATACACTCAGGGTTATTTCCACTGCGGCTCCCTTTCATGCTGACATTTTGTTTGCAAGTTTCTTTTTATATCAAACCAAAATAAACACTCAAAACTCTATGGAAAAAAATCTGGTTTTCATATGCAAAGGAAATGAGTTGTTCCTTTATCTAACAAGAGAGATTATGAAGCATAAAACATTGGTAATTAGAGCCAAATCCCATAGTCTAGACAGTAGTATCTGCTGGACACATTTGCTTATTTGCTTCTTTTGACACTTCTGTCTCCCATGGATTACTGCAGTTCCCCATCCAACATTGATTTACCTCAAAACACCTGACAGTATTATCTTGATTTTCTAAACACCATCCTCTCAACTTTTTTTTATAAATATCAAGCTGTAAGTTTACATTCTCAGAACTGCTTAATGCAAGCAGCGTGCCATTTCTGACAGCGTGGACAGCTCTAGTAGCACAGGAATCCTATAATTCACTCAGAAATCCTTCATTGTCTCCTTTGACTCACATAAATAGTTCACAAAGGTTAAGATCCCAAGGCATAAGATGAAATATTTTTGATGGTAAACATCAAAAATATACTTGGAATGTCAGAAATTACTCCTTTGAAACATCACCTTTCAAATGTTCCCTTTTAAAACAATGCAGTGAAGGATCAAGTGACACAAGATTATAAACTCTGTCTCTGGGTGTTTGTGCTGTACCTGGTATAATGTGACCACAGAGGCATCACCCTTCACTCAGAAGTACTGGAGCTCCAGGGGCTTTTTATGGTTTCTGATCTCACAAGTGCATAGTTCAGAGTACAGCTGTTACATACCTCAGCAACATCCATTTGCAACAGTCTATCACCAATATATTTTTTTGTCAAACTTGATAAATATTGAACTAACTTAGAGAAAATTAAGTAAACAAAATAATATATCTTAAGAATAAAAAATTCAGGTACCAGATTTTCGTGCACTGAATTCTGTGAGCTATGAACTGCTAGCCGAGGAGGACTGAAATGCCAGTATTCCCAATCCCAGTAAGCTCCCTAGCTAGTTTGCTACAGGATCGTGATTTTGTATCTGTCATCCAAATGATATAACAAAGTCTCATTTAGAAGTATTCTGAGACTTGGTGAGTTTGGAAAATGGTCACATACAAGTAGAGAAAAGAACTGTGTCTTAGCTCTCCACCATTCTGGATGAATGCTTCAGTCACTCTGCTACCAAGGTGGCTATAGTCACCAAAAATAAGGTGGCTGCCAAAATCAAGGAGCGAAAATCATAATTTTCTGTCATTAGATATGAGCACTGTGATTCTTATGCATCTCATTCGTAGGTGCTAGCCTTGATGAGGAGTTCCAGCTGGGGGTTCTGGCTTTGAATATTAGGTCTTGCAACAGTGAATATTTCTGTTTTATGCATCACCTGTAGCCCTTCCATCTATATGCCTCCATTGCAAAACTACCTACCAAAAGTACAACCACCTTATAAACTTCAGCAAACAGATTATTCACTTAGACAGTATTTTCCCTCTAGGAAGCCTGCCAAAAGTAAAGCACACTCACAGTAGGTCATGAACTATCCCTAACAGTTGATCTAGTAAAAAAAAAAAACCCAAACCTGCAAATAAAAAAGTGTTTATTTGCAATGTAGTTATCTTGGAATAACACTTTGTTTTTACAAAATATTTCAGGAGGAGTCGTAGGCAAGACGTGAGACATGGAAACCCTCTGACTCAGTGCCGAGGTTTCAACCTGAAAGGTACCGTAATTTAGAGATCCTCATGCTATATAAAGAATACATGGCTTTCCTTTATGTGATTCATCATAACTCACATTATCTGTGTGGTTTACGGGTAAAGCATAATTATTTTCCAAGTCTGAGTTTTGTTTTGATTCGATTTTAACATCTTCCCTTGCAATTACATGAAACTATATATATGATAAAATGATGAAATAAATATTTCATCATAAATGAAATGAAAAGCTGACAGTGTTAACTAGAAACAGGTACAGTTGATTAGAGGGCTGTTCTACTTCTAAGTCCATTCAGTCTTTATTAATTCATTGTCATGCATTTAAGTCTTGGACCTCAGAATTATTCTGTATAATTGAGGCCGTATTGTGTTTTAGAGCACATCTTTCACCAAACAGCAGGTGCTTGACCTGTCTTTTGAGTTATGATTATTTCTTTCTCCCTTTACACGCGAAGATAAACCATTCCAACTCTCTTTATGAAGCCCGTTATTTCCAGTTGTGCAACAGTTAATCAGCCTGGCATGGTGCAGGTGGACAGGAAGCCAATGCTCTGCCCTCCCAGCTACCACTTTCTCCAGGTTGATGAACATCAGTGCCAAAGTCACAGTAAGAGTAGACACGTACATAAAGGCAGGTTAATCCTCTTCAACCCCATGCATGTCTGAGCTAGGCTGTGGCAATGTGTGCATTCAAACCAAGGGCACGTGTTAGACAATTATGCTTCTTTCCTGTTTCTGAGCCTGCATTTTGAAGAGCATTCTCAACTGTACCATCTGGAGATAAAATAATAGACCTGATTGTAAATTTTTGATTGAATTTTTTGAGTAAAAGAACAATGCTTTAGGAGTTGTATGTGGAATGTTCAATTAATAGTAATTCCGCTGAAATGGTCTCCACTGGGTCTCAGAAGAATCTCCTGGATCAAAACAAACCACAACATCCAGTTGGGTGTAGATCCCTCAGCCCAAATGTGGCTAATCCTACTCTAGATGCCAATCTACAGCGCCAGCGGGTCTTCTCCCATGACTTAGTATTAGGTAATTTATATGAAGCTGAATAGCTTGAACAGATAATTACAAAAGATGACCCCACCATTAAAGTACGCACCTGAGCTCTGAGAGAGCTATATTAAAGCTTAGGCTCCAAATCATGAAGTACTTTGAGCTGCATGTCCTACCTTGCAGGCTTGTGCTGTGACCACCCACCCATTTTCTGTCCCAAGGGTGGGTGTCTCCTCTTTCGATGTGATGTGGAAAATGTGAGAATGTCAACTGTCTGCTTTCTGGGCTGAGGAGAAACATATGTTTAAACCTTGACAATCTTGGGAAACAGGTTTCTTGTTTTCCAACCATTTTTTTAAAATGTGGATGTATTTATAGGTTTATGTGTTTTAACAACTTTAAAGGATGTTTTGGTGACAGCAGTGGGATACAGCACAGGTAGATGGCAGTTGTTTCCCCAGCGGGAAAAAAAAACAACAAACAGTAACTCAGACTCTTGCAAAATATAATTAAAGCCATTTATAGCAAAACTACTATGTCTGGGGGGAAAATGAAATCTACCTGAAGGAAAAAACAGCAGAGAGTAAGGCAATAGCAAGAAATCTTCCAAGTTCATAGGGAACCATAATCTTGAAACAAAGTCTTTAAACATGATAGGTTGCATGTCTTACACCTCTCAGCATGTATAAACTCAACATTTCTGGCATATTGCAATTTTTAAATAGATCATCAAGAACTAAGGGGCTTGTATGATTGCTTTTCAAATGTTCTGTTTAATATTATTATTATTATTATTAATTATGTTATAGTATTAATATTGTTACACTTGTATTAGCCCTTATGGCCATTAGAGAAATACCTTTGTATTCTCTAAATCTTTTTCTTAGCATGTATAAGTTATAGTATTATGGGCTAGGTAAGAAGTTAGATATATATTGATCAATTAAACAGAAAAAAATACATTTCTCTCGTACACCTAGTTCCAGTGTACATAAACACAGAAGTGTATTACAGCTCTGATTCTCACTGTTCCACAGCTACAGATAGGTCAGCCCACAGACGAACTCTTTCCTAGCTTGTGGCCTTTGAATGTAAAATATTTCCACGTCGTTCTCCTAAAAGTTAAAATTGATTTTGGTACAACCTCATAAATGTGCTAAAAACTTTGAAGGGCTAAACCCAAGAAAAGTCTTCTTCCTGTAGTGGAATAGATTCCAGTTTCACGTATCAGTTGATGAAAGAAGCTGAAAAGAATGGGAGATAAAGTAGAGTCTGAGGAAAACCCATCTTAGGACTGTGCAAAAACGGAGTCTGATTTTAGACATGTTGACCTCTAGGTATTTGCATTTCTCATACTATTTTGTATCCATTGCAACTCTTAAAAAAAAAAAAGAAAGAAAAAAGAAAAAAGAAAAAGTAATGTATTTTATATATGATGTAAGCTTTTAAATCTGGGGTTGTGTTGTTTTCAGGACAAGTGTTATGATCTGGGCCAAGCAATGAGCATCTAAAAGTTCCTATCGGTAACTGCCAATTTTTCATCTATCAAGACAATAAAGGGGCACAACAAGCCTAAGCGATGACATACACTCAGCACTTGCCCCGGTGTTGCTGGAGTGCTATAAATCTGTCCTGCTCTTCGTTGCTGGCCTGTCTGCGTATTCACTGCTTTTCAGATTTAGAGCCAAGTCCCTTCCTTGCTCCGTAAGAGGAGCGGAGGAGTGGGAGCCAAGTCTGCCCTCTCTCGCCTCGCTGTGGTACTGCACGCAGCTGGAGTCGGAGCCTGCTGCAGGGCGTGCCGCTCTCTGTTGAGTCGTACAACCATATTCCCCCAACTTATAAACTGTGAGGTGTGAAGAAATATATTAAATGCTTCATTCTCCTTTGAACAGCTGTAGACAGGTGTTCTTGTAGTAGTAGAGAATGAGATCATTTCAGGGAACAATATCCCCGAGCTCAGTCATCCCATCAGCAGAATTCACCAGTCCACAGGTATCTACTCTCTCAGAACAGAGCATGTCAGGCTGAAAACACTGATATTTGGAACTGGATGTGCTTCTTCACACTTCATTTCATCTCTTTGAAAATTTTGTGCCCTAAATTACTTATTATTGGCCAATATCAGGATCAGATATACTTCATTTTATCTGTATTGCAAACATTTTACTTGTATTGCAAACATTTTACCTGTATTGCAGTTAGTTGCTTTCTATATCAAATCACCTTACACAGTAGCCTGACCTGTTTTCTTTTTCTTTCTAGCATACAGAAATGCTGCAGAAATAGTTCAGTATGGAGTAAAAAACAACACCACCTTTCTTGAATGCACACCCAAATCTCCTCAGGCTTCTATTAAATGGCTGCTACAGAAGGACAATGACAGGAGGAAAGAGGTGAGTAATGTAAGCAGTAGCCCTGGAAGGGACCCCAGTCAGCATCTAATGCACTCCCCAGACCAAGGTGAGGGAGCATTTGTGTTTTAATCAGACAGTCTGCCTGCAGTGAAGCTGGAGAATTTGTGTGGATGCAGGACAGTGACCAGCACTTTACTCATATAAATAAGGGCAGACTCTTCCGTATAGCTGGGACTTCTCTCCTCAGCCCCAGCGATTTCTATCAGACCAGAACAGCTATCAGAGAATTCCTGTCAGCCCCTAAAGTCGAAGTAGTTAATGAATTTTCCCTTCACACCTTACTAATTGCAAACTGAAGGTTTGCAGCACTCAGGACTTCTTATTTATCTGAGGAAACAGGGATAAAAGCAGTAACCTGTGTACAGCTCAGGAAGAGTCAGCATGCAGTAGCCCTTCTGTGCTGTTGAAGAGATAAAAGGCAAAAGTGGGAGAAATGTGAAAGGTTTCTTTAGCAAGAAACTAGTCCAGGCTAAGAACACGTATTGACAAAAGCATTTCCCCACCATGGTGCAATCACATTTTCCATTACTGCACTCTCTGAGGCTCTCAAGTTTCAGCACGGTAATATACAGTGTGATTGTTTACGGGGAGTGTGCCTTCCTTAAGTAATATAAAAGGGGAAAAAATCAATTTCAAACCCCAGGCAGCTACAATATGAATAAAAAGGAACATCTTTTGAAAGGAAATATTAAGTAATATAGTGTCTGTTGATAGATTATAAATACTGAAAAGCTTTATTCTCATATCAGACCATTTTCCAAAACCATAGGGACTTACAAGCCTTTCACTCTGTTTTTCTCATGTACTCTTCAAAGACTCAAGCAATCTAGGTGTAATTCTTTAACCCTCTGCAGAGTATCTGCCTTTTTTTTTCTTATGTTCAATAACTGTATTAGAATCAAAGCAGTTTCAAATATCAACAAACTAAACCAATCAAAGGGTTAATTACATTTCCAGCACTCAGATTTCTGAAAATCTTACCTCCACAATGTCTACAAAAGCTTACAATAACAGAATAGCATAATAAATAAATGAATTCCCAAGAGAATCAGATATAATGCAAAGTGCAGTGGTGAAATAGAAAAAGAATTCATAAAAATATCAGCACTGATGTTCTTTCATAATGGGTTAAATTAGCAATTTTTACTTCACAGCTGATATGCAAAGGGACATATGCACAGTCATTTATAATCAGACAATAACTCAACAAGCTGTGGTACCTTGCTTTGTTCAGATGATGTGACCATTTCCCAGGACTCTCCAGAGTCTGAAGCCAGAAAGGAGATAGGAGAGTAGAAAAATTGGTCTTCGTTTCCGATAAGCCAAGTCCCAGCTGAGGCCACTGCGATGAAAACTTTTATACCAGGCTACAGACTCTGCACTGCAGGCAGAGTTCTTCAGGAACCAGGAACCTACTCAAAGTGAAAATATTTAACTAGAAGTCACCTTGTGTTCAATGACAGCTCAACCCCCAGTTCTGCACCTTTCTTCCATTGAGTCTCAGCAGCACTTTCTGATGCTGGAAGAGACATTCTCAGGGTGGGGGAGGGGGTAACCCCAGCAAATCCTCAGCTCTGCTATTTGAACATCATGAAAACTCGTCTTTCCCGTAGTGCCCAGATTTGCATCTTTGTCCTCATCCTGATCAAATCTGTTGTAACATGACTAATAGAAATATTGCAGTAATTTTCTTTAGTGACACTTACCTACCTTGAGGTAAGTTCTCTCCTAACAGTAGCAATAACAGTGGTCTCTGGGAGATGTGATAAAGCAAAACATAGCACCTTTAAGAAACCCTTTAAGAAAGAAAGGTGTTTGAAATGAGACTTACCAAGAGGTCCAATATAGTGTTTTTCCACAAGATTCCCTAAAAAGTTCTGTCTGCCTTTTTGCCCTTTAGGTCAAGCTGAATGAGAGGATCATAGCTACTGAGCAAGGACTCCTCATTCGCTCTGTCCAAGACAGCGACCGGGGGCTTTACCACTGCATCGCAACAGAGAACAGCTTCAAGCAGACCTTAGCAAAGATCAATTTCAAAGTGTTGGATTCAGAGATGGTGGCCTTCATGACTGACAAGTGGTCCCCTTGGACCTGGGCCAGCTCGGTGCGAGCGCTGCAGTTCCACCCGAAGGACTTTGTGGGAACTTTCAGCCACTCAGAAATGCAGATGATTAACCAGTACTGCAAAGACAGTAGACAGCAAGGTCAGCAGAGGGAAGAATCCCAGAAGATGAGGGGGGACTACAGCAAGCTAAAGGCCCTTATCAATAGCAGGAAAAGTAGAAATAGAAGGAATCAATTACCTGGATCTTAATTTTATTTTGTAGCAATAGATTTATTTGTCCTTATGTAGGGGGCTTATATTTGTTGAGAAAAAATTTGAGCAAACTGATGAAAAATGAAATGAGAATCCAACAAGCCTCAGAAAAAATCCTCCTCCCGGTAAAACGCAGTGTAACTTAACTAAAGAAATTAATGCCGAGCATTTTCTTTCCTAGATGCTTACTGACACTAAGTTGGGCTCTGTCCTAGAAGCGGAACTGAGTATTCATCTTAAACCAGATTCACATTTAACATCTCAGTATTTAATTACCGTTGAATAGAAATTTTTACAAAATCAATGCATTATCTGGCAACTCTGGAATTGTACCATCCAGACCAGTGGTGAAAGAACCTGGGTTAAGATGCATGCTCAAAGTAGGATGGTACTAAGATTTCCTTGCACTGTATTTAAGAACATGAGTTTCTTCTTGTTTACTGTTCAATATGGGGTTTACAGCTTTCGCTCATTGTTCAAACCATGTGAATGCGTGCTGATAGGAAGCAAGTAAAATATAGTAGAAATGTTTCATTCATTCAGAGGCCAAATGAAGGAACGAGTAGAAGAAAAACAAAAAAAAAATTATAGTTTATCAGAGGAAACACTGATTATTGTGCATAGTATGAGTTGTAATAAATTCATGAGTTCTGGAATGTAACTTAAAATATCTCTGCTCATATTGATGTTTATTAAAATAGGGTGTCCTATAACACTACATAGCTTTATAAGTGGCACAAAGCTAACAGCAGAATGTTCATTATACATACAGTTTTGAAAAACACCTAAGTGACTTAGGTATTTTAGCTATTTTTCAAAGAAGTACACTCCATGTTTTTTCAAAGGACGGAATGGGGGTATGCTGTATGGTGTTTACCCAGAAATGAAAAACATAGATTATCTTTAATATGTTCCATGATTAAGTTGGAGATGGTCTGCAATGTGGAAAAAAGTCATGAGTGTCTTCGAAAATTTTAAAATTATTTTTTCAACTGTTTTCTCAAAGTTGCAAATATTTTACCTAGAATTTTAAAATTAAACCATTTCCATTTTCCAGTCTTTGTACCCTTTTTCTTTTCTATGTTGTTTTCACAATTTCCTCTTACTTTCAGTTTTCTGCTGAAAAGATCAGGAAAAGAAAAGGAAAAAAAAAAAAGAGAATAAGGGAAAAATAAAACTGAAAAATGGGTTTAGGTCAAAAAGCAAAAAGTTTAACAACAATGTTTAAACAGAAATAATTTTTGTTTAAGAAGCAGCTGTCAGGTCTAATGAAGTATGTTTAGTTTGAAATTGGGTAAATGTGCATCAAGCCATTGTGGGAAAAATGATCACTCTTTCTTTTTTGAGCAACACTAATGCCAAAAAATAGGGAGAAATCTTCTTTATTTTACTATGTAAGAGT